>NC_134568.1:110111976-110427810 GCF_050947875.1 Dermacentor variabilis | reverse complement strand
ATGTATGTGCGTGCCTTTCGTCACGAAGGCCACCGATCAACACAATAAATGCGTTCTCACCTTCGTTCAAAATTGTGTCGCCTCTTTGTCGTGTGCTATATACACAGCCTCGCTGGTCATTCACCTTCATAGCGTGGAATGGCTTATGATTTTCGACTAAATAACCTTTATTGTTCTAATTAACCTCTAACCCAATTCCTTTACGCCACATATTGTAATTGCTGAATTGCAGCCAGTGACTTTTAAAGTCATATACACTTGGAACGAATTGTGAGGATCACACCTGTTTCAAGGTATGCGTTCCTAAAGCTTGCAAGGAAATGCATCGGTGTTCCAAGAACGTTGGAGCTTCAATGCATAAAAAGGCGTTTTGTTAAAAATGTAAGTGGAACAACAATGCATTTTTGCATCAAGTTTGTCTGCGCTTGTCTCCAAACAGGTTCTAGTTTCAAAATTTGTTCTAAATATATATATATATATATATATATATATATATATAAGTCGGTGGTAACTCCGTTAGATAGGATACAAGTAAGCTATCGCAGGAGACGAAAGATGTGATCAAGACACGCCAATGTATGAAAGCCTCTAACCCTACAGTTAGAATAGAACTGGCAGAACTTTGTAAGTTATTCAACAAGCGTAAGGCAGCTGACATAAGGAACTATAATATGGATAGAATTGAACATGCTCTCAGGAACGAAGGAAGCCTAAAAGCAGTGAAGAAGAAAGTATGAGTAGGCAAGAATCAGATGTATGCGTTAAGAGACAAAGCCGGCAATATCATTACTAATATGGATGAGATAGTTCAAGTGGCTGAGGAGTTCTATAGAGATTTATACAGTACCAGTAGCACCCAGCACGATAATGTGAGAGAAAATAGTCTAGAGGAATTTGAAATCCCACAAGTAACACCGGAAAAAGTAAAGAACGCCTTGGGAGCTATGAAAAGGGGGAAGGCAGCTGGGGAGGATCAGGCAACAGCAGATTTGTTGAAGGATGGTGGGAACATTGTTCTAGAAAGACTGGCCACCCTATATACACAATGCCTCATGACCTCGGGTGTACCGGAATCTTGGAAGAACGCTAACATAATCCTAATCCATAAGAAAGGGGACGCCAAAGACTTGAAAATTTATAGACCCATCAGCTTGCTGTCCGTTGCCTTCAAATTATTTACTAATGTAATCGTAAATAGAATCAGAAACACCTTAGAGTTCTGTCAACCAAAGAACCAGGCAAGATTCCGTAAAGGCTACTCAACAATGGACCATATTCACACTATCAATCAGGTGATAGAGAAATCTGCTGAATATAACCAACCCTCACATATATCTTTCATTGATTACGAAAAAGCGTTTGATTCAGTCGAAACCTCAGCAGTCATGGAGGCATTACGGAATCGGGGTGTAGACGAGCCATATGTAAAAATACTGAAAGATATCTATAGCGGCTCCGCAGCCACCGTAGTCCTCCATAAAGAAAGCAACAAAATCCCAATAAAGACAGGCGTCAGACAGGGAGATACGATCTCTCCAATGCTATTCACAGCGTGTTTACAGGAGATATTTAGAGACCTGGAGGGGAAGAATTGGGGATAAAAGCTAATGGAGAATACCTTAATAACTTGCGATTCACTGATGATATTGCCTTGCTTATAGTAACTCAGGAGACCAGTTGCAATGCATGCTCACTGACCTGGAGAGGCAAAGCGGAAGGGTGTTTCTAAAAATTAATCTGCAGAAAAATAAAGTAACGTTTAACAGTCTCGGGAGAGAACAGCAGTTTACGATAGGTAGCGAGGCACTGGAAGTGGTAAGGGAATACATCTGCTTAGGGCAGGTAGTGGCCACGGATCCGGATCATGAGACTGAAATAATCAGAAGAATAAGAATGGGCTGGGGTGCGTTTGGCAGGCATTCTCAAGTCATGAACAGCAGGTTGTCTGTCACTATCCCTCAAGAGAAAAGTGTATAACAGCTGTGTCTTACCAGTATGGGGCTTAAATCTGGAGGGTTATGAAAAGGGTTCTGCTTAAATTGAGGACGACGCAACGAGCTATGGAAACAGGAATGATGGATGTAACGTTAAGAGATAAGAAAAGAGCAGATTGGGTGAGGGAACAAACGCGGGTTAATGACATCTTAGTTGAAATCAAGAAAAATAAATGGGGGGCATGGGCAGGACATGTAATGAGGAGGGAAGATAACTGATGGCCATTTAGGGTTACGGACTGGATTACAAGGGAAGGGAAGCGTAGCAGAGGGCGGCAGAAAGTTAGGGTCGGCGGATGACATTAAGAAGGTTGCAGGGACAACATGGCCACAATTAGTACATGGCCGGGGTAGTTGGAGAAGTATGGGAGAGGCCTTTGCCCTGCAGTGGGCGTAACAAGGCTGATGATATATATATATATATATATATATATATATATATATATATATATATATATATATATATATATATATATATGTGTGTGTGTGTGTGTGTGTGTGTGTGTGTGTGTGTGTGTGTGTGTGTGTGTGTGTGTGTGTGTGTGTGTGTGTGTACTAATTACAGGAATGATTACAATTGCCAATATGACAGCTGAAAGTTTGTTTATGCTGGAGTGTCTGGCAGTGAAAAGAAAGGAAAGGGGGCTTTTCAAAGGCTCCATGCCACACCGAGGCATGGCTCAGAGGACAAGGCCATGGAAGTGGGCAGATGTCCGTCATTTGTTCGAGGCGTGCATCTCGGTCCACTCGCGCGCCGTGATGTCGTAGAGGACGCGATTGTTTCGGTAGAGAGTAGCCACGCTGTTTACGAGCGGGTCACTGGCATTTGGGTTGCGCATCAGCCAGCAAATGGAGATGAGAACCTTCGCGATGGACAAAGCCGGCGTCCACTGCGACGCGAGCACATTGAGGCAAATGTTGCCGTTCCAGCCGATGTTAGGGTGATAGATCTTGGTCAGGAATTTAACCTGCAAAGCAGAAAAAGAAACGAAAAAAAATAGCAAGTATATAAGGAGAAAATTCTAGATATCGGCCTGACGTGCCGAGATTTCCACAGCCACTCAGCAAGAAACAAATTCTAAACGTTAATCTACATTGAAATGAACAATGTGCGCTTTATGACAACTGCGAAAATCTCGGCATTGTCAACTTTAGGACAAGGGGCAGGTCCATGGCTGTTCGGCTCAGCATACGCCATTGTACCTACAGACTGGACGGAGAGGTCGCTGAACCTTCTGAGCACGTCTCATCGCATGCACTCAGACTGGTAGTGAACACGCTGCACCCTATTTGTTTTATTGCTTTTACTGCTTAGTACCTTTTCAAAGTGCGTCTGTTATTTCTTTTCTTTTTCCAATATATTAGCAACTCTTTTTTCTGTGTTCTGCAGAGTTTACCATTTGAGTTGCTCCGATTACTGATAATAATGGGGAGGCTCATGACCGTAAACAATTTATGCAGCCGCGCGTGGGTTGATGAAGTGACAAAACTTCATTCTGAACTCTCACGACGTATGGCGCATGCCTACACGTTTAGGAGCCGATGTAGGGGTACCTAGGATGAGAGACAAGGATAAGGACTTTCTCCGGTAAAGACGGTTCTATAACGGCAGTGGTCGCGCGCATCATTGCTCTGTAATCTACTAATCTAAATACTCCTCTAACGGGTGATAGAGAGCGAAGCGGGAGCTTCCGCCCCCGTTCCTAGCCGCTGCTTTCTTATAGGTTGGAGTTAGGCGGCCAAACCAAATGTGCAACAATACGCCCGAATGAGCTAAAAGATTGAAGAAAAAGGCTAGTGGGAACTGGTTCAACGCCTCTTAGATAGCATAAGGCCTGCGCACTTCGATCCATGACGTCATGCTACCTTGCCTGACTGCCGTAGATCCTAATGGGGATGTTCCCGAGTAAGCCGCAGTGATTTTGACGGCACCGCTTTCGTCACGCCGGGACTGAAAGTGGAAATTTCGGTCCAAGTAGCATGACGTCATAAAGCAGAGTACACAACCTTGCTATCTCATTGTGCACGTACGCCACGCACGTGGACAAACACAAATACCAGATTTCCCTCATGCCTGCTGAACGTCAGTCGCACTTATCGATGTGTTAGTTCCGCGGGAAAGACAATTTCATGCCAAGATCAAGCGACAAGGCAATGGATTTTGCTTGTGTTTTGAGAGATTATAAAGCGAGAATGTTTCCCTCTCCTCCTCTCTTTTTTTAGTTCACGAAACTTTTTGACCAAACACGAGTACTTTGCATAACGCGGTATAGTCATTCGATAGATGGACCCGTTATATTTATAAGCAAATGCAGATCGAGAAATAAGAAAAAAAAGATTAATGGATTCTCCAGCGAAGAGTCAATAAGCACGATTGTGGCACAGTGATATGTAATATAGGTGTCCTAAACATCCTCACATTACTTTGTCCAAATATTCAAGCAAATCGCTACCAAGATGATGTGGGCACTTACTTGATTCGAATAATCCAGCCGCAGTAATGCGTTCATTGTAATACTGTCTGCTCACCACTGCGCAAGTTGAACCAAATTTCTTCGAGCACGGCGAAGACGTGTGTACGTTTGTACGTTTTCGTTCAACAGCAGACCCTGCCCGCGGAAATGAGCGGGGATAACACGCCTATGCAAAGGGCCATACTTCTGTGGCGAAGGAGAAAGTAGACGGCGACGCCTCTGAATGCTCCACTTGTGGAGTTTGAAACGCAATATCGCTGCAGGTTGTTTCATTAGAATTTTGTCTTATTCTCCCTGATAGCGGAGATATCGAATTATTGCGTAAAGCAAGCTGAAACTCCTTTTTACTGGCATCAAGAAATTATTTTAGTAGCATTGACCACAAGAACAATGCGATGCCGAGAATATACCCACCGGGACAGCTCAGTGGCTATGACGTTGTGCTACTGGGCTCGAATGCAAAAACGCTCGTGTACCGGGCATTGGGTGCGCGTTAAAAAAGCCCCACAGCTGTAAAAAAAGAAAAATAAAGAGAAACGTGGAGTGCTACGCCTACTACTCCACGCCTCAAAATGAAATCATAGTTTTGGCACGTGCAACCCCAGATTTTAACTTGAGTGTCGAGAATATCAGTGTTAGTTGCTGTCCTACTCGAACTTGAAGTGTCAAGTTGTTCTGATACCTTTGGTAGTTTTGTGAGAGCGGAAATTTGTACTTAATTGTGTTGTACTGGGGCATTATTACTGCGACAGCAGTTAAGAGCTCGAAACAGAGTTTGAATCTGTCCGCCCTTTGCGTTACGCCGTTTTCGTCGACGTCAGGCCACTTCCTCATCCTCAAGTGAAGCAGGAAAACGAGACTTTGCCCTTCACCGCCAGCGAAATGAGCCCAAAACTCGATAACTAAACCTTATGAAAATGTTGTTTGCATGCCTCACGACCCGTTAGTGCCCCCTCACATTATAGTCATCAGCAATTTTTCGGATTCGGCCGAATGGCGCAATGTGCAGTTGGGAACATGACGCGCTGACCACTGAGCTATCGCGCAGCACTCGTGGTTGGAAATTGGCGCGGGGTTTTGCGCGCCACACGCACCTCGAGAGCGGTGGCCCCTGTGCTGCGACTATCTCGGAGGCCACAACGGGCAACATGTGGCAAAAGAAATTTGTTCGTGAGACGATGGCGGGGTCCTCAGGGAGAACCTAGTGCTGTAGCAGTAAGCGAGTTCACAGCTTGGGGAAGTGCTAAAGTTCGCTGGTTTTTTTTCCCTACATCCTAGAGCTGGACAGCAGGCTCTTTATGATACGCCAAAGAGGTGTGCTCCAAGTAGAATAGCGCAAAAGCAAACCGAACCTGATATCGAATATTTCTTTAATAGTTTCTGAAAAAGGCACCGACTTCTCACCATTAATAAGAAACATTTTTCGCACCCTGGTATTCACAACATAATAATTTTTGTAATTACGCTCCACATTAAACAGAATATTAAAACAGCACAGTGAACATTAACAAAAACTAAGCAGTTTTTTTCGAAAACTCAGCGCTCTTGAACTTGTACAGTCAAGCATTATCATACAAAGATCAGAAAGGCAGCCTTGGTGGCTAATTACTATCTTGGAACTTAGCACACAAATCAGAGAAGTGGGCCATCGGCACCAATGGCAGTGAGAAAAAAACGAACAAAAGAAAACATGGTTTTTTCTATAGTTCATATATGGCCGCAGCAGATGGGGCCCCTACTCTATCAAGTAGATTTCAATGAAATGTATTCATATTTAATGCGATGATAGACAATGCCAATTGCCGCCGAATGCTGTGTCTAAACATTCTTTTTTTTTTACACCATGTTTAGTCAGAAAGGTCTGGTTGCTTGAGTGACGCAGCGTGCTTCAGTATACCTTATGTTCTGCGTGGATGGGATGAAAGTTATCACATTTTTTGCTTAACTTTCATGTTTGATTGGTACAGTAGGCCCTTTGAAGTATACGATATCTATTCGAAACTTATTCGGAGTTTCTAGTACCGAATCAAATAGTGATCATTACATTCAATGTACAATAGGACAATATTCAATTGGTTATTCTGAAGTTTCGAATATTCGCACACCCCTACTGATAACTAAAGGCGAACATTTTAATCACGAGGCACGCGCGCCAATTAACAGTGATGTGATGGGTCTACAGATCAACTAGCTCAAGCTTTGTTGCAAAGGATCAGCTAAGTCTATGTATACCGTATTTTGTAATTGTAATTCCAGGTAACATGACCACATAACAAGAACATATTTGCTGTGAGGCTAGTTGGTTACACGCACTTAATAACATTCATTATTTAAGTTTTCCTCAATTCCTGGGATGCTTACGTCAGTTTCTTGTCACTTTATTATTGCCAGGCTACTTTTCAGCGCTTGTAATGACGGAAATTACAGTACCAAAAGTTTCAGTAGCTTCAGCTCGATATATATATATATATATATATATATATATATATATATATATATATTTTGCCGCTGGCGGCGCTAAACGGGATATGCATTTCTATTTTCGCAGTCTTATCATGTATCACGTAACATTCTTGTGGAATCGGGGTGAGGAAACTCTCGTGTGCTTAGATTTAGAAGCACGTTCATCGGAGCCCCCACTATGGCGTTTCTCATAGCCCGCGAGTTGTTTTGGGGCGTTAAGCTCAATAATTATATTTATTTTCTCTCATCACGGGGGCATGAGCTAGGATCAAAATTAGTGAATGAAAGAACAGCGAACGTGCTTCCTTCTAGATACTGTGAACAAGGTCCCCCACTCCCCACGAAGCCGCGTAGCTACTGTTCGCATTAAAGCGGCCTTTATTACCTCGCATGCTTTAGCCTTGAAGCAAGAATCCATTTCCTTAGACTAATGTTTCTGCGATATGCCCGCATACTTTAGGCTCCTTTTAGTAAGGCAAATACGACGCTGCCATATGTTGCGCAAAATACATTCAGTGGCAATTTATGCAAGCAAATTAGTATTTCTATTAAAAATACAAAGCAAAGGTCAGACAACTAGAAATTGCACTTTCCTTAAATAGCACAAAAGCAGTATAGAGAGAGTGCCTGCTGTGAAGTCATCGTTGCAAAGTTAACATTTTCATAATTGATT
Organism: Dermacentor variabilis; assembly: GCF_050947875.1. Taxonomy (NCBI): domain Eukaryota; kingdom Metazoa; phylum Arthropoda; class Arachnida; order Ixodida; family Ixodidae; genus Dermacentor; species Dermacentor variabilis. Next base: position 110,420,206 of record NC_134568.1, on the reverse strand, counting down.
TCGTTTTACAGCAAGAAACAATGCTGCCTTTCCAATAAACAGCGCGGGAATTAAGCAGATTGATGATACACAGAGTGTACTTTTTCATGCCGAACGTCTAAAAAAAGAATACAAAATTTATTTGAATTACGTCTCTATACAAATGAATTATCCACTCATGCGGTCGTCACTTGCAATTAACACCATATCAATCCATTCACTAATGAACTTACCGATTACCCAGGTTGCCGCACACGTTTAAAATGAAAATTTGAAGGCAGTCGTCATAAAAGTGAAGGTTCCGCGTTCGTGCATTTAAGTATGGCCACGAAACCGTAATTACTTCTGTCAAATTATTCGTTAAATTGACCTCATTACGCACGGTGCTCGGCGCAGTGCGGCTCGCGGTGCAACTCCCCTGCGACGTATAGTAATGGCGGCGTAAAGTAAGGTTTCGCCATACCACACGACAAACGGTTTATCGCGCCCCTGCCGCCGAAGTGACTATGCGTCCTATGCGGAGTTGCGCAAAACGCCAATCGCAATCGGCTCGTCGGGAGAACAAAGTGCGGTGGCAGCTGCATTTTATGCCACGCTTTTTACGTCGCACAGCGGGTTAGACCGAGAGAGGCACTCCGCGGTGCCGCTTGTGTAATCGGGTAAATTGGACGAATAAAGTGACGCCAGTCATTCCCACGTTCGTGGCCCCGTCGAAACGAGAAAACGCGTGACAATACTTATATAACGATTGCTTTCTCCTTTCCACTATACGTGTGCCGTGAAATTTGCAATTACGAAGCTAATATCATGTATATACGCAATAGTTCTGCTGAAACCCGCAAGGTGGAGAGAAGTAATTAATGATTAATTAGTTACTTCTCTCCACCTTTCAGATTTCCGCAGAACTATTACGTCAAACTCTTGCCTTTGCTTCGAATTGTTGAGAAATTAGACTTCGCCCTACCATCCGCTAACCGCCTGGTTAGCTCAAATGGTAGAGCGTCTGCCCCGGAAAGGCGGTGGTCCCGGGTTCGAGTCCCGGGCCAGGACGAATTTTTCTTCAACTGCGAGGCTTTTCTTTCGAGGAACCCATATGGTTTCCTTTGTAGCAATTGCTACAATTAGGTGGATGTCTTATTTTCCCCTAATTAATTATGTATATAGTTTGATTATTGAATAAATGGCTTTAGTAGTTATTGCAAATAATGTGCGTCCGGGCAGATAATTCACCTGTAGTGACGTAATTTGAGTAAATCTTGTAGGCTTAAAGAGCGTCCAACATAAGAAATACTGTCGGTATATAGCTGCTCCGTCTGCCGTATTCACTTTCGTTTCAGTGCAAAGAAAAAGGGTCATATTTGTCATGATTGCAAGTTTGGTTAATAATAATGATATTATATGGTTGTTGTTTTTTCGTGCAAGAATGTCCAAGGAGTGCCAGGAAATTGTATGACGTACGGTGGTTCGGTTAATGACAAAGTGCAGATGTAACGTGCCTGTATCGAAACTTAAAACAGTCGCTTTAAAGTTTGTAAAATATAAAAGTATGAAAATAGTGAATTTGGTGGCACTTTTGACCGAAGTAGTTCCTCCAGCAAGATATTTTTTTTAGTAACGCTGCATATCATAAAGCGGCATCGTTTGACGACGAAGCACCTATAGTAGCACATTCAGGCGACGGACAGTGGCACGAATGGTGAACGATGTACACTGGTGAGCAAGAACACACTGCTGATGAGCGAAAACGGTTCCTGTAATAATATAAGGATTCAGCACTTTATGAGCGCAACCCGAATCAGCAGCCTGGTGAGTCTGTATACTCGGATCCCACGTTAATGAATGTTGGTTGGTCGTGGCTGACCCCCCCCCCCCCCCCCCCCAGTCGCATCAGACCACGTTTCTCAAGTCACCTAGTTGATCCAAATGTATGGGATAAATCGATTTCCCGCAGCCGTAAGACCTCGCTTTCTGATGTGCGCTTCGAGTTTATAAAGAAAAAGTCGAATGGGTGTCAACCAGAGTGACGTGGCGGCCTTACTGGTATAGTTCGCGATTGTATAGAGGAATAGCGCGCACGGGTATACAGCGACGAAAGAAGACGCAAAATAATAATAATAAAAAAGACACGCAGCGTTGTCAGCGTCTTTTCTCGTCTTCTTCTGTCCCCACTCCTGCGGGCGCTATTCCTCTAGACGCTCCTCAAGCGCGACGTTATCGCGACGTCTCCCCAAGCTGCCCCGAGACGCCATAGCAAACCGTTACCTGAGGCGGCCGAAATGGGTAATCGGCGGGGAAGATGATACACAGCTTAAAGGTGCCCCCTTCGAACGGACTTCCCGCGGGTCCCTGGATGGTGGCCTCCCACTTGAACAGGTCCGTTGGGTCCACCGGAGCCGCCGTGCAGTTGGCCGGCGGGTCGCGGCGGATGTCTTCCAGCTCCTTGCAGATGCGCTCCAGCGCTGGCGAACGACCGGTGGCCATGCTGCTGCGATCCCCTCGGCGCATCTGGTGGGAGAGCCGGGCTGCAGGGGGCGGCAAGTGCCTCGCGCCGTCAGTGCTTCTTCGTCTTCGCTTCGCTACTCAGGTGCTGTCCATAGGCGAGGGACTACGTGGCAAAATCCTTTCATACGCGAACGAGCAAAAAGCGTTCCGCGCAAATGGCAACACGATTCAGGAGCAGTTTCGGTGAAGGCTATGGCTTCCGCGCATAAATTATTGCACTACAGCGAATACCTTGGCGCGTGGAAGCGGCTGGTAACAGTGGCTTAGCCATATACCCACCAGCACTTTTCTTCCTTTTTCTTTTAGTTCGAAAGAATGTTCTTTTCTTTTTCTTTTTATCGCCTGTGATACATAAGGATGTTTTGCCCTCTCAGGTTCATTTCTGAAAGAGGCGTAAATTGTCCACGCGATCAATCCCAATGTACACCTAGCGAACTAAAAAAATATTACTAACAAGGTTTTAATTATTAGCAGTCGGAAACATGTGCCAATTGCAAAATTGAAGCCGAGCAGCCGAGCAGTGTATAGAAAGGTTCTTTGGGCTCAGCAGAAACCCTCACTAGCACCACCTTTGGATACTTTTGAGATATCGGTCCCCAAAATTTGCTGATAGGTACTTCAGTGTTCCAATTAAGATTGTGCCTAGATGCTAGAGGAGGGCTTTTAGGAAACTGCTAACTGAAACTTGGATGTATTTAGCGGCTCATTTTAAGAGCGGATAACTCAAGGTTGGTGCTAGATTCGCGCACCTTCTCCACAGGAGAGCACGTATACATGTAACGCGTGTGGTCGAAACAAACTTCTCTCGACAGTTTTCATACAAAAGCGCTAAAGACGAAGACGAACTCGAAAGAACACATACGACAGGACTGGCGCTAATTCCAACTGGCGTTTATTACAAACAGTCATCTATTTATGCTCTGGGCATCAGGTACATGATGCACTCATTATCATACACACAAAGATTGAAATGAATCATATCATACCCACGATTGTATGGTAAATCAGTTCAAGTGTTCGATATCTCGAAAGCAAAACCAAAGATGTACAGCTGACGCAGTTGTCGCCTGCTTTCCTTATAAAATATGCCTCAACTATTTCTCTTCCTGTTTTTGTGTTTCCTTTCCTCAGGAAGGTTGTGTCACCAAACATGGGTGTGCATGCGCACTTTTTGCAGTGCTCAGCAAAGTGACTCCCGTATCCTTTTCTAACGTCATTGTTGAGCTGTCTAGCCCTGTCATTGAAGCACTGGCCGGTTTGTCCGATATAAACGCGTCCACAATCTAAAGGTATTTGATACACAGCATCTTAAGTACACTCGGTGTGATTGGCCCGGTGATTAGAGTGACATTGCATGCGTTTCTGGTGCTTCTTGTTTTGAAGGTTACACACTGCTGACAATTTGCCAGGTGCTGAAAAATCTAGATTGACATTGTATCGGTTTGCCACCTTTTTCAAATTATGTGAAACTTTATGGAGGTATGAACGAGAAGACAGCGGGTTAAGCGAGGGGCCTGATTTTTATTAGTCATATCATAAGAAGCCAACAAATACTGACTCCAAGGACAACATAGGGGAAATTACTTGTGCTTAATAAATGAAATAAAGAAACGACAAATCATTGAAAAATAAGTGGATGAAAAAAGAACTTGCCGGAGGTGGGAACCGAACCTCCAACCTTCGCATTTCGCGGCTGACACTCCCAGGCTTCTACTAGGACACATAAATACCTAAGAAAGAGGATGGCAAAACGGCGCCGCGGTAGCTGAATTGGTAGAGCATCGCACGCGAAATGCGAAGGCTGTGGGTTCGGTTTCAACCTGCGGCAAGTTGTATTTTCATCCACTTTAATTTCCATTAATTTATCGTTTGTTTTATTTCATTCATTAACCACAAGTAATTTCCCCTATTGTTCGATTGTTCGTTGCGCATTAACGTGGTCGTCAAAGGACGCTAAAAAATATCACATAATATTGGAGCTATTGACGAACCAATACAGATTCCTGTGCGTTGAATGTAAAACAGCCATTGTGACTAATAACAGTCAAATCCAAGTAAAATTCCAACAAGGTTAAAAAATTGTCGCAGTTCATGCATACTAAGTTCTGGAATTTCAGTTCACACATTTCATCAATTTTTTTATCACATAGAATTCCTTCTCGCATCACAGAATAGTATAAATCTTCAATGTCGATTGAGAAAGCTGTGGCCACAGATCCCAGAACATCTTGCAGCTCTCAGATAACGTCATCAGAGCACCTCATCATGAAGGGATCTTCGACTAGTAGTCGCTTCATAGTATAGTATGTCTAGCCAAGTAGACCAATTGAAGCTTGCTGGTTTTCCAGTGTCTGTCATTTCATCTGTGTGAAACACTGCTTCAAAAATTAAAACGGGAAAGGAAGTGCCCAACCAGAGATCACGACAAAAGAGCTGTACCTGTAATCCCATACCTCCATAATGTTGCACATAATTTGAAAAAGGTGGCAAATTGACACAATGTCAATCTAGTTTTTTTTTCAGCGCCTGGCAAGTTGTCAGCAGTTTGTAACCTTCAAAACAACAAGCACCAGAAACGCAAGCGATGTCACACTAATCACACTGGACCAATTACACCGAATGCACATAAGATGTTGCGTATCAAATACCTTTAGATTGTGGACGCGTTTATATCGGACAAACCGGCGAGTGCTTCAATGACAGAGCTACACAGCCCAAGAATGATGTTAGAAAAGGATACGGGAGTCACTTGGCTGAGCACAGCAAAAAGTGCGCATGCACACCCATGTTTGGTTACACAACCTTCCTGAGGAAAGGAAACACAAAAACAGAAAGAGAAATAGTTTAGGCATATTTTATAAGGAAAGCAGGCGACAACTGCGTCAGCTGTACATCTTTGGTTTTGCAAGAAAAAGAAATGTCGTTTCTTTCGAGATATCTAGACAATTGAACTGATTGACCCTAAAATCGTGTATATGATATGATTCATTTCAATCTTTGTATGTATGACAATGAGCGCATGATGTACATGATGCGCAGAGCATAAATAGATGACCGTTCGTAATAAACGCCAGGTGGAAGTATAGCGCCAGTCCTGTCGTACGTGTTCCTTCGATTTTGTCTTCGGCTTTAGCGCTTTTATGAAAACTGTAAAGATGAACCAACTCGCCCAAAATGAGGTATTGTTGAAACTTCTCTCGCACGTGCAACGACCACGGTTTCAGATACGGTGTTTTAAGGAAACTGTTGGGCTAAGTTCGTAAGAAAAAAAACCGTCCTATAGTCGCAGTGAACATGTTTACACGTGTACTTGTTTATCGGGCGACCACGTTTCGCCGCCTAACAAATGTTATCGCACAGCGCAGGACGCGCCTGCATGTATCGGAAGTTTCTGGAATGTTATCGATGTTTCCATCAGCTGTCTTGGTCACCGAACCTTGTGTAATCTGATTGCTTGTGTGTGTGACGCGAATAGTCTAGAACATTGTGGAAGACACGCGGATCCCAGCGATTACTCTGGAACATACGACTGGTGTATAAAAGCCGACGTGCTTGACCCGCTGATAAGATTTCCGACGATCGCCGACTGTGCTCGCCGCTATCGTTGTGCTTTAAGTGTAACTTGCTTTTGAGGGCACAAGTTCGCCCAATAAAGATTTAGTTTCATCATCTACAGTTTTGATACTGTGTTCGGCACAGTCCCTACCACGTGACAATACTAGCCAAGAATGGTAACCAATCGAAAGAACGTTCTTGCGAATATCCGCAAGTTGGGCAATCAACCTTTTTTTATGTATATAGTTAACCTAGAGCTCACCAAATAGGGGCAGCTGACCGGACAGAAATGTCAATGAGAGCTACGATAATGGCTCGAGAGCTTCAATGCCTACAACAACGACGTCACGATAATGACAATGGCATAATAACAATGGCGAGACAATGGCATAACAGAATGACTGACAATAACGATAAGTAGGACGACGACAATGATATAAAAACACGGATGACGGCATGACAAACATGACGGCGCAATGGTCAAATTTTCGAGGACAGCACGGCTGAGCACATTTCACATACCTGGGACGGAATCCTGCGCAGAGTCCACTGGAGCCTTCATCTTTTAATGAATTAACGATGATAATCCTAAACATGATGATGATAACTGCACCAGATGCGCGCAATGCACCCTGTCACCAATTCCTCTAAGAAGTTTCTTATTGGGAGCTGCTTGTCATTTTCCGGTAGCCTTCACAAATATATTCCCAATTGCAATGAGTGGGAATCTATTCTTTCGGAAATTTTCAGCCCACGAAGTGCTTTGTGAATACGGGATGTTCAGTTTGCTAAAACTAAGCTGGGGCAATGTTACGATAGTGATGATGATGATGATGATGACCCCTCAAGACATGGGACGTACCCACAGCGCGGGATGGGTCAAGAATTGGAGGGTTGGAACGTAGCGATATTTGTAGGAACGAATTGATAATTAGTTAATTTGAAAATTTTCGGGAACAATTCGAGTCCGATGAAACTATGATTACACCTAATAAAAATGAGTTTCCCTGAACGATTTAGGATGACAGAAATTGAACAATACCATAAAGATTGTAAATAAAGCTGCTATGAACATGGAAACCGTGTTGTAGCTTGAATAAAATCACACAGAGGGTCAAACACCTTATTTACGCTAAATTCCAGAGCTGAAGCTCCGAGGCAGAGCAGGGTGTATGCGCGCTACGACAGGGGGAGGAAGGGAGGGAGGGGGGTAGTTTACTGAGCTTCTTCCTCTTCCTCTCCGGCTGCGGCGGCTCAGCGTGGGTGCCGCGCCCTATCTTGGAGGCAATCTGCGCTGTGTTCGCATTATGGTGAGAGGCAGCGCGAAGGCGAATTCGCGCACCGCTGCTGCCGCTCTCCATCACGTCAGCGTTCGGAGAGCGAGTGCCGGCGGTCGTCGATTGAGATGTGTACGTGTTTGCCGGTACGCGCGTGACAGCGTGCTTGTCAGTATAGTTGGTTAGCGAATGTTTACAGCAGCATAGGCCCCTGAGGCCGAATTCACAAAGCTTTTCGTTCGTAAGTGCTGTTTTTGATTGGCTGATCGCCTTCGCTAATAATATGTGCTACATCACTATTGGCTGGCACGAACGCTTTTAGCGTAAGATCCTTTCGCGAATACGGGCCCCGATGAAACCCCTAAGCTTACATACTTCGTAAGCTGTCTAATAATTTTCTATGACAATCAATGCTTCTCCTTTCGGGCGAAACTGAGTTTTTTTTTCTTTCTCGGTCTTTATCAGAGATCTGAGCCGCGCTCCACCCACGCTATCACCGGGATCAGCTGGACATGAACGGTGGATGAAAATAAAGCACTACGATCGAGCGAAATGAATCACTACATTATATACTGACCCCTTTTGTTGTCATCTGTAAAAGGTATATAAATTTTGCAGTTTTACGCGACAAAGCCATGATCTGATTATGAGGCACGCCGTTGTCGGGAGGGGGGCTCCGGAATAATTTTGACCACCTGGGGTTCATTATCGCACGATTCACGGTCAACGAGCGTTCTTGCGTTCCGCCCCCATCGGAATGCGGCCGTCGCGATCGGGATTGAACCCGCGAGTTCGCGCTCAGCAGCGCCATGCCATAGTCACTAGGCCATCACGTTGGGCGGTTGTTGTTAGCTCTGCATGCGAGACCTGGACTTGTACAATGTAACAATTACTTCAGCTCCATCCTATGCCTTTCTTATTGCTCGATCGTCGCTAACGACCGTCCGATCGGAGTGATAACGAAATCGGAGCGCCGCTCTGGCCACTGCCGAAGCTCGAAAAGGAAAAAAGGAATGGAATTTCTACGTCGCCCCGGGCCTGAGCGCAACTAATATCGTAGAGCCGCCTATATCGCGGACTATATATGAGTGACTTTCCCCCCTTAACTAGCGCACACCTAACGAGCCTATTTCAAGCTGTTAAACAATAATCACAAATCTATCACTGTCGTCAGTAATTCGTGGACAATTGTTCTAACAGGTGCGTTTCCCCTTACAGGGTTTCTGTAATCGAGAATTTCTGCCTCAGTAAAGCTGTGTCAGCAGGAGCAGACAACAGCGTCATTGAAGACGCAAACCACCTAGGTAGGTTTCCTCGAACAGGAGAACAAGCGTGTTGGCGAAAACGCGGATTTTAAAAAATAGAAAGAAAGGAAAAGAAATAAAGAGAGGAAAAGAAATAAAGAGAGGAAGGAAGGAAGGAAGGAAGGAAGGAAGGAAGGAAGGAAGGAAGGAAGGAAGGAAGGAAGGAAGCTGAGTCGCACATGGATGGCCGAGTATTACGGACGCTGTAAGTTCTGCGTCGGAACCATTCCCGAGTAGAACCCTATGCGCCGCACTGTCGACGTGACAGAGACACACATATACAAGGAACCGTTTTCATGAAACTTATCTGCAGGGCACCTTCAAAGGCTTCCTTCAACAAATTTTCGTGGAATCTGCAGTTCCTTTCAGCCTGAAGCTCGTAGCCCTCAAGGTGGAAGGGCGGGCTATAGTGCATATAGGGTTCATATTGGCAGCGCTAGATTGTGGCAAACATGCACTGAAAGAAAGGAACGAAATAGACGGGACACGCTTTCGTGTACTATATGAGCGTTTGTCCTTTCTCTATTGTATCTTTCTTTGTGTATATGTTTTCGACAATATTGGGCTGCCAATAGAATGAAAGCTCGTACTCCCTGCTTCTTCTCAAACTACGACCCCTAGTTGTTTCAATTGCGCTCTATGACGCAAAGGTAGGCATGTGATAGATTTGCGACAACAACCGTAATAATGCGTATGCGGTAAACTTTTGTTTGTCTCTCTGTTTGTTTGTTTGCCTTCAAGAGTAGTTCATACCCACTATGGAGGATTGACCAAATACCGAGTCTTCTTTATCTTCTTAATTTGAGGGTGAGATAAAGGTAGCACTCAATGTTTGCTTAGAATGTAAGGATACTTATACGGATTGGCGACTCTCATTTCCCGAGGCGTCTCGGCAAACGGCCGGAGAAAAGACGATGCAAATTCACAAATATTTTCGTTCGTAAAAACGGTTAGCATTGCACGGCCGCTTTAGCTAATTATTTTTCCTATTAGAATGGTTGGTCGGCGCCACTTTTCTCCAGCCGCCTTCACTACACGGGAACGCCTTTGGGAAGCTATAGCAGAATTAGCGAAAAATTAAGGTACGCTGAACGCGAGAAAAGGAGAACAAGAGCGTTTGAGAAACCGCTTTATCTCTCGGATATTCTTTTTCAATTACTTCTTTAAGGCGAGCAGAATCTTTGTATTCGAGCTCTGCGCCGTTCAAAGCTTGCACCGTGTAAAAGACAAGTGTGAAGTATTGTGATAGCGTTCCTTTTACTTTTCTTTGTTGCGAAACTCAGCTGTAAGGTATACGTATTCTTGCGACTATGAAGCAACATTTTTTTCACTCTCCGTCCCACCATATAGTGTTGCGTGTACAGAAAATACACAAAACCTACGGAGACTGCAGCTGTTTGTTTTTAAGTCGAAACTGAATTAGGCGAATACGTATGGCAAAACCGCATTGTAACGAGCACGCCGATGGAGAAGAAGAAGAAACGGGAAAAGCCTAGACAGGCGACACCTTGTGAACGGTGGAGAAAAAAAAATAGCGGACGCGAATTTGACATTAAGACGACGAGGAGCACTTTTGCCGACGGTCATTGCGCCAGTGGCGCAATGCAGTCGCCTCAATAAGGGCCTCGGGCAAGGAAACTGAATAGGGGGACTTGCAGGATTGAACTTGCGAAACCTCCGTGTAGTATTTTGCGCAATGGAAAAGTAGTACCTCGACAATAGGAGAAGTTGTGCTATTATGATAGCGAGGACGGATAGGCAATCTGTGATGAGATTTTAAAGGCGCACGTTTCGAGAACTGTCACTCAGTCTAGCGGAAGGAGCAGGGCCAAGGGATATGGGGTTGTTAAAGCTGTTTTCGCCACCTCCACCTCACAGCCTCAATAAGCGACTGCGTCAGTGGAATGGTTGCAACAAAGATTAAAGTTTCTTACTGATTACTGACTTACCGATTAAAGTTTCTTGCTGTGTTGTCGCAATTATCCGTAATCATCACGATTTTTCTGTGTAGTGCACGCATGCCATATGTGTACGCTGTGCAGGGCCTGTCTGTGAATAGCCGCAATATGCTGAATCTGATACAATTTTGTCACACGTAACAGAATAAACAAGGGATTTGTGCAGAAGATCGTCTGTCCTCGATCGGGTATTCCTTTTCTATATAGATTGGTCATATATAGATAATGTAGAAAGAGAGATACAGCTCTTTATTTGACAACAGGGATGTTTGCCACCATAGTGGCATTCTCCTACACTCTTGAAATAAAAATTGTTTCAGCCTAAACACATACAACCACAAGTATCAAGGACGGGACTTGTGGTTGCGTGTGTTTGCGCTGCAACAATTTTTATGTCAAGTATGCACCAACTCGCCCAGAAAGAAGTTTTAATGAAGCACTCCTACACTCTACTCTGCAAGAAAGGGGTAGAGTGCATCAATGTAGGATTGAAGAGGGCGTAGTCTATCACAGCATGGTGCTAACTTATTTGTGCGTATCTCCTGGTATCTCACATAAAAGTTACAAAGAGTAGATTTTTTTCTTGTAGATTGATCACGACATTAAAGTGTTCTTGCTTACCTTGAACGGCCACGTAAGGTATGTAGCCTTGTGTATTAATCTGAAGCTATTGCAAATGCATTACGAGCCTTCTTTTTCGCTGAGATGCTCGAGCGTATTGAGTGTTACGTTCCCGAATGTACGAAAATAAGGGGAAATGGACCTAATGGATCGGCAGGGAAGTAATACATGCCAGAAGGAAAGTTAAGTGCATAAAATAGCCTTCATGTTTCATCATAATAGACAAACGAAAGATTATTCGTCATTTGAGCACAGAGTTATCTAGATGTATGATCAAGAAGAGTAAATATAGATTTTATAATGGCATACGAAAACAATTTTCCGTTACGCCTGTAACAAGTTATGACGCATTATTTCTGTTTCTGTTAAATCATGCTGCACTCACGGTGTATAATGGCAACAATAAACAGGCGGACGCATTCAAATCTTTTTTGAGTCCGTTTTAACTAAGCGTGATGGTGATTCCACTATAGCTTTGTGCATTTATCTGACAAAGAACATATAGATTAAGTTATTCTTAATGATTCACATTCTGTAAGTAGGAAACGTCCTGCGGTGCCTATGAAATCAGCGATAAGTTTTTCTAAGGTTGTCGAAGCACCTCGCTCTATTAGTTCATCCGTCTATAAGAAATAGTCCTTTCCCCCCATTGGGGAGAAACGCAAATGTTACACCTCTCCAGAAAGGTGGGAGTGTTCTTTATGTTATTTATCATCGACCTGTAGTATATAAAGTGCCTTGATGAGCCAACACGGAATCTCACCCGGAATGTCCCCATTTATTGAAATTTCCCAGAGCTTTTTGATACCACGAAGTGCTGCATTGAAACAGAAGTTACATTCTTAGATTTCAGGAAGGCAGCTTGACACGGTGTCGCATCCTAAATGATTAAATGAAATTGGCTGTACCTTTATATCTCACAGGCTGCTGTAAAAGATGCAGTTTTAAACGGCGTTGCTCTGACAGCACATTATAGGTAAACGTAGGACGGAAATATACCTATTAACGTCTCGGACCTTGAAGCCCACAAGGAGCCGATAACTGCGTCGGCACTGCTTCTGTTGGGACCTCGAATAAAGTAGATTGATAACGTTAGAAGGAGGATGCGTGGCACATAGGAGCGATGGATGATTATAAATGAAGTGTTCTCGAATTATTGCTGCTAACAGTAGGCTTTCAAGTCGTGCATAACTTTTATGGTGTAGCCAGTGGATATCGACAGCCCGTTCGGTTCCCTTTGTGCTTTGTGTTTGGTCTTCTTTAGAGCGGTTAACACGCCTCGCAGGGCCTTTTTGTCGTCCACGTAAGTATTCAAGCTACAAAGGCTCATTCGACATGTGGCTAAGATGCACCTTCCGCGAGCTGTTTGCTTCTCTGACTACTTGCATGCTCAGTCATGTTTCTGTAAAAGTGGTACTGCTTTATTTACTGAAGAGTCAACACGCGTGTCCATTGGTTTGCTGTTTCAAATGTGTATTTGGGAAAAGCTCGCAATGCTAATTTTCTTTCGTCCTCGCTGCAGAGCGTGTCCGCAACAGTCGGGTTTTCTTTGTCCGCACAGAGTGGCCTCTGCAGGAAAAGGTGCCTATGCCGAGCAATTCCAACGCGCATATTGCTCGATGCACAAATCTCCAGCAGTTAGCACGTGCTCGTGCAAGCTTTAATGCCGTTATACTCAACCTTCTTTTCACACGCCAAGACCAGCCACGTATACTTTACGTAGGCACTGCTCCTAGTACTGCTCCCAGGTTATGCATTTAAAAGAGCGGTGCACTCAAATACTTTGTGTTTGAGCTAGAAAACGTGGGACCGTGGAACAGAAATTGCGCTGCTCGTCCTGGGAAACACAATGCAATATAAGAGGGAAAGTGGGGCAGCAGCCTCTCGACGCTATAGGCTCGGAATGTTCGGAAGCGCCGAGTCAACAATTTCTAATGTTGACTCTGTGAAACATGTCTTTGGATCTTAATGGACAGTGGATCCTACAGTTATATATAGTATTCGTTAAATAGGGATAAACACTGAATACATTTTCAGTCAAGTGTATTCTATACAAACAGTACCACACTTCAAACTTAGTATTGAACGATCTGCATGATGCTCTTAGCTACTGCAAGACTTGTGAAAAGGCTGGTAACAAGAAAACAAGAATACTCACACTTGGTACGGCTTCGTCGCTGCTACAACAGCTTTAGTAAACGCGTTTTCTTGGAAATCAACGGGTAACCAACGTGTCCGAAACACGTATTCAACTCATCGCTATGTTACTAGGTAAAATGTGCTGTTTCATGACGTACCATCGAAAGAAACCTAATGAGGTTTTATCATGTCATAGACCTCAACACTTCTCTGGAGACTGCAGTGTGAAGACGGAATAATAATATTGATTATGATTATTAACGTTATTACTATATTATTATTATTATTATTATTATTATTATTATTATTATTATTATTATTATTATTATTATTATTATTATTATTATTATTATGCTTACTTATTACAGAAAACAAAGCTCTTTCATAACTGACGATATGAAGAAATCAACAAAGTGGGCTTATACAGTGGCACATAATGCTGCGGGACTGACTGTATGAATGAGCAAGATTCGAAGTAGTCTTGGCTGCACTAGTTTGTCTCACACTAAGTTGTGTATATATATATATATATATATATATATATATATATATATATATATATATATATATATATATATATATATATATATATATATATACCAGGCTTCTTGCCAAAACTGCCAAAACATCGAAAAGTAGCAGACTCAAACTTAAAATTCATTCATTTTTTCCATTTTTTCCAGTTTTCTAATTTTCTTCCTGATTATTTAAGTACAATAATCAATCAAATCAATTAACGCTGTTACGTGGCTACTGACAATGCAAAGGTGCTGACGAGATGATTTCATGAGTTTTCAAATTGCGCGAACAGTCTTTGTCCTAGGCCGTCTAGCAGGAGAATGTTTCCCACTTTTTCGCTGGAAAACAAACTAGGTGCCTGAGGAGCGCATGAAATCTTGTGCACGGGAAACGTCAGCAGTTGGCATCTTCTGGCCTCACCCGACCTGCGCTATGCAATCCAAGCCCTCTTTTCTTTATTTTGATCTGGGGACTGCGGACTCCCAGAGGTTTTGAACTCCGAAAGTTCACAGCAACTCGACTCAAAACATTCTGCGTGGCCATCAACCACCTCTAGAAATGCGTAGAAAAGTGTGTAGTGTTGCTCAGCTTTAGCGCAGAGGAAACACTAAGCTCGCAACGATGTGCCCCCCCCCAACACAACTCCTTTAAGAACATAAAAAATAAAAAAAAACGTTATCAGTAACTTGCAGCTGGGTGAGCATAATGAGAAAATGCACATAACAGCATGAAAAATGAGGATAAACAAAAAGTTGCAGTAAACAAGGCATTCGGAAGGACGGCCCTGAAGTAATCTCCTTCTCTCTCTCTCTTACAATATATATATATATATATATATATATATATATATATATATATATATATATATATATATATATATATATATATATATATATATATATATATATATATATTAAGAGAGAGATAGAGGTTCCACTGTCGTCTTGTGCTTCCTCAGGACTGCTTGAAAACATCGCAAAGTAGCCTTGGCCGTCTTACACGGTTTCCAGGCTAGAGACATGTTCATCGGGTTTGCTTGATTTGAGGCAGTAAGTATTGTTTTTATGGTTGGTTGGAATCGCAACAGTTACCCGAAAACTAGAAACCGACAGGGCTATCGCAGGAACACGTCCTGTCAGATTGTCCCTGGGCAAATGCCAGAAATGTGGTTGGGATTTTCTCTATTTTGTTTTGTGAAAGAAAAAGTTTAATTCGAAAGACCCTTTGTTGTGTTTGTGACATCTTCAAGAGAAGCTGAAGAAGTGATAGAAGTCCGACAGTTTTTGGCCAATCACTGGTATCGGGTTAGCGGCATTGCTTGGGAAGAATAAAAACAAGAACGAAAAGGAAATGGAGGGGGAACGTAGGGCGGAAGCGCATTAGAATAGGTATTTACTTCATGGCAGGAACAAATTAAGGAATATGCCCTTAGGAAGCTAGATGCACCGCCAGATTAACGAAAATGTCATGCGGCCTGTTCAATCATCACTCAATCAGAGACAAAAAACTTTGTTATCGCAATGTTATGTCATATATATATATATATATATATATATATATATATATATATATATATATATATATATATATATATATATATATATATATATATATATATATATATATATGTGTGTGTGTGTGTGTGTGTGTGTGTGTGTGTGTGTGTGTGTGTGTGTGTGTGTGTATTACGTGGCCATAACTTTATTGCAGATAACAGGTACCGACTACTCAAAATCCGTGATGCAGAGGGCACCCGTATCACACAAAAAAATAGACACCACAGTAAAATATATCTTCATAATACGCTCACAAGGTCACCACGACTACTACCCATATCGTGGTTCTACAACACTATGAGGCTGACCTGGAAAACAGGCCTGTCACGTCCCACGCTATCCATCACAGCGTGAAGGCGGAAGTTGCGATTTCAGACGAAGTTTACAAATTGTTCTTGAATTCTCAGCAGGCAAGAGTACAAACGGAGCGAATTTCCGACAATGTTTTCGCGCCCAGGATATTGGAGCAAGCTAGCGCGCTGTCGTGCATTAGAGCGTGTACATTCGCGCAGCCATGGCAAAGCGTACGCCCCACGGACAGACATTCTCGCTTGCTTGTTACTCATATAAATGGAACCACGGTTGGCAGTAAGTTCACTGGCCTACTTGCGAAATCCTGTGCCCACGGTCACGCCCCCAACCTTGCAAGATGAATGTTCCTGAGCATTCTCTTGGACATCGTAACGGCGATGATGATTAATGGGGTTTAACATCCGGAGTCTTCACCTACAGGCACTTTGCACTGGCCAGAGTGTGCTACGATGCTTTCATTTTTAATCCCAGCGTTGCTGACCTCGGTCGCTAGGGGTACGAAGGAAAATGAGACGCCATTTAAGAGAGAGAGAGAGAGTGAGACGAAGAGGAAAGGCAGGGAGGTTAACCAAATATTAGTCTCCGGTTTGCTACCCAACACTGGGGTTGGAAGATAGGGCTCAGAAAGAGGAAAAAGAGGAAAGGGTTTAAAAAATTCACGCACAGAGACAACGCCATTCAGAACCACAACAGAGGCATTCTGGCCTCACAGGTTGTCTGCCTGTTACCTATCGAGCGTTATCCAGTTCAAGCCTGGAAATGCTCCCGCATCGTGATCTCTAGCCCAAACGTACCCAGTCACGCAGAGCATGCCCACTTTGATATTTGCAGGCCTTTCAACCTCTTGCCTCGTGATATGCGACGGGAGGTGACACAGCGAATGTGCATCGCCGTCACTCTCATTTTGCTTTCACCGCTCGCTCGCTAGGCTGTGCCTATCTTGTCGCTACTGCCATTGCAGATAACTTCAGTGCAAGTAGTCTATAGGCTTCAGCGGTGCCATAACGAAAAGCTGCACCTTATTTTTGGACAGTATGCATTTCTTAACATGCGCGGACAGAGCACCCGTCACGGTTGTGCGACTGCTGGGTTCCAGTGTTCATTTGAGCCGTTTGTCGGAGGTAGATGCCGCTGGTTCAGAACAGTGCTGCTTCTATTGCTCTTGAGCATGTGCTCGCAAGCTGACAGTCCACCGTTACTTGCATCGCTTTCTCTTTTAATTGTAGCTACCGTTCGTCAGTGATCCCATACTATTTCACAGGAACCTTCATCAGTGTGGCCATGGCCGTTAGGAGATGATAGGCGCGAAAATAATTGGTTTCGCGATTTTGCAGCGTATGATAAGAAACAAAACTATCTTTAACCAGCAGTGCTAGAGGTAAAACCTGAAAATGTACATGGCACAGGGCGCTGATGAGGTGCTATAGAAAGCAGTCACTGGGGCTTTAAACCGGCAGTTTTATGTTTAAGGCCCTATAAACGCGGCAGCCACCACCGGGCATCCAACATGTTACCTCGTGCTCTTCACCAGCACTCCACAGTCACTAAGAGACCGTGGCTGATTCTTCGAAGTGTTTGCGAGGTGTCCTTCCAAGCTACAATTATATTTAATGAATATAGGCTGTTCTTCGTGAGCTTCAGAAGCCGACCAGTCTTTCGCAGATCGTATTGCCCTAAGTTAAATTGAAGTGTAACTATGCCAAGTGATATTGCGTCTTCAATAAAGCCAAAACCTGCACTTATGACAGACGCCGTATAGGGGGCTCCGCCATTATTTTGATCATTTGGAGTTTTTAACATGCACTCACAGTACGCGTCCGCTTTAGTCCTCAGCCCCGTCTAAAGAATGCGGCCGCTGCAGCCGGGCATTGAGCCCACAACGTCGTGTTCAGCAGCAGAACGCCAAGGCCACAGATCCGTTACTGCGGGTTCAAAATAATGTGCACCGTCAAAAAGTGCCAGCATGAACCTGACATGAAATGGGACCTGACGAGCGGGCTGACCTTGTAGTCGCACCGTACCGAGTTGGTCGCCTGGCTTACGCGGGAATAAAGTTACCCAGTGTATGAAATTTGGGGCACAAAGTCTTTGGGGAGCATTAAAGCCAAGCTTTCTTTGCCTATTCTCTCGACTTTCCGGGTGCTGCTGCTGTTGCTGCTGTAGTCTTGCTTGCGCGCGCTGCTGGGTTTCTTGCAACACCACCACATGGCACTCGGCTCCGCGCATCGCGGCCGGCGCCGCCGCGGCAGCGTTTCACAGTATTTGTGTATTGCACGTGCTCTCCTTGCTTTCCTATGCGACAAAAATGCAGGTACAGGGTTGTGGAGGTCGCGCGCCGGGATGTAATAGTGTAAACATTAAAATCATCCATAGCCTGAAGAGAGCGCTTGGAGCAGGCGTCTCAACAGCGTGTTGGCCACGTATACAGAAGGAGCACGTAAACACGCGCCAGCAAAATAGTTCCAAGGAGTGCACTCAGCGTCAAGGACACCCAGGGCCGAAGGAAGCGTCGCGCGGAACAGGAGCGTCTTCGCTATGCAGCGAAACGTGGTGCAGACCGGGAATGTACGTATATAATGTATACGTATAAGTATAATAATTAATTGAATTACATACACCCCCAGCATTCAAATAAAGTTTAGCACTTCTTGCCATTATAGGCAATCATCATCATCATCATCATCATCATCATCATCAGCCTGGTTATGCCCACTGCAGGGCAAAGGCCTCTCCCATACTTCTCCAACTACGCCGGTCATGTACTAATTGTGGCCATGTCGTCCCTGCAAACTTCTTAATCTCATCTGCTCATCTAACTTTCTGCCGCCCCCTGCTACGCTTCCCTTCCCTTGGAATCCAGTCGGTAACCCTTAATGACCATCGTTTATCTTCCCTCCTCTTTACATGCCCTGACCATGCCCATTTCTTTTTCTCGATTTCAACTAAGATGCCATTAACTCGTGTTTGTGCCCTCACCCAATCTGCTCTTTTCTTATCCCTTAACGTTACACCCATCATTCTTCTTTCCATAGTTCGTTGTGTCGTCCTCAATTTAAGTAGAACCCTTTTCGTAAGCCTCCAGGTTTCTGCCCCGTAGGTGAGTACTGGTAAGACACAGCTATTATACACTTTTCTCTTG
This sequence comes from Dermacentor variabilis, assembly GCF_050947875.1. Taxonomy (NCBI): domain Eukaryota; kingdom Metazoa; phylum Arthropoda; class Arachnida; order Ixodida; family Ixodidae; genus Dermacentor; species Dermacentor variabilis. The sequence continues at coordinate 110,401,345 of NC_134568.1, read as the reverse complement.
AGGGATAGTGGTAACCTGCTGTTCATGATTTCAGAATGCCTGCCAAACGCACCCCAGCCCATTCTTATTCTTCTGATTATTTCCGTCTCATGATCTGGATCCGCGGTCACTACCTGCCCTAAGTAGATGTATTCCCTTACCACTTCCAGTGCCTCGCTACCTATTGTAAATTGCTGTTCTCTTCCGAGACTGTTAAACATTAGTTTTCTGCAGATTAATTTTTAGACCCACTCTTCTGCTTTGCCTCTCCTGGTCAGTGCGCATGCATTGCAATTGGTCCCCTGAGTTACTAAGCAAAGCAATATCATCAGCGAATCGCAAGTTACTAAGGTATTCTCCATGAACTCTTATCCCCAATTCTTCCTAATCCAGGTCTCTGAATACCTCCTGTAAACACGTTGTGAATAGCATTGGAGAGATCGTATCTCCCTGCCTGACGCCTTTCTTTATTGGGATTTTGTTGCTTTCTTTATGGAGGACTAAGGTGGCTGTGGAGCCGCTATAGATATCTTTCAGAATTTTTACATACCGCTCGTCTACACCCTGATTCCGTAATGCCTCCATGACTGCTGAGGTTTCGACTAAATCAAACACTTTCTCGTAATCAATGAAAGCTATTTATAAGGGTTGGTTATATACCGCACATTTCTCTATCACGTGACTGATAGTGTGAATATGGTTTATAGGCAATGGGGATGGTCAACCCTATCAGAGATTATGAGCAATGACGCACAACAACGCCGCAAGCAAACAAACCCTGTGTGTTCTGTGGACTACGCGGACAAACAGCATTGGTGCACACAACGTAACGTTTAACATCAACTCACAATTCTCGTATTGGACTAAATGCTGAAGAAATTGCACATTCACCGCCAACAGCCCCACTAATTACCGTCAGTCAAAGCAAACAGCATGCACAGCTTCGCTTACATCGATTCCCACAGTGCGTGCGATTCACATTCTTTAATTCACGTTTCATCACTGACTCAGAGACCTCCCCGTCATCATTGTCGCCGCGAGAGGCCACTCGGTGTTATAGATGATAAGAACGAAAAATGCAATTAATCTTTACATAAATGGAGCCCCTGGCTTTGTGTTCATATGCAGCCCAATCTGGTTATCACGCAGAAATCTTGTCTCTGAAATATTATTAAAGTCCTGCGCTATTAGGGTCGCCACATCATAGGCCGGAAACCGATTAGCATAGCGCGTGGGATCTGTAATTTTTAATGCTATAGCGTTCCTTGGCACTGTCAGACTAGTCTTTTTGCGGCTATCTAGCTATCTAGATATATCCCACCAAGAATGTTGGCCGATTCCGAAGACGGTCTAAAAATGTGGATCAATCCCGAATGTAGTACACTCTCAAGTTTAAAAAAAAGGTCTGGCATTCTACGTGCTAGAATCACGATATACAGAGAAATATGATTATAAGGCACGCCATAAGGGGATTAACGTTGACCACATGGGCTACCTTAACGTGCACCCAATGCACCGGTGCGTTGGGTACACGGTGTTATGATCGACCTGTCAAATGTTAGGAACGTTCAGGCGTGCGTTTCCATGACCAGACAAATGCCCTCTTTCCCGAAAAGCGTCACCCCTTTACGCCCTGAGCAGACACAAAGGGAAGGACGAAGAGGAGAAGACCCGAAAGGCAGGAGCTCGTCGACTTCTCAACCTGACAACGGCACTGACATTTCCACAAGTTCACCAAGTTTTCCAAGAAGACATCGACGACGACAAGACCGCGAGGAGTTATTTAAGGCCCTCCTGGCTCCCGTGTTAATCAGAACCGCTCGAGATTCGCGTGCAGTCACTACCATGTACCAATGATTTTTTACTTTATTTTTCAGAATCACGATACCCGCCTTCATATTGTTTTCCCGATTCTTGCGGTGAAGACCCTTCTAACGCGGTCGAGATTGTATCAACAGGTGTTTGTCATTCACCCCCATCGAAATGCGGCCGCCGCGGCCGACGTTTCATCCCGCGTCTTCGGGCTTAGCAGCGCAACGCCTAAGCCACATCGTCCGCAGGTGGATCACTAAAATGTGGGCCGTTGACGTAGATATGTGTAGGTATTTGCGATCTTAACGGTGGCGCAGACAGGAGGAGCTGTAAGATAAACATAGTCTTCTTCGTCACTATCTTTGCATCAACGAATGGGGATAAGAACGATGAGTCGCACGCTGCCCACTATTGCACGCGATGATACAGCGAGAGGTGAGCACTCGTCAGCGCCTTGTTTTCTCGTGCCAGGAAAACGGCCTCTAAATGCGAATTGATACACTCGAGACCAGCGCGACACACCGTAGCATACTCAATGACAGAAGGCCTGGCCTCTTTGAGTCATGACGACGTTACTCGTGAAGGTCGTGAAATATAGACTTCAGTTCAGGCACGCGGGCTGCGCTTATAGTGGTCACCTTGTTTCCAAAGTATTATTACGATAGATGCGTCGGCGTATTTAGATGACATGACAAGTGGACCGTGCAAGCCTTCTGCTACCTGAGGACGACCTTCCTGTTTTAACATCCGGAGCAAAAGTTTAGGGACCGCGGCATCATCGAAAATTAGACATTTATTCTAGCACAGCAATCCAATATGGAATTATGAAAATTGATTGCATCGGTCGAACACGCACGCGTGGGCTCTGCCACTGATATTCAGTGTGCATGCTCAGACTACCAAAAAAAAGAAATGCGTGATCCTTGGTCACCATACCTTTTCTCGTGATTTACATGCTTGGCACAAGCATGAGACTGTTAGTATTTCACTGCACATATACAACATGGCATTATATGCAGACCTTTTGCGCAGCTTGTCATGTACTGAGCCGTGTTCGGCATTTCATTCCACTGAAGTGCACCTATGTGAGCTGTTCAATAACTCTGGCGACGCGACTTGAGATCTCAGTACCTTATCACCTGATTTTTTATATTACATGCTTGCAAATAACTAGCTGACAACATACTTGACCTTAAAAGCTGAACAAACGCGTCGAACAAACACAAGACCCCTTGTCGAAACGTTCGCTCCTGGCTAAAGCTTCTCTTCTGTGCCCATTGTTGAATATTTCAAGCATCCATCTTCCTGTGACCACTTTGTATTGCATAAATAATGAAAGTCACTTTCATAACATTCTGCCATGTTGTTCCTGCAAAAACTTACCTTTGCTGCATGCCGCTTTGATCATGTTTCATTGTAGTTATGTCTATATTGGTTATTTGGTTGGAGCGACATACGTTGAAGCTTAGGCTGAGCATCGTTTAAAGAATTTACCCATGGAACCTTTAATTCTGTAATTAATTGATCAATCGAATTTGTTGAATTAGGTGCCGTGATATTGCGGGCTAGCACTGCATAAGGTAGATGATCAGGCTGAAGTGGACTCAGACGAACAGCGAGAGTTTAGTGGCCATCAGCGTGTACAAGGTTGGTAGACGACATGGCGAATATAAAACAATAGAGAACCGAAACCAAAACGGACAGTACAACACGTACGTCAGCTAAATGAAGTTTTTCATTTAAGTACGTACCTTTGAAGCAATAATTAACAACGCTATATATTGAAAGCATATTTAGCGCCAGCAAACAAGGACGGAAGGGAGACGACACCACAATGTCTCCCTTCCGTCCATGTTTGCTGAAGCTAAATATGCTTTCAGTTTACCAACACGCCCAACAAATGGCTATATATCGATATCTTCCTTTAATAATATGTCAGCGACACGTTGGTGGACATATCAAGCCTGGCAAAACTTACTACGCCTCATGTGATACAGTTCAATTGGGGGCTTTAAGGAAAAGAATGCAAATAAATCACAAGTCCAGCTGCAAAAGTGAGAGAGTTTCTGAACCTTTCCTGGCAGTCCCATCACGGGAAAGAGAGAGGATAAACTTAATTCAAAACTGCACGCGAGCGAAACGAGCGCCGGTCACTCCTGCGCTCTGCAGTGGGTGGTCCGCTTAGTGCAGGAGTCCAGCGGCCTTAGCGGTCCTTCTCGCTCAGTCGGCCAACTCGAGCTGGTCCGTCGAGTCGGAGCCGGACAGCGCTGTCTCCCATTGCAGAACAGAAACAGTATGCTCTGGAGCCCTAATCGTCGTCATATTCTCCATACCACCACGCTCCTTCCTCTTCACATTCTATATCTGTCGTTCCCCCGCACCCCTTCCCCAGCGAGGAGTAGCAGGCTAGAGGCACTTCAAGGAAGCCGACCTCTCCAGGATAGGATAGGGATAACTTTAATAAAGTGCCGGCAAACGACGGTTTAACGCGTCGTGACGCTGGCCAAGCGTCGACCCCGGCTTATACCCTACTCGACCTCTCCACCTTTCTGCCATTAAAAATTTCTCTCTTTCTCTTAGCAGTTCAGTCAGTTCTATCTGATCTCTTGAATTGCACTTTCATACTTTGCCTTTCCTTTATTAGGTCTTTCTTTACTTGGGAGAGCACATCTACTGGTCGCCTTGGTTCCCTACCTCCCACTTCAACTGCTACTTCTTAAATCAGCCAAGTTACGGTCTCATTCGTTACCTCTGTGCTATCTCCATCTTGCTCTAAAGCTGCATATTTGTTGGCGAGCACTGTTGAAAGGCCTGCTCCAAGTATTGTGGTAGCGCCGTCTTCTACACTGGGTGGCGCGTGGAAGCCAACGAGGAAGAGGTGCTCAGGAGCGTACGTGCCATGTGTAATGTGGTGCATGGCACGAGAGAGAGAAAAAAAAAACAAGATCTGAAGCCGAGCTGACGCTAATGTTTTCATTAATGAATCGGCCTCATTTTTTACCTGTCAGTGGTATCGCTCACGTTGCCCTCAAGTTGTTTTCGTACAAACATTATTAGACCCATTAAATATCCACCCATGCGAGGTGGTCTTACTAAACTTCTCTGTTCCAGTCGCTAAAATTGAATTTGATATTTTTGCAAACAATGATAAACATTTTCCCTATCATTATCTGAATAGTATTTTGGAAGACCACCTTGCACACCTGGATACAAAGACCGTTATAGCAGCTGATGCTTCCGTCTGTGAAGAAAAGATAGGCGTGGGCGTTGTATCACCAAATCTAAATTGATCTTTTTCCATTCAGCTACCTGACTTCTCGCCTATATTTCAGGCGGAATTATTGGCAACTGTGTTCACTTTATGTAAATTGCCATCATCTCTGTCATCAGCCGTAATCTTGACCGATTGTCTGTCTGTATGTTCTTCACTAACCACGTCCGAATTCACATATTCGGTAGAGGCTTTCTATTCTCTTCTCCCAAGACAGTTACGTCTCGTTCGTTTAGTGTGGGTGCCAGGCCACAAAGGTCTAGCCTTAAACGAACATACAGATGCACTCGTCGTAGCTTCCGACGATGATCCTATAATTCCCATTTCACTTACGTCAGCTTTCATCTCTGCAGTGCGATTAAGAAAATATACAACTGCAAATAACTTCGCGCACTCACCGTTGGCAACATCTGATTTCCGGCATCTCAATTTTCCTTGGAATAACAAATGGTACTCCTCTAGGAAAATTGAAGTAAAGATTACGGGACTACGGTGCCGAGCCCCCCACTAAACTTTTACCTCCACAGGTCTGGTATGGCTATATCGCATTTGTGCCATTTCTGCAATGAGAGTGAATCTCTCCAACACTTCCTTCTGATGTGCCACTGTTTCCTTATTCGAAGAAAAAGATTCTTAATACTCTTCCAAAAGCTGGGCTTCAACTTGACGCTTCCTGTAATTCTTTTCATTATTTCCTTTGGGGCTACCGTACTATGTTACAGCCACAGTAACGTTTGTGAAGTCCTCCGCATCTGTCTGCGTGAGATAAAAAAAAATTGTATGCTAGAATGGTTCTTAATACTTATTATGCTGACAAATTTTTTTAAAGTAATACTTAAATTATTTATTATTCATATCTGTAACCGTGGACACTTATAACCTCATTTTCAACATACTTATTTCATTTCACCTTAGTTTAGTAAAAAAATAAAAATAACAGTTTTTCACCGCCTGATTCGAGGCCAATCCCCCAGAGGGGGCCCCCGCCACTTCAATAAGGAACAAGAACACGAACAAGCATTGTTTGTCTATCTCAAGGCTTGTACGTTTCCGACGGCGAAGCCTGCTATTTCTCCGGAAAAGGTTCTCGCCGTTACAAGCACCAACCTGAATTTACCTTTACTGCGTCTAGGTTGGCCAGTTTCTTTTTGAATAATTTTGCTCTTTCTTTATTGAAATTGAGAGCAATCCTAGACCTCACTAATCTGTGATCAATACCGGGGGGGGGGGGGGGTTACCCTACCTAAGACTCCTACAACCTGTACTATGCTGGATTCAGCGAACAATATAAAATTTATTTAATTTCTTGCTTCTTCATTAAGGATTTTGCAGGTCCACTAACTGTTACTGCGCTTCCTGAAGAAGGTATTCATTATTCGGTGTTTATTCCTTTCCGCGAATTCTACCAACATCTTTCCTCTAGTGTTCCCAGAATTGATGCCATTGTGGCCAATCGCTTGTTCCCCAGCTTGCTTCCTCCCACCCCCCACCTTTGTTATTGAAGTCGCCCATGACTAAAGTATACCCAGTTCGCACCTTTCTCCTTGTTAATTTGACTTCTTCATAAAACTGTTCTATTTCTTCATCATCACTGGAGGTCGGAGCGCAGGCTTTTGCTACCTTCAGTCAATATGTCCTATTTAGCTTTGTACAACGGCTGCTCTCTTCTGATTGGTGTAGAATTAATACATGTTGCATGCTGTGTCCTTATGAACTAGAAATCTTATCCCGTATTTTCTTTTACCTGGAACACAGACGGACGGACGGACGGACGGACGGACGGACAGACGGACGGATGGAAGGACGGACGGATGAACGGATGGACAGACGGACAAGCAGACGGACGGACGGACGGACGGACGGACAGACAGACAGACAGAAGACAGACAGACAGACAGACAGACAGACAGACAGACAGACAGACAGACAGACAGAAGGACGGATGGACAAACGGACGGACGGACGGACGGTCGGACAGACAGACAGACAGACAGACAGACAGACAGACAGACAGACGGATGGACGGGCGGACGGACGGATGGGCGGACAGACAGACAGACAGACAGATGGACGGGCGGACGGACGGATGGGCGGACGAACAGACAGACAGACAGACAGACAGAAGGACAGATGGACAGACGGAGGGACAGACAGACAGACAGACAGACAGACAGACAGACAGACAGACAGACAGACAGACAGACATAAGGACGGATGGACAGACGGACGGACGGACGGACGGACAGACAGACAGACAGACAGACAGACAGACAGACAGACAGACAGACAGACAGACAGACAGACAGACAGACAGACAGACAGACAGACAGACAGACAGACCGGCAGACAGACAGACGGACGGACGGACGGACAGTGCCTGAAGTTGGAAAAGAATTCGCTATAAAAACATCACCACTCAGCATAAGTGACGCTTGCTTTATAAGTGGTTCCTGAGTACGACTTCCGAGATTAGGTACCACCTGTGGCTGCCCGCGGTTCAATGAAAACTCTCGGAGGCGACGTGCTGTGAATTATGATATATCTGCTATCCATGACAGACCCGTATGGTCTGCTTAGTTGCTATTTAAAGGCTACTAATTAAAAAATTTGGTAGCTTTGACAAGATTTCTTCGGTATTATATAGTACAAATTTATAACCATATTAGCACAATACCGGTGCTTTGTTCAAAGCCCATGCCTTATCAGGTGCAGAGGAGACCGGGTTTTCCCTACGATAGCTCGAGGTGCAGCGTGGAAGGTTCAATTTTCTCCTTATAGACCCACAGGTGTTTTATAGTCCTAACCGTGTAGTTTAATTTCTCTTTCTCCTTTTAGCTTCATGAGGAAGTGAAGCGGAGATGTCGGTGCATGCAGACGCTTGGCTGATTATTCTCATTTTATCGCAACAAATCATTCGAAACTCGTGACGATTAAAACATTACTCGAATAATCTCAAGGTTAATCGGTCAATCGCCCAGTTCTAGTCGAAATACAAGTGGGCTTAAAACAATGAAATAAGGGACAGAAAATGAGCCGGTGAATGGAGCTGCTTTTCCATGCATATACGAAGATCGACAAAAACGCCAAGTGCATGCAATATATACCCTTGAGATTTCTTGGTTCGCCCGTTCAACGTTATACAAACGTCGCTGCCAGCAGATGCTAAAGTTTTTGTACTGCCTACTTTCCGTGAAGTAGAGCTTTAGCCGCATGCAGCCCCAGATTCGTCCTCTCAAAGCCGCGAATTTTTAGTGTTCTCCCACTTTTAATATACCATCATTGTTATCTTAATAAAGGTCAGTGCTCTACTAAGCCGCTACCGAGAAGTCTGACTGTTCCGAATCCCTGAGATTTCACCCTCTTAGTGACCAGGCCGCCGTCGGCAATGGGCTGAACGCTGTTCTGTAGTCATATCCTTAGATTAACGGGATCTTTCCAGGGACACCACTCAGAAAAATATATATCCAGACCCGCTTAAAAACGTTTCATCAGCAATATGGTCGTTCAAGCACTGCTTTGGGCACTAGAAGATCGTATAGGCATGTAACAGTTAAAGAGCAAGAATTTTATTTTATCAGTTCTTATAAAGGTAAGAAAACTTTAGAAGAAAGCAAAAGGTAGGGTACGTGCTAGGAATCGTTCTAAAAACCAATCGCTATCTTTGATACGGGGGCATGCAAATTGACCTGTTGGTGACAACATTTAATAACGGCCTTTTCTCAAACCTACGATGCTTTATAATATACTTATAAAGCAGCGCTGCAAAGCTGGAACATACAGAGGGACAAAAACAGCACAGACGAACTACTTTGCTGTTTAACGCAAACCTTAATGTAATTTCTAACGTAAATTTCACCCATGAGTTTGCTGTGTGCGCACTTACACTCATTTGCGTGCGCGTGCGTGTGTATGTGTGTGCGTGCCTGCGTGCGTGTGTGCGTGTGTGCGTGTGCGTGCGTGTGCGTGCGTGTGCGTGCGTGTGTGTGTGTGTGTGTGCGTGCGTGCGTGCGTGCGTGCGTGCGTGCATGCGTGCGTGCGTGCGTGTGTGTGTGTGTGTGTGTGTGTGTGTGTGTGTGTGTGTGTGTGTGTGTGTGTGTGTGTGTGTGTGTGTGTGTGTGTGTGTGTTGCACCTTCCTTCTTTCACATCATTTCACATCAAATGGGCATGCTAGCCCATTTAAAATGGCTGTATTTTGTTTCATTCTGCTCTATCATTTTACGTGTTTTCCCACACGATGGCCTATAATTTAATTTCGCGAACATTGCATCTTCTTAAAACTTCTGTAAATTATTTACAAAGCTAACACTCCAATTTGAATCCGATAAGGTAATATTTGTAACAAGCGTTTTAAAGAGAAAAATTAATGTAAAAAGATTTTAAAAATCAGATGCTTTCTAAAGCTGTCAGTGTGCGTTTTCATATTTTAGTCGCACAAAATGACGACACTCGCGTCTGCAATAAAGGCTACGTTTTCTTCTCACACTGTTTCATGTATAAAAAATCCATTTCTGCCGGGGCACATGTTGGCGTGCAGTAGACTGCATATAGAAAAAAAAACTTTCTTGATACGGTGTTTATTGCCTGCTTAAGGTGTCTCTGTGTTGAAGTAACGTCGATACTAGTGGGACAAACTAGGAAGTTTGGCATGCGGCTAGCCATCGAGAATGAAACGTTCAGTACGGTCGGACTCCATGTGACCAGTAACCGTGGGATGCTGCATGCATTTCGTCGTGTCCTATCCAGCGTTCGACCAGTGACGAGGGGAGATACAAAGAAGCCGCGGCAGGAACAAACGACCGGCCGCATCAACTTAAAACAGAAGAAAATAAAAATGTTTCTAGGAGTGGTCTCCCGCTATGCGGGCGACGCCTCTTAGCTAGGCTATTTAGTGTCCTTGAGCGAATGCACAGTTCCATAGAAAACCTATCGGTGACGGCACATATATAGAATGCATGGAATACATCGTAATCCAACTAACGTCCGCAGCTCAAAATCTCAGAGCATGCCCTCTTCTGCTTTATCTCTGCGGTACGTATGCGCTACCAAGCCACCTAAATTTCCTCTGCCTTTGATAAGCTATATGCGCACACCAAACTTGTAAGGGGCTTCTGCACCCCTCAATGCCTTTGTCTTATCTTACGACCGAGTGTTTTCGTGGAAAAGACGTCTACATAGTCGAAAGTTTCCGGCACCGTCCTGCGTTTCACGGCACGCCAAAATGAATCCGCAGAATCTTGTAGCACAACATAAAACATGCATGAGGGCAGTGCTACATGACAGCGATGCTTTGGCCGGCGCAAGAAACATATGTGTACTTCTCGAAAATGTATGAGAAAGCCTGCGCTCATGATTTCGTGAGATATCAGGCAGCGATTTAAATGCAATACACGCGACTGCTTCCTTTAAAAAGTCAGCGTTTGCAGCTTGATTGTTTTGTTTCTTTTGTCTATTTTCAGGATATTGTCGGGCGTCATTTCGCGTTGTTCCTCAAGGGATCCCGTTATAGACGCCAAATTATGCTTCCCGATTCGGTAAATATTTAAGCAAATGGGAGCTGTACGGGGGCACAAGGAACGGGTGTACAATAGCATCCCATCCAATTTGCTGGAAACAGACCAACTTCTAGCACTATTACTGCACCAAATGCGACGAAAGACCGCACGGCGTTTACTTTTCTCTTCTTCAAAGGCGAAATATTGTGCTGCTCTTCACGGAGCCACTAATGCCGAAGGAACTACCCACTTCTGTGCAAGAAGAAACTGGGCACATTGAGTACGCCTTCCCACGACACCGCCTTAGTTTCGCTCTCATCAGTTTAGCGACTTGGATTGACTGTCCTGTATGCGCTTGCAGCCTCATACAGGCTCTTTGCCGATTCGAGCGGGTCCGTCTCTGCTCCGGCCAAAATGAGCCAGCAAATATACTCGATGTCGGACTCCCGTTCTCTTTGAAATCCATGGCACACGCTCACCGCCATCAATGGTACAGTATATTTCTCGCTACGATGGAATGCTTCACCCTTTTGCTGAGACCGGCATTTTCTCTGTTTTCCACGTGTCTGGTTGGGCCTCATTATCATTTCTTTCTGTTTAATACTGTCGCAGACTTTAATTAATTTATTGGTGCGTGACAGCTGACTTTCTTCCTTTTCGTACCGTCACGGGACTCCTTTTGCCCTCCCGAATGCGCCGTGCGTTTCGCTAACAACGCTTCTTAGTGACCCTTAAAATGGCAATTACAAAACAATGACGTTGAGTGTAAGGAAAAATTTGGCTAGTTGGCGTTCTTTTACCTTGTAATGCATTGAGTACAACTGAAAACTACGGAAAAATGCACCAAACATGAATGACTGAGCACAATCGCGCTCCGTCTCAGTCCATGTCTGGTGTTTCTTTCCGTGATTGTCACTTGTCCTTAGCACCATTACAATAAAAACAAAGACACAACACAGCGTGGTAATTCTGCCTATTGTTACAAATATAACTCTCGGCAGCTTCCGTTTTCTTTTTTTTTTCCGAATGAGAAGACCGCGAGCCATTGGCGTTACAGCTTGAATGTCGTACGCATTGAAGAAATGCGTTCAGAAAGACACATCGAATTTTCAGTGTACTAAACGTACTGTTTGCTCGCTACTGCCAGTATTTACTGTAAGTGATACTGCAGAAAACAATGGAAGCCTCACTGTGCTCGCTCTTTCGTTATTTAAACCACTTGCACTTCCACATGCTGTTCCACTGTGCGTATAATTAAACGTTGGTTAAAAATCTCACGCAGAAGGCCATACACTTTTTACCGCCACGGTTGCGTAGTGGCTATGATGTTGGGCTGCTAAGCTCGAGGTCGCCAGATCTAATCTCGCCACGGTGGTCGCATTTCGATGGGGGCGAAATGCGAAAACACCCGTGTACTTAGATTTAGGTGCACGTTAAAGAACCCCAGGTGGTTTAAGTTTCTGCAGTGCCTCACTACGGCGTGCCTCATGATCAGATCGTGGCTTTGGCACGTAAAGCCCCATGATTTTTTTAAACATTTTTTCACTGCTGCGGCCAAAATTTTTCTTACAGTACCCGCAATAATAATCTAACAAAAGTCATACAGCGTCTTGGGAAACAACTGCGGTTGACAGGGTAGCATGTGGGAAGCAAACTATAGCAAACCATTCATCAGCTTTCGCTACGTGACTGCGGCGATCGTGATGGTTACGCCATGATTAACGCAGAAAAATCCAAATATCAGTTGTTGCCGCTGCAAAAGGAAGGGGGCTCCACTCCTAAGACCCCTTCTAGCATCTAATTACACACTGGCTTCTGGAGTGCCCGACAGCACAACAATACGACAACAGATAGGAAGGAAGGCAGCACATTGCCTTCAATTGTTTGCAAAAATTACCATGAAAACGATTAGTTAAAGTATTCGTGCCGCATATGAAGTCAGGTGCATGCGAAACTGTATGGAAGCGGTCTAGTTAAATTCTTGTTGTCACTTTCTGAGAACATTTGCAATAATTTGATCGATCCTGTTGTGGCGTCACAGATGACAAAAAACACACGTGAAGTAGCTTTTGAATAGTACTAGGAGATCGGATGTAAATCTAAGATGCAGCCAGACGTAAATACATCACACAATCTTACACCTTCATTACAATGCTTTCCAAAGAAAGGCTGTTTTTTGTGAGAACAAACGTGAGAAGACCGTCACTTTGTCCAGGTACGTGGAGAGGATGCCATTTTCTAACCGTGGCATCTAAACAAATGTAGCTTTTCTGCGTGCATAACATGCTGCTCGGTGATCAAAACCGACTAAAAAAACTATTGTCTTTTGTCAGGGGGATATACTGTGCGAATGCGCCGGCTTTACATAATATTGGATAGCGATAGCCTGCGTTTATTAACATTTTATTGTATTTGAGCACTTGCTATGAAGCGTAATATAGCTATGCCTTGTACTTGCTTGACTTCAATACTTTTCTCAGGAAAAGTGGACCAAATGGGCGTCGCCATATAGTATGCGTAACATTTGACTCGGTCTCTTATAATGCCATCCGGATGGTTGAGCGAAAGTAGCCTCAGGCTGTCAAAGGTAAAGCGTCGTGACTATCCATACACTGCGCCGTGTTTTCTAATATTTTTGTGTGTGACACACACACACACACGTGCGCAGACACACACACACACAAACACACACACACACACACACACACACACACACACACACACACACACACACACACACACACACACACACACACACACACACACACACACACACACACACACACACGCGCGCGCGTACACGCACGCACGCACGCACGCACAAAATTAGGTAACTTTAATTTGAAATCAGTGAGCTGTAGTCCACTGCATAATTTTGCATTCCGTAATTCAAGAGTGCCACATTTAAAACACACAGTATTAGAACGCTTCCAACTATACCCAAAGGGTAATTAACTATAAGTATATTGATAACGAATCTAATGCCGAATGAGCGATGATGAATTCGTGTCCCGAGGCTGAATTCCCAAAGCTTTTTGTTCGTAAGTGCTCGTCGCCATTGGCGCCTTCGGTAATTTTATGCCAAGCATCAGGCATGGCTCTAGTTTGCTCTTGCGAATAATTCCAACATAAGAGCTTTTAGCGAATAGCGCTCTGGGGCCGTTTCCGCTAACAATCTTCTATAGCTAGAATTGTTCACAAGAGCAAACTCTAGTTATGCCTCACGGCAGCCAGGGACGAAGAGCCTTTACGAACTAGAAACTTTGGGAATTCGACTACTGGGTCCATTTTTGCAAAACGCTCTATAAATGCTAGATGGTCCCACAGTACAACATCGCAGCAAGCACGCGACTTTCACCAAGGCCCTTAGTACCTGGAGATTGCTTCAGCGAAAATTTATCAGCCTGTGCCGGAAGCGCCAATTTATGAGCAAGAGCACGCAATTGAACAGTACCAAGCGCAAGAGAGACCTATACTTGCTGTCGCAGGTGCTTTCGGTCGTGCTTTCATGTGAAGAGCTTGTAGATTCTTTTTTTTCTTTTCTTCATTAGTTTCTTACTCCTTCAGTCGTTCTACCCCTTCTTACAGAAGAGCTGGCCGCCAGTGCCCCTTCCGATGGCAGCAGCCAGTCTGTTATTTGGTACATTTGCATTTTCACAGGCGTTAATAAATAGTGTGGTTACTCAGCCTCTGCGCGGTGACCATCTGTCTGCACTGAAAAACACTCCCAGCCTTCGAGGAGGGCTCAGTGCCCAGCCTACAGGTGTGGTCCATTAGGAGATGCATGCGTTGCCGAATAAGGCTTTTCTTCTACACTAAGATGCAATCAGACTATTCTTGCAAGACTGTGCTGTCACTGAAAGTTTCCTATGTAATGCATATAGTATACCACGAGTAACACAAATTTTAGCAGCAATCAGTTTCGTGGACTTATTGATGGATGGTGTGCATCCTGTTGTGCTCTGTGCAACCCCGTCCTCTGTTTGTGTTTCGGTGATCCGCTAATTCAACCGCATTTTATAAGTGCCGTTAGGGCGGAGTGATTGCGGGCAGTACTTGATGGGCTTGGTCTGCCGATAGCTTTAGCAGTGTCTGTCCTATACTTTTATCGACTCATCTACAGTGAAAAGTACACGAACCACGTCGGGCTGAAAGTGCCCCGTTGAAATACATAGACAACTTTCCTAATATGTGCCGTCGGAAGTGCAGCGTAGGAGTAAGTCTTTTCCTCCGCTCTTCTTTCATTTGGGGTTACTGCCACTGAAAAACGCAGAAGCTCACTTGACGGGAAAGTACATGCCGATGACTTTCTTTATTTTTCTCCGAGGCTACCGTTGCTACTTGCGTGGCTATTTGAACGGAATTTTTAACCGTATACTACTTTCGACATCATCAGCGACATCTTCCAGAGATTTATTCGATATGCCATCGTTTTCCTATTTAAATATGCAAAAAATTAGTCGCGCGCTTTTATTTGCTCCATTTTATCATACCGACCATTACCGAGTAGCAATGATGTCCGCTTGTCCGTTTCTTTCTTTGCTCCAGTATTTTCTTGCTGACTTTCCTTTCCACGGGATGAAATCGACCTACCCTGGCATTTCGCTATAAATATCCGTTATGAATATCCGCTGAAACAAATGAAACAACAACCATGCCATCGTTCGTGCTGTTCGATATCGCGATAGCTTTTAGTCTGCATAGATCGCGCAAATCTTTCATGGAAACTCTTCAGAGCTCCTTATACTTCTCGTAAGCGCTCCCAATATCATTACGACATAAAACTTATTTGGTCGTATTCGCTCAGTGCAGCCGCATCCTTTCACTTGTTGAAACATTTTATGTAGCTACATAAACATTTTCTCGCTGTTATAGACGTGATCATCGCTCACTGTGATACATCTTTAAGTAAGGTGACGCTGGTCATGGATAACATGCTGCTTCGTTGGCACATACAAGCGTTGCTCCTGTTGTGGCCTCAAATACACGTTTTTCAGGAGACAAGAAAAAGACGATAAAGAAGAACAAAGTTTTCCAGCGCCTATACATGGATGGATGCAGATAAAACACGGAGCCATCAAGTATTCAAGAAATGACCCGTTTCCGAAACGAAGACGATAAAACGAAACTGGACCTCTCCGCATCGGGCTACGCATCAATGACGAACATTTCCAATCTGCTGCTGGCCGATTTCCAACCTCTCGTTTAAATTAAAAGCAGCAATTATTTAAAGTGCGCGTTCTCTTACCCGCTATCAATTTTTTTCTGATATTTATTTATTTATTTCTGTGTCTCTCGCATTGCCCAGTAGCCGCGGTATTTTCTATATCGATTCCTACGCAGAAATCTGCTTGCAACGGGGACATATTAGAATATAAGAGATGACAGAGCAAGAAAAAAAGGGGAAGGCGGCAACGTCAGACGCGCGGCAATGACTTTAGTAAAATATGCGAACTCTTTCGCTAAACCATTGTTCAAACGTAAACGCAATCCAAGACGAGAAGTATGAGGCCAGCTCGCAATTCTCGAGTCAGCGGGTTATTGAGTTCAGAGGGAACTTAAGCAATGAGGAGAAAACTTGCATTCTGCCGCATGGACCTGGAGCGTGGCTTCCGCAACTTAGCCTAGAGTGACGGGATTCGTACCTCTAAATAGGACACAGGGCTTGTCGCAGGATCGAGAAATTTGCATATTGATTTCGGCGCGCTAAGTTTTCTATAGTAGGGAGAGGAATGTGACCTTGATAATTAATGCCTTGCTGATATTTGTCCCCGAGGCGCTGCCGTGCCCGTGAAGCATGTGTGCCATATACTTCGGGCAATTTTTAGCAACTCCTGTTTTTCTTTAGTATTGCGTAAGCGATATCCCAAGAAGACACAGTGGACTCGACATTTGATTATGCTATAATATTCATGTTTTCGTTGGCTTTCAAGTCGATTAACTGGGCGTGCTGCCTTTGCTGCACGTTCAGATTTCCTTACATTGGTGTCCATCAGTAGCAGTAAAAATAACTCATAGGGCATGAACGTCTGTCGTATCTCGTCACTTCTTTTCAGCAAGGGAAACGTCACCCGCCGCGGTAGCTTAGTAGCTATGGCGTTGCGCTTCTGGGCTCGAGGTTGCGGATTCGATCCCGACCGCAGCGGCCGCAGTTAGATAGCGGCAGAATGCAAAAACGCTCGTGTAATTAGATTTGGGTGTGCGTTAAAGAGCCGCAGGTGGTCAAAATTATTCCTGAGCGCCACGTAATCTGAGGAGGCACTACGGAGTGCCTTGCGATCAAAGTCTCCTTTTGGCACATAAACTCCCAGAATTCATTTTTAATTTAAAGGAAACGTCATTGATATTCGTATTCCAAACGTGCCGCAGATTGACCCTATCTATTCCTAATATATTTAAAAGCAAAGTTATATGAATAACACTGGCACCTTCGCAAGATCAATAAATGCTCTAAACGTTCGCTTGTAACCAAATGATATGTGTACTGCAGCAAAAGAAATGAAACAGCCTTTTTGTCATGTGTTGATCAGCGCATTTGTCATAGCCTGGCAGAACATTTAAAGGGACCGTGAACCACCTCTCGGGCTTGGTTAAAAAATAATTCCGTGGATACCATACGCTGCTGTGAATATCTCAGCCAAATTCTGGAGTCGTGTGCAAAGTGTGGAGTTCACAAGTGAAGAGCGAAGTGACCCTTTTCTAAAACACCTCTTTTCAAACAGAGTGTGGCTCGAGAGCCGGACCTGCACAACCTTTTCAAAGAGTTTCCCTGCGCATGACGTTAGGGAGATGGGTCGAAGTTTGTTGATATTCGGGGCTTGCGTGGTTTCGGAATGAGGATACCTTCGACTTCCTTCTATTCTTTTGGAAGGACGCCGTCCTCTGACTGCCAGCGAAACCTATCATCGAGCTTTGCTATCCGTCTTCCTGATTACACTCCAACTTATGTGACCAAATTTATGGCCATATGCTTGGCCATATACAAAATTATGAAAATGTCTGACACATAAAACTGCTCGCAGACTGCCTGTCAGTTCTTATGTCGCTATAGGAAGCACAAATGATTCACTATTGCACCGATCGCGACGCTTTCTTATTCCCCATCATGATCAAGAAATTCGGTTTTTGCGGATACGTGGATACCTGGGCATTGCGGACTAGCACTTAATGAGACTGCAGACAGCTTGGCAAAGGCAGCGCTTGGTGGGCCAGTAATTTTCCCTGTACCCAACATTACTCTGCTGGCGGTAACAAGATTGCGAAGGCGACAAGTCTTTGGTAGAGAAAATGAGCCTCTCCTTGCTGCACCGGATTACGAACAATTAGCGTTCCCCTAGAATGTCCAGTCTTGTCCCTCTCCGCAATGCGAAGATTCCATTGCCCTATTATAACGTCGAATACCTCAAGTAATCCTGTTTATGAGTTAAGCAAGTGAATTAATGAATTAATGAATTATGAATTAACTTCTCAAATATTATAATTAGATGAATAGCGTCAATGAGAAAATTGTGGAGCAAAGCTAAAAAACTCCCGATACAGCTTTCTGTTGTTCAATACGTGCCACGTAAAAGTGTTTTTCCGAGCGTGAAAGAAGCCCGCAAATACACGCAAAATTGCGGCGTGAATGGCCACTCGAGGCACTTTGCGTGCATTCGCGGGCTTCTTTCAAGCCCGGAAAAAAACACTTTTATGTGGCACGTATCGAGCAACAGAAAGCTGTATCGGGAGTTTTTCATGTTGCTCTACAATTTTCCCATTGACACTTTTCATCTAATTATAATATTTGAGAAGTTGATTAATCAATTGGGGTCAATTATCTAATTATTCAATAAAAATAATCCGAGTATCTGCAAGCGATGGCAAACAACATTAGCTTGGGCCTATTGAGCTAAGTGGCATTTGCATATTTTTAATATTTGGCTCAAGTTACGTGGGACAACCTGTATGTTTCCATTGGGAACCATGGCCAATTTCTCCCATGTGGGTACTGTGCCACAATTTTGAAGGAGGAAGAAGAAGAGAAGAATGGCAGCGAACGGCAAGTGCAAAATTTCTATGTGCGGCAATTTAATGATTTATTATTTATTAATTTACAATATTCCTATTAAATTGATTAACATTTATTTCCTTTTAGCTAGCCTTCTTTTCAAAAACACATTTTCCTATAACCATTTTCCGTTGGACTGCCGGCTTGGCCAATCCCCCGTAGTGGGTACGCGCTATGGTAGGAAGCAAGCAAGCAAGCGAACGTTCCTCGAACCCGTATGTAGCTCCTGTTACTTGGCCAGGTTCGGGGTCATACTAGACTTTTCTAGCCTTATTGGTTGAGCTCTTAATTATTATTACGCCTGCTTCATCTTAGGCTGATGTCCAGAAACTGCCCCCGGCAGGGGTTTTTCCCCTTGGAGGGCTTCTATTCAGACAGATAATTACCTCTGGATTTGTTCATCCGCAGTGGTGTAAGCAGGATCCGGGTAGCTCTGGTTCCTGCCTATGGAGACTATATACGGCTGACCAACTCCCAGGCTATCCAGAAATATCTACGTGCTGCTACCTGTGCATACCAGGCCATTAAGGAAGTAAGACAGCCCGGCCTCGGAGGTATCGTTGTGTAGGTCGCCAGAGCCGACAGCTGTCGCGGATTTCTGTCGTGTTCACCCCTTGCGTCGTTGCCGGTAAGTGTTTTTGTCCCTTCTCACCTCGCTTGCACTATTTTTTAAATTTTATTTACAAATACTGCTGTCTCGGGGGAGACATAGCAGGAGTGGGTACATAAATAAACAAATAACATGGGCAGCATAGAAATAGGTAACACAGAAGTATTAAAAACAGATCAACAGGTAAAATTGTTAGGCAACTGAACAACGAGCTCCTCAATTGGCAATGCACTAAGTGAGCCGTCCAATCGATTCCAAATTTCAACATTTAGCGAGAAAAAAGAAAATTTAAAGCAGTGTCTATGTGGTTTAAAAGGAACAATGTTTAATGGGTGGTGCCGTCGGGTTGCACGTGCGCTTGAGGACACAAATGAGAAGGGTGCCTGAATGCCAGATGACGTGTGAACGATCTTGTGCAGCATGATGATACGTTCACGTGTGCGCCTATGTTCTAACGTTTGCGAAGATAAAGTGTGAATATGTGAAGAAGGTGAAAAGTTACGATCGTATCGGCCAAAGATGAATCATATTGCTTTTTTTTAACTGATTCTAAATGGTCAATGTCGCGCGTGATGAGGGGACCAAACAGTTGAGGCGTACTCCAGGATCGGTCAAAATAGTGATTTGTAAGCAGTTAATTTACATTCCTTCGTGGCATTTTTTAAGGTTCGTTTGAGATAGCCAAGTTTGCGAAGTGCTTTTCCAGAAATGTTAATAATATGAGCACTCCATTTTAAGTTATATGAAAAAATAACACCCAGGCATCTGAACTCGCTGACATGGGTCAAGTAGTTACCGTTATTACTGTAAGAGAAATGCAGCGGATTTTTTTTGTTACCGAAGGTCATTGCAACTGTTTTAGTGAAATTAATTTTCATTTGCCATGCGTTACTCCATTCACAGAACAGTGAAAACACTTTGTTTATTTCCTGTTGATCATGGGCGTTAGCAACGTTACGATAAAGCACGCAGTCATAGGTATATAGTCGTAACTTCACTGCGGTGTCATTATTAACATTTGCTACATCATTAATAAAAATTATAAATATTAGAGGCTCAAGCACCGATCCTTGGGGCACACCTGAAGTTACAGTGGCTGACGATGACTGTGCATGGTTGAAAGGGACGAACTGGGATCTTAAGTATAAGTAGTCGGTTATCCAGTCGAGTAACTTATTGCCGTTAAGTATGATACGTAGTTTACGAAGAAGCTTATTATGGCAGACCATGACAAATGCTTTGGAATAATCTATAAATATTGCATCAATCTGATTGCAGTTATTTAATGTATAAGCTATGTCATGAGTAAATTCAAATAGCTGAGCGGCAGTGGAAAAACCATATCGAAAACCGTGCTGGCAGTGTGACAGTAGATTATGACAAGTTAAATACTGAACAATGTGAGGGAATAGTCAGATGTGCCGATGCTGATCTATCTTCATCAGAAAAAACTAGAGAGATGGTCTGGGACTGGAGTAATTGGTGTTTATCGATGTAATCAAGTAGTAGACAATAATAGGGACCCAACAGAATCGATGATTGCAACATTAGCAGGAACTTCCTGCCCATAAGAACGAAAGGTGTGCTCCTTGTGTTCAGAGTTGAACTTCTGGCATTGCGTCCGCTACAATGTCGTAATTGCTGGCGATAGGGCCGCATTAGTGCAGGGTTAAGTCAAGTCAGCGTTGTTGCACTCGTGGGGAAGAGCACGCTTGTAGTGATTGTAGTGCCCAATATGAGCAATGCTGCCTCTATGGTGGAAATCACCCAGCCGATTATTCGAAATGCTCTGTTAGGTTTAAAGAATTAAAGGTGGTTGAAACAATTCACAGACGACGTTGCTCTAGGCAGGAGGCAATAAACATTGTGAAAGAAAGGGTGCTTAGCTACGCAGGTGTTACAGGTAGACAAACTCTTACCTCGGAGGTATCGCTTACTGCAACTATAGAGGCCGCGGTGGAAAAGGCAGTTCAAACACATGGAATGACTGGCAATGAGCCTTGGAGAATGTGTATCACAGGCCGTCACTTGTCACGTATCTCATTTGATGCAAGCTACCTGTCTAAGTCCTGCAACAACCCAAACAGTTGATCCTAAGCAACAAACTAGTGATCGAAGCTCAGCTACCCATCCTTGCAATGGCGGTATTGAACCTTCGACTTCCTTTTCCGTGAGGCCTGCTACTGGCAATCTGGTCAACACAGATTTGGAAAGGACAGATGGGGAACAAAATGCTCGAGCGTATAAAAAAACAATGACATCAATCGATGAAGATTCCAGCTGCGGTCCACACGCAAAGGCTATGAAAAGTCAGCCCAATGCTATACAAAAAGAAAACCTCCTACAGAAGGCAGTTTCGGCTGCGGCACCTCCTAAATCATAGGGTCGCTGAAAGTGCTTCAGTGGAACTGTCGCTCTTTAGATTCTTCTTCAGTAGATTTAACTTGTCTAATCACTCAACTTAACCCTGATTTAATTGTTTTACAATAAACGTGGTTAAATTATGCAAAAAATTTCAAAATAAAGTTTTACAGGTCATTTCGTCTAGACCGTCCTACTAGATATGGCAGATTAATTCCGTTTGTTTGATCTCAAATATGCCATAAGGCAAAAATGTTATTTCAACTTGTTCTACTCCTGAGTGTGAAACCCTAGAAACAGATGCGAATCTACGTGGATGTTGCCGCTTTACCATTGCAAAGGCATATTTTCCTCTTTGGCGTACAGGACACACGCACACTGTATAGGGTTGTTAATTCTTGTGGACTGGACCTTCTACTGTCCGGTAACTTCAATTCTCACCATATATTATGATGATTAAAATATATTTGTGCGCCACTCGATTACGGAACTAGTCGTTGGACAATGGACTAACGTGCGTAAACCGTATCAGTTACGTTTGTGCGGAGTCGATCTTACTCCAATAGATCTTACATTCTGTGGCCCGAATCTCTGCGTATCTTCTTGGTCGACTCCGGTGTATGCGACAACCAGTGATCGTCTTCCAGTAATTCTTGAAGTAGCACGCCCTGTAGCATTTATGAGCGATCAGGTGCAAACTTTCAATAATTACAATATTTTTTTCTCAATTTACATAATGTTTTTTCATCTCTCTCTGATGCATGCACTGAGCAAGAAATGCACAGAGAATTACGATACTCCCTAATGCGAAATTTGAGCGCAGCTCTATACGTGTTTTCATTTCGCGATATATTGGCTTGCGCGGACAATGTCTCCTGCGGCACGTTGCAAATGGAGCGAATTGCGGCGCGACTGCCTCGCTAATCTGGAGATCGCGAGAGCAAGCGCGTTCTTGACACGTGGGCGCGATTCATAGCAGCCGCCGCCGACAGACCTCCCAGACGACGCGCGCTACTGTGGCGCCATCTCGTAGCTATCGCTGCCGCACTACGCTTTTCTTCTCGCGCTTTCGCCATACCCTCCTCCGTTTTGCGCCTCATGGTTCCAATTCACCCTCCTCTCCGCTTTCCTCCTCGCGTCTGTCATCCGCCGCTGCACTCCGCGTTCGCTATCATCTTTCGCTGTGCTCGTTCGCTCGGCTACGCTGAGCTATGACGTCGAGGCAAGCAGACGCTCGCCACAGGAACGTGCGCCTAAGAGCTGCGCTCTGAAAACCACGATTATCTGTTCCGCTTCGGAAAGTTCTTGCAAAAAGACTGAATTTTAGGTTCGTATGTATAACAGAAATTCCTACAGCCCTTGGTGGAATGCGAAATGCGAAAAAGAGAAAAGCCAATTGGAAATAATTATTACGTAATCAGAGAATGAAAATTAGAGCGATTATAATTTTTTTAGCTGTCTTTAAACATACACTTTGAAAAGCCAAATACGAATGCGACTGCAAGCATTTTGATTTCCTATCTAGCCATAAAAATAAACGTGCGTTGTTCTGTTTTCTTCACAATAGGAAAGTTCTTCCTCATTCATTCAATATTGACTCTATTGACCTAACCTAACCTAAAGCGAAGGGATTACAAACTGGATGTTCTTCAGTTTTGCCAAATTGTTCTAGCTTACGAAGTGCATCAGATGATTTTACAGCAATCACAATGTTCGAATTGGGCCGAAATCATAGAGATGGGCAAGCCCTTGCGATTATCAAAGTATTATTTAAGGAAGCTCCTTAGGGACCTTTTAGCCGTTATAAATCACTCAGTTAGATTTTCATGGATTCCGTCTGCGTGGAAAATTGCTAAAATTATTGTAATTCTTAAAAATCACGGGGAAGCAAATACAATAGATACCATTAGACCAATCGCACTAACCTGAAATTTGGGAAATCAATTGGAAAAGTAATATATGCCAATATACATAAATATGTAAAGAAAAAAGACTTGCTTTGTCCCTGCCAAATTGGATTCCGACCATCATGTTCAATCTCGCATGCTTACTTGGACTTAGACGTCAGAGGCAGATAGGTACTATTGTGACACTACACATTTCCAAAGCCTGCGATAGTGTAGAATATGTAGTTTTATTGGATACATTATGAAATCTAGAGTTTCCAAATGATCTTGTTAACTATATGTGTGAATTTGTAATTGGGAGGGAATTTTACTGCTCTATGAGGCTTTCGAAACTTCGAGTATACATAAACAGTCACGTGGTGTACCTCAAGGAGCTGTCACTTCGTCATTGTTATATAACGTTCTGATGAGTTCCATTCCTAGCTTGTTATCAAGCCGTATAAACATATGCATATGCAGACAATATTGCTTTCTTTGCATCAGACAGTGATATTCACTCCCTCTTTTATCGACTACCGAACTGCCTCTGCGCCATAGAAACCTGGTTAAACAAGGCTCGCCTTTCACTTACCGTTGAAAAGTGCTCGATATTGGTTTTTCCTCTTAATAATCCCGTTAATATATCACTATGCTACCGCCTCGAGACTATACCTCGAGTGGGGTCGGTGAAGTATTTGCACGTAGTCTATGACGGTTCTCTCAGCTGGCTTGGTCATATTGACCATATGGTTAAAAAGGAGTGAGAGCAGTTGGCATGCTACGTAATCTATGTAACAGTCGGTCGGGAAAGCGGAGAGACCCACATCTAATGATGTATAAAATGTATGTGCGGCTCATTTTAGAATTTGGATGTGTACTATTATCTGGCGCACCAGCTTCTAAATTACGCCCCCCTTTTTCTGCTTGAGCGGGAAGCCCTGCGATTGTTCTGCGAATTACCGAATGTGTTGCTAATACCGTATTACATCAAGAACTCAGGTTGCTCTCCATATCGGACAGATTTCGTTTGCTAACGGTGCAAACATTCTTAAATATGTGCGAATCTCCCATTAGAAGATAGGGAAGCATAATAATTTCCCAATCTGCATTATTCTTCGGAGTACACTAGCCTCGTTTTCATACACAACAGGTAGTCTTTGTATAAATATTAATTAATACCTTAAATGTGCGTAATCGGGGAGATGCCACCTATACGTGATGTGCGAGAGAGTCTACAAATCATCTATGATGACAGCTACCTAAACAACGCAAAGTTTCTCTCGCATAATATATTAAATGGACTATTGCAAGGTCAATTATTGAGTTTATATATATATATATATATATATATATATATATATATATATATATATATATATATAGCTACAAATACGGTAATTGGGACAGCCGCTTTACAGTGCGGAGAAAAATATGGAATTGGCATTTTCGCTCCTGCTTTATATTGGCCATTCTCAATAAGGATTCCGGACTACTTATCCGTATTTCTCGCTGAATTTCTAGGTCTAGTGTTAGCCTTACGCAAACTAAATTCATGAATATCGGTGGTAATCATAATCATGGATTCTTTATCTTTATGGTCATCACTCACAACAATTAGTAGAACTAACTTTTTACGTACATTTCATTATCTAGTGCCTGCTCAGATAAATTTAATTAGATTACTTTAGGCGCCTGGAAAATAAGCATTATTCATGAACGAAATGGTTGACAATCTCGCGAGAGCGGGCCTTTATGGCCCTGTACTAGCATTAGATCCTACATCTGCTTACCTAAGTACTGCTAGATTCAGGAGATAGGGCCCTATAACGTAAGATTGTTCCAATATGTTTTTATTCCAATCTCCTGAAGACAAATTTCCATAAGCGCCGACGCAAGCATGGGGCGGTGGTTCACAGCGTTGCCTGAAAAGGCCAACCAAACGCTCTCCTCGTTTATAGGTCACTTTATATACTTCCAAAAAGAATAACATTGCCTACATTGAACGAGAAGAAGGGGGTTAACCGAGGGGTCCGATTTTTATTAGTCATATCATGAGAGGCCAACAAACACTTAAACCAAGGACAACATAGGGGAAATTACTTGTGCTTAATAAATGAAGTAAAGAAACGATACAGTAATGGAAATTAATGTGGTTGAAAAACAACTTGACGCAGGTGGGAACCGAACCCACAACCTTCGCATTGAGTGGTTTTTCTTATCTAATTGGCTGAAAAGAGGCGAGGAGCACGCTCAAGTGGAGAGGGTTTCAATGCAGCCGAGCCAGCGCACTGAAATTAGCATTAAAGCACCTTCCTAATACCATCCAAATCTTGGTCGATTCCCCACAGTGCGGGTGCGCCATCGTAGAAGGAAGTGCATTCAAATCTATTCTAGTGGAAGCCGGCGATCGTAGAAAACGCGTGGGCAGACCGAAGATGGCGTCCGGGGCGCGCGGGTAACGGGCACACGAGTTCTCAGCCTGTGGTCGTAACAGACACCCACCTGGACGCAGGCCCCTCATCTGACTAGCGCCATAGGGACGCCCAGCCCAGGCCTGGCCGGCGCCTCCAATACCTCAGCCAAGTGCCAGCCTGTGAACGTCGACAGGGCATCCGGCCACTGCCAACATACACAAGAATGGATGCTTCACCCAGCTCCATCCACAAGACATGCTTCAATCTGCTCTTCGTGCGCTCATCGCCCTCACTGCAAGTCTTGCCCGCTTTACTGGTGAACGCTCTGCTTTTACCTTGACCACTTGGATGAACTTCAACTCTCTTTCATGAGTCTGTTTTCTGTTTGCTTGCCCAGTGTGCTTTAAATAGCTTGTTGTATAGCTTTACAAGCGGCTCCGTCATTTGCAATTACTTTTATCATCGTGTTTTTATTTGTCTAAATAGTCTGAACTCGTAGCCACTAAGATTCGGGACAGACACTAAATAAAAGTTATTCGCAAGAGCTCCGGCAAGCAGCCATGCAACTTCAAGTTAGAACAATGTATCGACGAGAATTTTTTTTCTTCTTTAAAATTAAAATTCAATTATGTGGTATTACATGCCAAAACCACTTTCTGATTGTGAGGCATGCCGGAGTGGAGGACTCCGGAAATTTGGACCAACTGGGGTTCTTTAACGTGCACCTAAATCTAAGTACGCGGGTGTTTTCGCATTCCGCCGCCATCGAAATGCAGCCGTCGTGGCCGAGATTCGATCCCACGAACTCGTGCTTAGCAGCCTAACACCATAGCCACTAAGCAACCACAGCGTTTTTTTTATTTCTTGGTTTGTGTGGGTGTTGCATCAAGGAGATGCCCCCCACCCAATTTATTAGTGTTATAGTGCCAATTAGTTTAGAAAAAAGTGTTACTATCAGTGATATTCTCATACAACTAAGTTTCTTCTGAAACTAATTACATTACTGGGAGCATTATCATCTATAAAAGAGCAGGGGCCGAACTCGCAAAGCTTTTGGATCATAAGGCCTTTTTGCCATTGGCTTGTGGCCTTCGCTAATAATACGTCCAGCATCAAGAGTGGCTGAAAGTTTCTCTTGCAAACGATTCTAGCGTCAGAGCTTTCAGTGAATACGGGCCCAGATTAAACCCCGCTATTGATCAGGCAACGGTGATCAGGCTGGGTGCATTTTTATGTCGAACATTCTAAAAAAGGCCTCTAAAGTTTACTTGAATTACGCTGCTACATATGAATTATCTGACCTGGTGGACAACACTTGCAAGAAAGCCAGAGACCATTCGCTAATTAAGCTAATTACAATAATTAATTTCGTTATTACAAACTTAATGGCACATGTATATAACGTGAAGTTGAAGGGAATCATTACAAAAGTCTAATTACAGGCTCTTACATTGCAGAAGAGCCAGTACACCGTAATAACTGGCGTCGAATTTTTCCGTCCAGCCTACCTGATTACGTACGCGACAAAGCGAATTGTGGCTCTCTGTCCAACCTCTGTGTGGCGTAAAACTATGGTCTCAAATGAGGCTGCTGTCACACTTCTTTCTTTCCAGGACCTGATTCTGATTGGTGCATTGTGCAATTCTCCTATTGGACGCATAGTCACTATATCAGCAGGGGTGAGAGAGACCGTTTTATCCCGCGGAATGACGAAGCTTCATGTTATGCCACTTCAATACGTCACAGGGGAGTGGCACGACAAGCAGCACTTTGCGGTGCTGTGATTAATCATGTAAATTGAGAGAATAATTTGACGCCAGTTACATTGGTCTGCATGATCATTTTGAAATTTTGAAACGCAGTAGAACTTCTTTTTCCAGGGCTCCGTGGCGGCTACGAAAGCATATGTTTTTTGTGCGTCCTTTGTGCTTGCTTCTGTTTTTTGATTTGCTGTTTTTTAGCCTGTAAGTAATAATTGGCTAGCTTTGTTTTTTTTTTTCTCTTATTATTTCGTGTGCACGGGTGTGTTTCGTGTATATTTGGGTTTGCAGGATACTCGGAGCGTCCGTCTGCGCTACGTGCTTCAGCACGTGCAACCGTGTGGGACGTCAAATCTTTATAGCTTTTAAAAAGTAGTTTCGAAGCGGCAAGAGTAATAGCTATTGGGAGTTTTACTGTGTGTGCATTGGTATCTGGAATAGTGCTTTGGTAGGAAAGTGACAGCGTGGCCGCGTGGTTAAACACGTGCTCAAACGTGGCATACGTTAAGTCTGTGCGGCATTTTTTGCTTTTAAAGTATTGGTGAGAATTACTTTTCGACATTTTAAGGATTTAGATTCTGCGCGTATCGGTTTTTGCTAGAAGGCAGGTGGCTCTTAAAGCTTCGGTGTTTGCATTAGAAAAAGCTAAGTGCAACACACGGCAAGATAGACGGCAAAGCGTTCAGTGTGTGGGGGTCCCTCTAGGTAGACGAGGGGAAGGATGAGAAGGGAGTAGAAATCGGGACAATCGGCAGACACTGTGCTGTCGATGCTAGACTAAAGAAAATGGAGGATTTCCAGCATGAGCTTGAGAAACAGGTCGAAGAGCTAAATGTGGAGTGTAATGCACGGAAGACGGGGGAAAAAGACTTCAAGCAGCCGAGAGAAAGCTGAAGAGGGCCGCCATCGTGAACAAGAATGGTCACGAGAATGGAATGCAGTCTACCGACGTGACAGGAGAGGGAGTGTCAACAAAGCACGTGGAATGCATGCAACGTGGGGAGGGGATAGCTGGAAAAAGCTGCACCTACCCTGATGCGGCCACAAAGGAAAAGCAGGAACGCAGGGTTCAATGCCCCTTGTCAAGTCCAAATCAAACAGAACAGGATGACAAAGGGAAGCAGGGAGAGGCCTGCGACTCAAATCTGGCTAGGTGCTCAGAGGCAATTGTAGAGAGGGTGAAAGGTGACAAAAGAGTGGCGGTAGGTACATTTTCACGATGGACATTGGGCACTGTGATAGAGTGAGCAAAAGGAAAGCTCGAGGAAAATGCCCATGTACGCAACCTTGTCGTAGTAGCAGGTGGGTTAAATGAGGTCCTAAACAAAAAAAAGGACAGGAATAGCCCAGTGCTTGACTAACGAGGTAGATGACTTGCACGAGCCTTCCCCTCAGGTGCCGATCGCGGTGTGCACGGTGCCAGAGGTGCCTGTACGTGATAGTCACGTACAAAGAGCCGTAGTGGCTGCTAATGAGGCGATAGGGAAAATGAGCCGAGAGAAAGGCTCCGAGGTTTTCGAAGTAAACAGGGAAGTGAGAAGGTGTGGTAGTTTTGAACGAGACGGGATCCACTTCAATTACAGGCTTGGACAAAAAGTGGGCTGGCGACTTGCTCATCGCGCGGTTGCTTCTTTAGGGCGCCCATGGGCGCTCAGGAGGCCAGAGTAGGTAGTGATGAAAAAGGTCCCCTGGGGGAACCTTAGAACAGCATCGTCGTCAATAACAGAAAAAGGAGAAAAACACGAAAGAGAGCTCGTCATGCAATAAGATACATAAACATGCAGGGTGGCAGAAGAAAGGAAAAGTGAGTTGACATTGAGATGCAGTTAAATAGAGAACCAATAGGGGCATATGCTGTTACAGAAAAGCACCTTAGAGACTAGGAAGAGCCGCTAGTGATTGAGAATTATGTTTAGGGAGGGTACAACAGAACTAAGTTGGAAAGAAAGGGAGGGGGAGTCCGAATGCTCATCTATCAAGGAGCCAAATGGGAAAAAGTAAATTCCAATTTCAAGAGCATATTTGGTTATCAGGTACAATGAGTGAAAGAAAACTTGGCTGGGTGAAACATATTTGTGGACCGGAGATAATTGCACAGAGAAGAATAAAGAACTAGTGGAATGCCTAAGGGCCGATATTAAGGGTTTCGGGAATGATGCCGAAATTATCCTATTAGGTGACATAAATGCCCACACACAGGATCTAGATGGCTATACCGACAACAACGGGAATTCAATGCTAGATCTGTGTGAGCAACATAACCTCGTTATCGTGAATACACGGCCTAAGTGTAACGCGCAGACCACGTGGGAAGTGGTAAACTGGCAGTCGACCATTGATTGCTGTCTGATGACAGGAGGAATTCGTGATATGTTGAGAGAAATAGTAATTGATGGAGGAAGGATATAGCAGCATAGGGAGTTACCATAAACGCATCATCTTGAAAATGGGATATGTAGTTGGGAAAGAGAGCAAGGAATGCAAAAGGGCCAGTCCAAGTTTTAACGCTAAACAAATAACAAATATAGGAACAAGAGTCAAGCAAGAACTTGGTAAATGGCCAAGAGTGGGAAAATGGTGACCTTCTAAGTGTAATAACGACAGAAATGCGGAAAGAGAAACAACATATTCGTTGGAAAGGAAAAAAAGAAACCGAAAATCTGGTGGAACAGGGAGATACGAGTAGCGATCGCCGAACGACAGAAAGTATCCCGAGAGCACAGACAGGCAAAAAAGAGCAGTTGCCGCAGGGTGAAGTAGCTAGAAAATGGGAAATATACTGGGAGAAAAAAAATTTATGGTTCAAATACTGGTGCAAGCAAAGATAAAAGGCGAAAGTGAACGCTGGTTGTCAGAAATACGTGAGAAAAGAAGGCCGCACCTAGAATATTTTGGAACCATATAAATTTATTAGGCAGGAAGTCTGGAACAATACAACATAACCTAGACGAAGATGGAAAGAAATTGGAAGGGAACGCGGCAGGAATGTACATCCGAAAAATAACAACCGAAGCTTTCCGAGGCAATTCCGAGGTTGTAGTTGAGGAAATAAAGGGCATGAAAGAGCCTAGGTGGAAGAGGAGCTGGTGCTGACAAATTTCAACTGGAAGAAAGCCGAAGAGAAAATTCCTAAGCGCACAGCCACAGGGCTAGACGATGTTCCCGTTAGGCTCATTAATGAAATCGGACCAGAAAGTAAGGAAGCTCCGTTGAAATGAGTAAAAAAAGGTCTAATAGACATACGAATACCACACAGTTGGCGACAAAGTAGAATGAATTTAATTTATAAAGGTAAGGGGGAAAGATAGAATTCACTCGTATAGACCGTTGACCATTACATCGGTAATATGCAGGATGCAATGCAGGCAATCAAATTAAAGCTGCAAGCATGGACAGAGAATAATGACATTTTGGAAGAACTTCAGAATGGCTTCACAATACGTAGACGTTTCGATGGTAACTTATTTGTCCTTACTCAGTGTATTGAAATATCAAAAGCAGAAAGCAGACCATTATTTGAGGCCTGTTTAGACATTACAGGAGCGTATGACAACGTAGACCGCAACATTTTGTGGGATATTCTACAAGGGGAAGGCTTAGGTGATGGTTGTCTACATCTTTTGAGAGAGATTTACTTAGAAAATACTGGTTGCGTTGAATGAGAAGGGATGAGGAGCGAGGAGAAAGCTGATATCAACAAGTGGCTGAAACAGGGGTGCCCTTCTTCCCCACGGCTGTTTATGATGTACATGGTGAGGATGGAGAGGGCGCTAGAAGGAAGTAATATCGGGTTTAATCTCTCATACAAACAGGCGGGTACAGTAGTAGAGCAGCAGCTTCCAAGTTTATTTTATGCGGACAACATTGTGTTGCTAGCTAACAAGCAAAGTGATATACAACGTCTGGCTAATATCTGTGGAGAGGAAAGTGATAAGTTAGGTCTGAAATTTAGCGCTAAAAATCAGGTGTTATGGTATTCAATGAAAACAGCGAACAGACAGTGACAATACGGGATCGGAAATACCTCGCATAATATAATATAAATACCTTGGTATATGGATAAACGAAGGCATTAGATGTGTGGTAACACAGGAAAAAAACAATGACAGTAAAGGGAAAGCGAAATGCGGCCATAATGAAACAGAGAGCTAAGGGGATACAATAGGTACGAGGTGCTCCGGGGTATGTGGACAGGTGTAATGGTTCCAGGAGTTACATTTGGAAATGTGAGTGTTTGCTTGATATCAGGGGCACAATCAGGACTCGATGGCTATCAAAGATTAGTGGGATGCCTCGCATTGCGCGCTCACGGGAAGAGTACAAATGAAGCTGTGCAGGATGATATGGGCTGGACAAGTTTTGAAGCGAGGGAAGCTCACGGTAAAATAACGAAGAACGACTCAGGAATATGGAAGAACGTAAATGGGCTCGAAAAGTGTTCAGGTATTTGTACAGGAATAACACTGATTCACAGTGGAGGGAAAGAACTAGGAAGCTTTCCCGCAAATATGCGGCCTGTGTGGTGAGCAACACGGCAACAAAGAACATCAAACGGAAAGCCAGAAAGGCTTCTCTGTAGTTTCCTGAGTACAGCGGGGGAGTTCTAAGTATGACGACCTTCAATGTGCTTAACTCCTCTTGCACGTGCTCCAGAGCAACACCATTCACAACCAGCTCCGCAGTTGTTGATGAAGCTCGATGCTGTATGCGAAACGCCTATCGGATGTCAGTTGAAGGGCAGAAGAAAGCAGCAGAGCCATGTTGGTCATCACTGTGTACAGATGCGTCCGTAAATACTTTAACGTAATCTGCAAATATTTCAAATAAGCGTGACTGGGTCAATTGTAATAGGGCAGAAACAGGCAGTGCAGACTCTTTTGTGTATTTCAATATATGCAAGATAAATGGGGAATAGAAAGTTGGTGAAACCTTCCAGAGGTGTAATTGATGCAGCACCTTCAGAACTGCCAACAATGGTTTTAAACAATGCCGCCATTGTCCTATGCGAGAGAACGGGTGCACAATCAGCCGACTAAGAAGTGCTTGACCATCCGATGCGTGGTGCAAATGCTCGATGTGCCGCAGAGCTGTGTGGTCTTATTTCATAAGGCTCGGTAGACTTCTTGTGAGGCACTGCGGCGTTTGCAGAGACTGAACACCTGGCGCAGCTCCTTGAGAGTGAAGTCGGCCTCATCTATCTGGCAGGCAGGATCATCGCAAGGAGTTATGGTACTCTGACTTGTCGGGGATGAAATGTTGCCGTTTTTGATGTCACTTGACACAAAAGAGACCAAAAAGTCTGCAAATGTTTTTGCCTGAATTTTCGGCGACTGCCCAGTCGCTATGCACCATGTAGTCGTTGGATTATTAGACTCTAGGAGTGCGGAGGACCTTTAGTATGCGCCATACACTTCCAAACCCATTTGCACAATGTCACGAACTACATTGGGCTGCCCAGCTTTTGTGACGAAGTTGTTTGGTGTGCCCGCTTATGGCTGCATCTAGGTGTTTATACAGCTTACAATCGGTGCTTCCTTTAGAGCGCTGTGCTCCCCTGTAAGTGCGACGTCGACAGGTGCGGAATCTCAGAAGCTTAGATCGGGGTTTCATTTATTTGTGCTCAGACGTCGCTGTACGGTAATTTGATGCAGACAATCCCTCACCAGCTTGAAGAGACTGTCATGTGATCACGCCTCCACAATCAGCTGTTGGAACTCGTCCCAGTTTGTCACGGGCCGTTGTTGGCAGTAGCTGGAGGTTTGAAGTACGTTGTGGCATAACCAAATGGCTAGGTGATCTGAGCCCTATAGGTCAGCTTCGCATGACCAGGCCAGCCGCATATCTCTCGTTGATAACTGAAAGGTCCATGGTGATATTCTCTCTTCCGCTGCTCTCAAATGTAGGTGACCCGTCATTGTGTGTTTGAAGATTATGTTTGACAATAATCTCATTTTTCTCCACCCCTAGACTGTCTTGTGGATGGGAATACCAGCGGGGATAGTGCTCATTAAAGTCTCCAAATAGCACATACGATGGGCTACACTGAGAGACTAGGCACTCGAGTAGTGTGGTGTCCGAAGAATGTGTAGCTCGATTGTACATGCTTGCCACTGTCGTCGTTGCACCCCTAGGGCTCACATTAACAGCTGTACACTCGAATTCGACGTCGAAGATGTCGGCTCTATGGATAACTGTGAAATCTAAGTCAGGGCGCACGTATATCGACGTTCTTGAAGCATTGGGTGAATTCACAGTGCCCACGCACTCAAAAGAGCCACGTGCTTGTGCTGTGTATGAAGCGTTGCTGTCAATACCTACGAAGCCTGGCAGCTTGAATTCGTCCTTTTTACATTTGTTTCTTGAAGCGCGATAATACCTGGTGGGGTGTTTTAGTGTGAGGAGCTGAAGAACTAGATCAGCATGCCGCGGTCGCAGTAACCTGACGTTCCATTCCCTAAAGGAACGATGTTTTCGACAAGTGTTCAGATTATTTCAATTAAATATTCTAATCAAAACCGTGGAGGGCTGGAATGAGGACCTCCAAAAGCTGCCCAGCTGCTGATGCTGCTGGTGTCTGACAGGCGACGATCAGAAATTTCATGATGTTGACAAGCGTTTTTGGATGAGACCGTTTTAGGCACTGCCTTAGCAATGTTCTCCACTGAGACTGTGGTCTTGGCAGAGACTGGTTCCGACGCTTTCGATGGCAACGCCAGCCAGAGCGTTTGAGGGAGGCAGAAGGAACTCCCCCCTCCTTCCTTCCGACGCATGCTGTCTGTGCAATTCTTTGAACGGCCGCTGCTTCCTCACACGGGCCATATGCAGCAACTGGATGACCACTGCGACTGCGTGTTCTCTACTGATGCCTCAATTTTGGCTTTCTTTTTCAGCGCTTTTATTTCGTCCTTCAATGAGGGACATTCTTTGACCATTACGGATAGGGCACGGAGTTCTCTGACTTTCACAGGAATTGGCATTGTGGTTCCCGCCACAGTTGGCACACACCACAACATTTGCTCACAAATCTTGTACATGACCAACCTCTAGACATTTATGGCACTGTGCTGGTCTTGGCACATAAGGTCGAATACTAGGCAGCTTTTCACTGGCAAATAGAATTTTCCTACATTTTGAGGAGCCCAGTCTTCTAACGCTGATAATATTACGTGGTGGTGATCATGTTTTTCAATAAGCCATCTTTGAGATTTAAGTCAACCTAAGATATGACATCAGCTGTTACATGCGCGCCGTCTTGTATATAAACCCACGTGTGGGCACTACAGACTTCAGAGAAACCAAGCAGAGTTTGCATTGTCTTGTCCTCTATTGTATCAACGGCAATGAGATTTTTCCGTGGATTCACGTGACCCTCTTGAACCCCTGAGCGCTATCTTGTACAAGTTCGTTTTTCGAACGTACGTTCACAGGAGCGACGTCACAAAGTGAGCCGCCTGCAGACTTTGTGAGAACGAAAGGAAGAGTACAGCCAATAGACGAGGGTGACACCCCGGGTGTATACGTCGTCTCTTTGTCGTCTGCTTCGGCATGGTATAGTGTATTGCTGATCGTTTCTCGCGTTTTAATAGATATATATGTAATATGAAAAAAAGACATATTTTATTATTATTCTTTACGATTAACTCAGTAGTAAAATAATTTATTAGTGGTTATATTTTCACTGGTCGCTACGTAGGGTCGCTAGCCACTGCGCTGTTTCAAGCTGACGCTGTTTGCGCGCATTTTAAGGTTTACTTCCACCATGACTGTGTATGCATGGTATGCACACAAAGGGCTCTGCGCAAGCCGTAAGTCCTGCCGTTGCGCTCGTTCTCTCAGTCCGCCTGTTGCCCATAAAGCAGTTGAACGCCGTCGCACCGCAACTTCAGGTTGGGTCCACGCGTGTCGGAGAGTGAGAAAGACTTGATAATTTGTTTTATGGAGGAGCATCCCTTTCTGGCGCGCCGGTCGTGTGCGCTTAGCCCCGGATTGACGGTGGCCGACAGGCAACGGCTCTGGGGGCAACTGGCAGCGGCGCTTAATGCCGAGGACCCCAATTCCAAGACAGTTGAGCAGCGGCAGAACTTGTGGCGGAAACAAGTGCACGAGGCGCGGCACCATGGCGCCTCGGCAAGGGAGAACCGAAAGTGAGTGAACGCTTATTAGTGGTGTGCTGCGCCCATGTTACAATGTGCGTTTGTACTTGCAGTAGCACGGGTGGCGGCCACCTCCCTGGCTGGCGGGGACGCGTCCTGGAGATTTCTGGAACTCTGACCCTCACCGGCGTGCGCGGACTCTTATTCGAGTCTTCGGACGATGTGGTAAGTTTGCGCATGAATGTCATCGGTTTTTAAGCGGAACAAGCGGTAAAATAGAGAACGTCTGGGATTTGGTACCCAAGGGGAAATGCAGTGGGGCTCCTGCCCAGAAAAACTTTTTTTGCGGCGCGTTAATTCTTCGTCAATGGTTTGTGCTTTTATATTCACGAAAAGTAGCGTTTTCGCGTTTGCAGTAATGGTTGGGTTCATTAGTACACATTTGCTGCCTGTCGCTCGCGAGCATTATCAGCAGTGCGTTAGTTGTATAGTCATCGTAACGCATCAGTGCGCTGCGAAGCGTTCCTTTTGGCAAGTTTTTGACACTTAGGCACCGGAAGAAGGCCCCAGCTCGACTTTGGAGCCCGACCCAAGCCAGCAGGTCAGCGCCTCGAGCGAGCAGCCCGCCGAGAGGCAGGCATCGACAGTTTCAGTTGGCATGGCTGTAGGCACCAGGGGCTTGTCATGTGAGCTCCAACGTGTTTTCTCATGGTTCATGTTTTCACAGCAGCATATAACTAATGTTCTAAGGTTACGTTGTGTTTACTCTTCTAAATTAAATGCAGGTGCACAGCAGCGCAGCCCCCCTTCAGGCAGAGCTCCCGTCCAGTTACGCCTCGACGAGCGCCTCGACGAGTGCCTCGACGTGCTGACATCGGGGAGTCGCTGTCAAGAATGTCCTACCAGTGTTCCCGCAGACTAGGCCAGGCCAACGACATTGTAATGGTCAATTGATCATTTTATGTCATGCCTGTATTGCGTTTACGCAAGTACAAGAAGAAAGAAACACATTTCTCTTCTCACAAATTTATCACACTGCATGGAGTGAAGGTTACATACACGTATTCACTGATTAAATATACTTAACAGTTGTACACGTAGGGAAAACTTGTACATCAATGGTGATAGCTGCCCAAATGCATGAGCAACTTTGCTCCCAAGGACAGGTGACAAACGGGCAGGGAATGTTCTACCTACACCCCTACATACCAGATGCATTGAACAAATTAAAAAGGGAAGAAATTTAATAATCCTCTCACTTTGCAGGACAGACATCCTGCTGCGACTTTTTTTTCAATGAGAACACATATGTAGATGACACATGCATTCAACGTAGACCGCAACTATGTTTTACAGGCTTGAAAGCAAACGATGACAGCAGTGAGGACAATCTAAAACTTCTGGGAGTCTCATACAAGGTTAAATATTAAGTAATCATGTTTTTTTTTTTTTTCAAAAGCGTGGTCCCTGCACGAAATCAATGCGTCAATTCTACAAGCAAAAAAAGTGAATAGTCATTACGCTTTTGCAAATTCGATAATTGTTCGACTTGAGGGATGCGTTTGAAGAGATCGCAGCATATGAGATACAGCGACGTTTGTCTGTCAATAAAGATAGTGTATTGCTTGTCCGTCTAACTCCACACCATTTATGGATGCTGTTGGGCAAGTGAATTTTCTAGGGAGAGAAAAATGTGCGCATGTTCTGCAGAGCTTAACATTATTGGCATATTTCTTGGATTACAGGTGCTTCGAGATATGAAACAGAGGTGGCTTCGAGAGGTGGCTGTTCGACAGGCCACAGCTCCTGAACGTCTCGCTGACGAGGCCAGCTAACAAAAAGCTGCGGCCGACCGCCAGGCTGCAGCTATGGAGCGTCTGGTGCAGCAACATGGTGAGGAGTTGCGTGAGCGCCACCACATCCGGGTCCTGGCGCAGGCCCTCAGCACGTCTCTCCAGCAAGGGGAGCAAGGGGCTACAAGGAGGGAATGATCAAGCGGGCGTTACAATTTCTTTTTTGTCGAGCGAGGGGCTACACGAAAGAAAGGCCGAAGCGGACGGTGCAATGTTTCATTTCCTCTGAAATAGTGCTGTCGTGCCGTATTGTTTCTCTTTCAATCTATTTTTGTTTTGTGCTTTAACTCCAGCCAACTGTTAACTGAATCATGTAAAATGGCAAGTGCTTGTTGAGAGCTGGTGTGACATTTAAATGGAAAAAGAAAAATGTCCTTGCGAGCTCACTGTATTTTATTGAAAAGGACATGTGAGACACATGCGCATGGTACGCGTGCTCTGTGTCTGTTTTTTTTTTTTGCAATCTCATAAGCATCGACAAATGCGATGCAATAATTACACGTTTCTGTGATACTTCTGCACATGTTACATACACGTTGAAAGCTACTGCATTTCAATACAGCTTTCTGCTGACTTCATATTCTGGAAACTGTGATATTTTTTGTCGACGTTCCTAATTCGTGGTCATGCTGTTTATTATGCAGCATGCTAATTTGTACTGTGATGCTTCTAATGCTGTTACAAGGGTGAGGTGTGTGAGGCTAAAACATACGTTTTGTACGGCAATGCTTCAAACTATAGTCAGACTGACTTGTTGCTTTTCCTGCCGAGATACATGAAACAACTTGTCTGAAATTGTACCTTCTGTTGAACGCAACAGGATGCAATGCGTTCGACAATCGTGATGGCCAGCTGAATGTCTACATGAAAAAAAAAACTGAAGTAGATACTTTATTTATTCGAGTCAGAGGGATCGCGTTGTTCCCTAATGGCAGCATATAATGCAAGAAGCATGTTTGTACAGTTCAAACTTTAGATGTACCTGAAGCTGTAACAAGAGAGAATAAAGCATTTGCACTGGTTTGCATTAATTCTCTTCCAGTCTTCAAGGAAAATGCTGGTGCATATAGATAGGCAGCAACTACAGGAACTTTGCTGTTCATGCCATACGATCACTAACTGAAGCAAACATCTCAGAGAAGCCACAGCACCATACTACTTTGCTTTTAGCGCACCTCTGCCCACTTATTATGCAGATGTGCGCTACCTTCGCGGCCTAGCATTTTAAACCAAATTTTTCTATGTTAGTCACGTCTGATACCACAGAAACACCCGTTATTGATGCCTACAATGGACGCCCCGCTAAATTGCACATCGCTAACAGTAGGTTGTGCAAGACAATTTACCAGGCAGCTACCTGAAGATTACTCCTGTGCTGCCGGCGGAACTGAAGGAGGCGGTGGTGCGACGTGTGTAGCATGCGCGTTCCATGGACCTCGAAACAGGTTAACCACGTCGCTGCACTGCCGCCTCCCCCTTAAATAAATGTCCCGCGGTGGTAGCACCCGTATTTATTCAGGCAGCACACCCGGTACCCGGCACATCCGGGCACACGTCGTCGCCCTCAAACAGCGGCTCTCCTGCCTCCAAGGCAATGTTGTGGAGAGTAGCGTAAGCACCAATGATTGTCGCTGCTCGATCGGGACTGTAGAGCATCGTCCTGTAGCGCTGCAAGCAGCGGAACCTGCTCTTCAGTACCCCGATGCATCTCTCCACAACATTGCGCATGAAGGCGTGCGCCCTGTTAAATCGGCCCTCAGGGTATCGCCAGCTGGGCGTCCGGGCACTGGCGTCAGCAGCCAAGGCTCCAAGGCTTACGCAGAGTCTCCTGTATCGTAAAAACATGACATGTGGCCTCTGTGTGGAAGACGTACACATTTGCACCACTTCCCTAGCAGACATTCACCAGGTTGCAGCTGTGATGCGAGACAGCTGCCCAGAGGGTTCTGCCACCACACCCACGAGTCATGGCACCCCCCTTGCATCGCTCACATATTGAATAAAAAATGGGCGCAAAATGGTGTTACAAGATAGCGTGAAAGCATTTCTTTGTATGAGCTTCCCCAAAAGTAAATTAAAGTGTGGATACTGAGACAAAACTAAATTTTTCCTGAAAAGAAAGTAGCTAACACTCTAAAACCAAGGTTTCAGCTAGCACACCCCCTCATAAAGACCCTGACAAACGCAAGCGCGCTTGAATATAGGCTCCAAGTTATTTCTAGTTCATTACTTCATAGTTGTAACTTCCTGCCAGCCTTCTGAAGTATCACAATTGGTACTTATTTCTTCTTATGTTGTACAATATCTCAAACGCATAATATAAATATATGTATCGCATCCCATATAAAGGTTTAAATACTTATTCTGTGCTATCAAAGGCGCACGTGTTGCCAGAGATAACGTTCACTGAAACGTGAGCTTTAAACCTCATAGAAGACGCACTCGGTCCGAAGCACCAACAGTATTTTAGCACGTTATACTCTTATCAATAGTTTATGTTGAAACGGGCCTAGCATTTATACGATCGGAAAGTGTGAAAGCCGAACACGGATTGTAAAAAAAGTACTTCAATGACACTCACGACCATGGTGTTGAGTGCATAATAATTCTTGCGGGTCATGAAGCTCTCGGTGTAGCCTCAACTGAGGTCTTGTGGCTGATGTATGGCAATCAGTGTGGCGTCTGCACTTCCAAGCACATTGCGGATCCGCCCGTGCCATGCGAATGCCGCCTTCGCCCTCGCCTTGCCATCCGGGGTCAAGGGGAAGCTCACCCACTTCTCTCGGGTGCCAACATCGATGATGGCCTCTGCGACCTCGTGAGTTGTGTCGCTGACAGTTGACTGCGCCATTCCTATCATTTCTTCTGAACCGACGCTCTGCTGGGAGCTTCCAGCAGCGAGAAAGCGCAATGTGCACAACACCCTCCTTTCCGTGGAAATGCCGCTGGCCCGCTGGCATCCGATAATGGGATCAAGTTCGTCGCACAAAGAAAGCGCTGTCCATTTCCAAAGACGAAAGTGACGCCGGAATTCTTCCTCTTCCATTTCCTCGAACGCATCACGCACTTCAAATCGTCGCCTCAGCGCGAGCGCGCCCATGGCACAGGCGACGGGAAATTCAACGAAAAAGGGAGCGCCATTTCCTCAACAACAATTGTGCCGCACTGGATTGAGTTGGACGCAAACGTACCATTCCAAAGCAACATTTCCTCTTCACTAAGTCAGTGGGTACGCTCGTATCCTATCCGAGCCAACATTAGTCGTTCGGTCTCCGTCCGCTCTTAACGGACGGACCTCGCGCCCGTTCTGCTCCAATAGCAGACGAAACGTTCGAAGTGTGAATAATTGACAGGAGCGTTTCGTCATTTTCACGTCATCAAAAACGTGGCAGCCATCAAAAATGTCCGCGCGGCCTAGGCCTATCGCGCGCGGCGAAAACGAATGCTTAGCGGGTATGAAAGTATCCGAATCCTCTGACCTGGCACAAGAAAGCTTGGAATGAGCAGCGTGAGAAGCGACTGAATAACTGAGGTGCTTCTGAGCAGGTGGTTTGTCTCTGCCGCCGGACGGATCCACGGCCATATTTTCTATAGCTAGCTTTGCAGGGAGGCTCTCCCATCAAAGCCAGGAGTCTTCAGGCACCAGCAAAACTGCGCGATTTGTTGCGAAACTAGATGATTATAATATGAGACGTCGTTCTGCCTTCTCCCTCTTTGTCGTCGACAGAAAGGAAAAAGGCACGTTTGTTTAACGCAGCCTATTCTCAGTGAAGTCCTTTATTGCTTTGGCATGAAAGCTTCATGATACAACCTGTGGATTTTATTAGAAGCCAACAAACACCTGTGGGTTTGTTAGAGGTGTGCCACCTGAATTAAGGGCGGATTTGTGAAGGGCGACCATGCAATTCAGGCGTATTACCTAGGCGTCTCTTGCGTCTTGTATGTCGCTTAATCTGTGAGCTTCTAAAATTGCTGCTGATCTGCTGCAATCCGACGTACAATATCGAAATAAGTGTTAGGAGGCATACGCTTGATAATACATCATCCGATAACAATTTTCGTAACAGATAAACAAAATTTTGCTTGTAGCTGCGGAAAGCTAAACACATGCTGACAGTGTCACAGCGCTACTCCTCCCGACAGCGCAACAAGACATCAATTATTACTTTTAAGGGACATGGCATTATCCAGGGAACTAATTTATAATAACAGAAGCGGCAAGCGTCTCACTGCCGCAGCGGCGCAGTGCCGAGGAGAAAACTATTCTGGCGGGCTTAATATATCGCGCGCGGGTTCAGATGAGAGTTCAGGTGCAATGCACGAGTTGCCAGGTAGCAATTCTATTATTGACTAAGCTCAGAGAGCTAGACTATGCAGGTGCGTTCAAGATTTGGGACAGACGAGCGAAGCCATGTTGCAATGAGACAGGCTCACAACAGGTCAATCCGAGCAGAAGCACCGACTAACAACAGAAGCTATGAGTGTCTCATGGCCGCACTAGTGCCGGGACCACGTGGTCATTACACCATAGACCCACAGTCAGAATATTTGCCTCTAAATGTGGCCTAAACCCAGCTAGTTTAACACACATCGACGAAGCTCACGCTAGACGATCTAACGAGGACGAAAACCAAAGACGTGTTCGATCATCTTTTAAAAACTGTATATGGGTGTGTGTGCCATTTAAGTAAGAAATGAGTAAGCTTTAGTAAAATTAACCGCTAGGCGAATGCGGCACAGGGTGTGTTTCAATTCTGGCCAGGATAGGAGACAGCCTACGTAGACAGCTAACGAGACAGCTTCGAGCCGAAGTACGGAACGCGTCTGGAACCGTCTGAAACGCGATGGGAAAGGTGCGTCTGCGACGGGACACCATCTCGCTGCGACAAGAAAAAGCTAAATAAAGCACATATTTCTATATTGAATTTTAACTCTTAGGGCATGCGTACCTACGAAAAACACAATTGACTTACATTAAGCGCATAGGAAAGCGTGGCTAGGTGTTCTTGTGCGCAGACAACCTTCCCGTCAAGTTTCCAAGCTTTCGGCTGAGCCACCATCTTGTTTGGAAAGCAAAGTGGCCTGCATCGTTTTTGCCTTCGATGCTGTGTTAGCGAAGGCATTTTTTTATTTCGAGGGCTTCCTCAGAATTGGAATGAAACTTAACATGGCCGCTGTACCCGTCTACTTTGCCGTCTACGGTGAGTATTGGAACGCAGTCACAGTAATGTTCCATCGCAGCAGGCAAATAGCGATGGTAGTTGCAGAGCTCTTCAACGAAAGGTCAAATTTGCGGAGGCGATAGTCGAGTACACTCGGATTTGGGAAGTTACCGCAAGGAACACATGAGCCGAAGAAAGGGACAGCACCGCTTCGTTTTCTCGCTTTCTTCGTCTCGTGTGTTCCTTGCGGTAACTTCCCAAATCATGAATCACCAACTGGCTTATACCCACACTCTGCGACACTTGGGAAGTTTCAGAAAGTTTGCGTAGTGGTCTAAGCAAGTAAACCAAGACCCCTTGCAGCTTCCGTTCTCGACAATGGTATAAAGACTGTCCGGGTACTTTCATAAGCTGATCGCTTACATCTTCATGAACAAGG
The DNA here is from genome assembly GCF_050947875.1 of Dermacentor variabilis. Taxonomy (NCBI): domain Eukaryota; kingdom Metazoa; phylum Arthropoda; class Arachnida; order Ixodida; family Ixodidae; genus Dermacentor; species Dermacentor variabilis. The sequence goes on along the minus strand of NC_134568.1, from coordinate 110,358,165 downwards.
TTGCTACCGACCATGCCACTGTGACCTGGCTGCCATTGGAAGATGATGCCGTGTCCATTACACAACTTACTGGAGAATTCCTCTCATCTCGCATACTAATTTCGCAGACAGAGAGAGTAAACATTATTAACGAAGAAAAGGGTTACAGGGGAGGATCCCGAAGTCCAGAGACCTACTTGCGAGGTTGTATTGCCGGATTTAATTAACGACGACCCGCTGAGCGGCAAATTCTGTGGCAGTGTACGTCATCTGCAGTGCATATGTGCATCTTATGGACTAGTGTTATGGGCGTGTTCAGGCCAAATATTTACGGTCTGTGTCTTACGCCAGCTGTGTTTTAATGCATGATAATTAGGACATTTAGGTGTGGATACGAGAGCAAGCGGCGATAGCCGATATTCTAGTTGACATTAAGGGAAAAAAATGGAGCTGGAGAGGCCATGTAATGCGTAGGATGGATAACCGGTGGACCATTAGAGCTACGGTTTCGGTGCCAAGAGAAGGGAAGCGCAGTCGAGGACGGCAGAATTATAGGTGGGGTGATGAAATAGGAGGTTTGCAGGGGCAATTTGGAATCAGCTAGCGCAAGAAAGGGGTCATTCTAGATCGCTTGAAGAGGCCTTCGTTCTGCAGTGGACATAAGAATAGGGTGGTACTGATGAAGATTATTATTATTATTATTATTATTATTATTATTATTATTATTATTATTATTATTATTATTATTATTATTATTATTATTATTATTAGAGGAGGTTGGCGCCTTTATATGGCACCGGCTGCTCCTTTTCCCATACAATCTGTATATTAAATATGATATAACCAGCCGGCACCTAAATAAAGTAAAGCTGTCAAGATAGAAATCAGACATTCAGGTGAAGTGCACTGAAACAATTCACCACACAAATCGCATCATAAACAAACTTCCACATAAAGTCACCTGAAACACAATAAACACAAATCACAGCAAAGGACATTCACTAAATACAGAAAACAGGAAGTCAGGTCACAGCAATTCGAATCGTGCGTCATGGGTCGAGAAATGAATAAAAACTGCAATCAATAATTTCCGTCAGTATTACTCTCATGACGGCTTTGCGCTGAGACACGATAAAAGTGCCGAAGATGACAACCTCACTGTTCAAGGTCTCAACAGAAGACTTCGACATTCGCGATTATTGGAAATTGCAGCACCAACTTCCTATGCAGAAGCAGCGCCCTGGAAAGCAGTCTATTTCCAAGATAGCAACACATGGCACAGCTGGTGAAGAGAGCCGTTGCCAGAAGGCCCACGGAGTAACGAACGTTCTGTTAGTCACTCCGATACTCCTTATTTCGAAAATATGTATTATACTGTGGCCGGCTCATAAGGTCAGTACTAACGTCAAGCTGTTAGTCTTTGCTTTTTGCCTCTTCTCTTTGTCTGTGTTAAATTGTTCGCGCTCACATCTTTCAAAAGCTTGGACGGACAGAAGAAAACAACGCAACATGGTTTTCTAACGCTGGTACAGAGTTGGTAAGAATTGTCGGTGTAGAAAGAAAGAAAGAAAGAAAGAAAGAAAGAAAGAAAGAAAGAAAGAAAGAAAGAAAGAAAGAAAGAAAGAAAGAAAGAAAGAAAGAAAGAAAGAAAGACTGGTGCTAAACTAGGGTGTCAAGAGGCTGTAAAATCAAACAGGTGATAGCCACAATTTTAAATTTGCGCGCAATTGGAAAATGCGATCGAAGCTTTGTCAGTTTCATTTGCTACTCACACATTGCACAGACACCTTAAATCATGCAATTGTGAATTGTCTTGCGCATATAGGCCATTGGCATTCAGAAATAACCAGTGAAGGAATGTGTTGGTCGTGTTGTTTCCAGCTGCGTTTCTTCGGAGTTCACTTGTGTGCGGAAATATTGTGAACGCCGGCCTTTCACAAAGCTGCAAAAAATGCGTAAGAGCCTGCTGCTGTTGAAGAATCTCTTGAATACGTGGCCGAAACAAACACGACAAAACGTGCCGTACGTGCTTTGGTGCACCTTGAGCAAGAAGTAGGAATTATTAGTTGCTTGGTGAACAGCTTAAATTAGGGCGATCACTTTTCTTGCACTCTGTTACGCGTATGTGTCAACTGTTTTCTTCACTTGCATAGGAGAATTCAAGACTCCCCATGATTTAGGTTATGATGTGTATCGTGCTTAAAATAATGCTAGAGAGAAGTATGCGAATAGGTCTGTTCCACATGAAACATTTGTGAAACCAAACCAGGGGGAAAATCGGCCACCATTTCTGCTCTCTTTGGAACTGAAACCTTGAACTACTTCTGCTCTATTTGTTTATTTATTTCCTGATACATTTGTTTCGACTTCCATGTTCTAGTAGAGAAACCATGCCGGGAGTCACAACCTCAGGTTCAACCCCACAACTTTCAATCCAGTCTTTGCAATTGGTTTGCACTCGCCGGAGCAGTGGAGCAGCCGACACCTCCGCTGGGCTCCTTCGCTTCCTTGCACCCATTTAAAAGGACACTCCAAAGAAAATTAATTTCAGATGTTTTATTAAGTGATAGCCTTACAGAATTAAAAAAGGCCCCCTTTCCGGCGCTGAGAAGAGCCTTGTTGTCGTTTAGGAAAAATGCCAGAACACAAGACCGGTAGCGGCACCATCTTCAAGTTGCCGTACTGGCTCAGCTTGACGACATGGACTTAAATGGCGCTATTTCTTATCGGTGAAGATGGATTTCACTGTGTACGAAAAGCGCCAAAGCTGAAGTTAGCAAGTCTGAAGAACTTTTAGCGATGCACAACTGCCCCCCCCCCCCCATGTCCTGAATATATACAAAAAATATATTGAGCACCGTGACGTCACAATGGTCGTACTGGTACAACGGCACCGGCGCGAAATAAAATTGAAGAACAGATGGGGGGAACATTGATCTTCATTCTGTCTTCCAAAAATCAATGATAATGAACGAAAATAAGGCTGTGAAAGAACACTCCGTCAGTCTAAACTGATCTATAAATTCTCTTTAGCGTGCCTTTAATTGACCAAATGAAAAAGACAGCTCAGTAAATAGGCAGACGCGCGGCGCAGCCGCTGCTGCTGGGAGGAGAGTCAACGAACACGCGCGCGCGCACAGCGAAGCTGCTCGACGGAGGGGCCGCATGCCAGGGGTGGTGCCGGCGCTTAAATCTGCACGTGGCTCAAATGTAAGCCTTGAATTGCGGCTCGCAGCGGCAGGTGCCACGCAGAAAGCACGGCGTGGCTCCTGACATGTTAGCGGCGCCCGCAGAAACGTGCTCCCGCTCATGTGGTAAATGCGACCAGCGAACACATACAGACAGAGGCACAGCGCAAGACCGCGCTGGGGCAGCAGTTTACAAACAAAGCGACACCGTGGCACCCTCCACGCCAGCACGAAAGCGCGCGCCGAAGGAGAAGCTAAAGAACGAATGTGAAGCCACACACACATAAACACACACCCACGCACACATGGCACCGAGCACATCAGACCGCGAACGGACGATGACACGGATGGGCGAACGCCGCAGAAGGCTCACGTATAAGTGTCACATGCATGCTGTCGCCTGTCAAAACAACAGTAAAGGGGATGTACGCTGCCATTGGGAAAATGAAGAACTGACCTTTTCTTTCTGAACCTGTGCCCAGTGACGAATTATACTGGGTTTCGTTAGTTTTCCCGTTCTTTATAAGATGTTTTTGCGTGCCGGCTCCGTGGTCCGCGCCACCGAGAGTCGTCGAGCGCGGCCATTATAACCTCTGCGCAAATCCTCCCTTAATTAGGCGTTGAGTGGAGAGGTATCAATGTAGCGCACTTAGCGCGGCTGAGAAATGACAAAGGCTTGAAGATAACGCCCCCCCCCCAAAATATATATATATATATATATATACTAGCCCTAAAAGGGGAGTCCTTCGGGAAGGATATAACTCTTCTAATGCCACCAGGATAATATTTGTCTACTATTTACCTGGCTGGTTATAGCTGACAATTTAATCAAGTTCATTGTTAATGAAATAAGAGCGTTACTTCCGATGGGACAGTTGCTATTCTGTTCTAAAACATGTCGTTTAGTCTTTTTGAGTGCTCGTTATGTCCTGCGTAATTGTGTTTGCCGTTCTTAATTTACTCGTAGCACACAAACAGCAACAAGAACAACAATAAAAAAGAGAAAAGAATGGTACAATACACGAGTATAAGATCTAGTATGTTAGGTCATCAGTCCTCTTCCGCCACCAGCATAGTGTTTGTTTCCCTGCACGGTTAATTGCACAAGATTATTAAAGCGCTAAAAATTTATTCAAGGCGTGACTCCCTAGGTAAAAGCTGTTATGACATTCTAAAAAATTCCATTCAGTCCTTCTCAGCGTACAATGTTTTGCGTAAATATTTTTCCCGCGCTTTAGTTGTAGCTCGTGGAATACAAAAAGTGCCGCAGGATTACGCGCCCGCGCGCACACGGCACGAGCAATCCCAAATGTTGTTCCAAAGAACCAAGTCCTCTCATTGCGCAGCCTGTGATATTCACGCGCAACAACCAGCTCGCGATTTTGTGAAGCTAACGTCAACACCGACAGCGTTTCCCAGGCGGTTGCCGAGTCAGGCTGTGTGAGAAGTTAGTTCCGCGTGTCAACCGTCACACCATGGTCGCCGCCATTGACGGCATGTGTCCGAAGGAACCGTAGCACGCTGAACATACCGGGAGAAATTTTGCTTGAGGCGTTGTTGTGCGCGATTGTTTATAACCTGTGAGAAGGTTGAACATTGTTATTGCCTCACATGACACATCGCATCACGGCAGAAGTGTTGGCAGAAGTATAGGGCTGCACGCACCATAACCACAATCAGATTATGAGGAACGCCGTAGTGGCGGACTCCGGACATTTGGACCACCTGAGGTTCTTTAACGTGCACCTAAATCTAAGTATACGGGTGTTTTCACATTTCGACCCCATCGAAATGCAGCCGCCGTGGCGGGGATTCGATCCCGCGACCTCATGCTAACGACGCTCTTTTCGCAGCAGTTTCGCCTTATGCATGGTTGTGAACCGGGGTGAAGGACAGGAGGGTAACAGGCCTTCCCGAAACGAAACATTCGCAATAACTCTTTGTTCGACGATTAGACGTTACGACGGACGATACAAACCACCTTCAAGTCGGTGTCAGCTTGTAAAGTGGGAACTCAGATTAAACGTTTTTAAGTGGATAGGCGTGTAATTATCAAAAGGATGTTCTATTGAAATTTCCTTGCCTGCCATTAGGGGAAAGCCGCCTAATAAGCACTTAAAATTTCTTTAATCTTAAGAGCTCTTGTTAATACAATATTGCTTTCGTTTACAACCTTCTAAATTAGTAAGTAAGTTATGGATAATGAATTATTGTGTTAAATGCGTGCAACGCACATGTAAAAGAAGCCCTAGTCCATTTCACAGTATTCACTCAATGAAACTCAATGAAAATACTGAAAGATATCTATAGCGGCTCCACAGCCACCTTAGTCCTTCATAAAGAAAGCAACAAAATCCCAATAAAGAAAGGCGTCAGGCAGGGAGATACCATCTCTCCAATGATATTCAAAGCGTGTTTGCAGGAGGTATTCAGAAACCTGGATTGGGAAGAATTGGGAATAAAAGTTAATGGAGACTATCTTAGTAACTTGCGATGCGCTGATTATATTGCCTCAGGAGACCAACTCAGGAGACCAATTGCAATGCATGCTCACTGACCTGGAGAGGCGAAACAGAAGGGTGGGTCTAAAAATTAATCTCCAGAAAACTAAAGTAATGTTTAACAGTCTCGAGAAGAGAAAAGCAGTTTACAATAGGTAGCGAGGCACTGGGAGTGGTAAGGGAATACATGTACTTAGAGCAGGTAGTGACCGCGGATCCGGATTGTTACGTTTCGCCTACGACGCGCGGTATAGCCGGCGCGGATGCAGCGGACGCCGGGGCTTCGTTCAAAGCGGCGGACATTTTGGCCCTTTCGGCGCCGCCGCTACGCCTCCCCGCCAAGCGCGTCCAGGCATCTTCCAATGCCACGTGTCTCCGTGTGCGCGTGTGTGTGTGTGTGTGTGTGCATGTTGGTGCCCACGCTTGTCAAAGCGCGGCAGCCGGGGAGAGGAGCTCCCCCAACTGTGAAGCGAGGAGGTCTGACCGGCGCCGGCCCGGCGGATGCATCACCTACTCTTCTCAACGTGCCCGAGCGGCGCATCACGGGCGCCTCTATCGAGGCGTTCCTTCTTGCCCTCAACTGCGAGAGTATAAAAGCAGCTGCCCCCGGACGCCAAGAGAGAGGCTCCGATTTCTTCTGTTGAGTAACGTGCTCTCCCGTCTCTCCACTTCGGTCGACCTGACCGGCCGCTCTTTTGCGATGCTAGAATAAACAAGTTGTTCTGTTACCAGTCGACTCATGCTTTGCCGGGACCTTCGGATGCTTCCAGTTGTGCCCCAGGCCGCCAGGCCGACGCTACCCTTGGGGCTTGCGACCCATTTGCAACAACGGGTGTCAGCGCTGAGATTCCAACAGGATCATGAGACTGAAATAATCAGAATAAGAATGGGCTGGGGTGCGTTTGCCAGGTATTCTCAGATCATGAACAGCAGGTTGTCATTATCCCTCAAGAGAAAAGTGTATAACAGCTGTGTCTTACCAGTACTCACGTACGGGGCAGAAACCTGGAGGCTTACGAAAAGGGTTCTATTTAAATTGAGGACGACGCAACGAGCTATGGAAAGAAGAATAATAGGTGTAACGTTAAGGGTTTAGAAAAGAGCAGATTGGGTGAGGAAACAAACGCGAGTTAATGACATCTTAGTTGAAATCAAGAAAAAGAAACGGGCATGGGCAGGAAATGTAATGAGGAGGGAAGATAACCGATGGTCATTAAGGGTTACGAACTGGATTCCAAGGGAAGGGAAGCGTAGCAGGGGACGGCAGAAAGTGAGGTGGGCGGATGAGATTAAGAAGCTTGCATGGACAACTTGGCGACAATTAGTAGATGACCGTGGTAGTTGGAGAAGTATGGGAAAGGCCTTTGCCCTGCAGTGGGCGTAACCAGGCTGATGGTGATGATGATGACTCAATAAAAATGAAGCACGTCTATACCATCACGTTGTGGTGATGCGAAGAACAAGGCAATTCCAAATGAGAGAGGCTCGAATCTCATTCACTATAGGTTGAGCTTGCACTGGAAAAAAAGAATGACACTCAAAGCATAATGATGGCTGCGCGCAGAGTAGTGCTTCCTCTGAATCTGATCTCAGGATCAAGGCATCGATTGATTCAGATTGGAATGCTCGTGCATAGTAGCGCAATCTCAAGAGCTCAAATGTGATCGAGAATGTACGCCAGTAATCACTTCACGCGCGCAATCTAATTAGATAACGCTCTTTCGCTATTAAATCCGTGACAACATTCTGAATAATAGAAATACATGCAGGTACGTGTTGAACTAACCGATAACTTTGGAGCAGTGGTTAGACGCTAATAAAAGCTCAACAAAAAATAAAAAATAATAATGTATAGTTGCTTTAAATATTAGCTGGAACATATTACTCGTAGTAGAAAGGGCTCCCAAGGCTATATACACAGCGGCGCCGACGTACTAAAAATTCAACAGCTAAACACCTTCCCATTACTGGTGTTTATCAAACCAGCACTCCGTACGTAAATGTAGCCCTGTAGCAGGGGCCAGTTCCACCACGGGCACGGTGTCGGAGCTCATATTTCACATGACCGTACCTATGTCATCATTAATTGTCAAAAAATTGCAGCATTTTCTTCTTTAGGTCTTAACTGCGAGGTCTTAACATTAGACAGACAAAATATATGCAGCAAAACCCTCATTCTAATACTTCAGCACTTTTCGTTTTACCGTACAAGTCCGCGCTTATCCATGTGTTACAAAGTACTGAAAATGTATCCAGTGCTTTCCCTGGGGCAGCTGTTTTTATTCCTGATGATGTCAGGAAACCGAACCTGATGCCACCAACGTTCAGAAGTCTAATCGGGAGCGCACAATGTTCTCGCACACCTTGTGTGATGTACCGTAGCGCTTAGGGGCTTCTTGTATAATGTAGGAGAATCGATTGCAAAAGCAGAAGTCCACTATTAAGCACATGCGTTTAAAAACGTTCATGAACTTGATTTGCGCCAAAAAAACCTGTCCAAGATTTCACACTTGTTCTTTAAAAAGCCTATCAATACACCGGCTGCTTTCAATGGCACCAAATAAAGCTATTAAACCAATGAAAATATTGGTGACATCATTTTATCATTAGATTGTTCAGATTGGTAACCTCTAGATATATAGAGTAAGTTGCGAAGTTGTGTGCGCAATAACGAAGCTACATGAATTAACTTTTCAATAACTGATCTTAGGTGGCTAAAGTGAATGAGTAGTTTCTAGCCCGTTCTCAAGGTTATCTGGCCGGGCGAAAAAATATTGATTAAATATACTTCTGTCAGAGCTATCCGAACAAATACGTTGTAATTAAACGCTCTCTGAAAGGGCAAGTGACGCAGAAAAAGCACGTCTGTAAGGTCAACCTGACCGCACTTAGCCTTTTGTGATATTGCCATCAGAAGCATGGCTCCGTGACCATGTTCCTTGCTGCCAGTCCGCTTTCCATTTTTATTCACGTTGTTTTTTCGACGGCAAGCTGTTTAAAGCTTTAATGTCAATATAGCAGTGAACGCGTGCCCCCTAAAGTTTGCTTGGTCGCAGAAGAGATGAATCACACAATGATAGTGAAGATTAAGCGCGGCTCTAGCATCAAGCCAATGCGCTGCCGCCGAGGCAAGGAAGATAATGAAGGTGAAGAGCTAAGTAGTTTCTCATGGAGCCATGCCGATGGGGACGGTGCCACCGTGACGAAATTTCAGGCGGCGATATTTACGGCTCAGGCGCTTTTTTTTTGCGTTGGTTTCACTTTCACAAAGAGGTAATGATATAAATGCAGTGTCATTCGTTCTTGTCACATAGATCTAAATATGAGGTTAAATAAACTAAATCCCATTCGTCCCCGAGAACAGGTGTAAGCAGGGAAATGCTGGCTCGATCGCTCACATATATACACTCACACACGCATGCACGCACACACATATACAGACACACACACACACACACACACACACACACACACAGCCACAGAGATACGACACATGTTCGCCCACATACGCATTTACACACGCACGCACGCACAAACGCGTGTTTGCGCGTATGCTCGCACGCGCATACACGCACTCATGCGCACGCAGATTCAAATACGGAGGCACAACCACACGCGTATGTTCAAATGCAAGTACACACGCACGCACGCACAAGGTGTGCACACGCATATGCATATGCACACTCCCTCTCCTTCCCTGCCACTTCAAAAAAACATGCGCGTGCAGACAGACTGAAGGGCACTCGCTCGGCAATTACCGTTCAAATTCTAGCTACCATAAATTGCTTTATGGTTTAAATTTGGCGCTTGTTCAAGTCAATGTACCCTCGGCCGAGAGGGTCCAAATGATTTGGTCCTGCGTGTAACATAAGCGCCCATCCCTGATCAAAAACTGCTTTAACGTTGGCATATGTTGTTAGAAGGGACTACGCTCTCGGATCGAAACTTATCTCGTCTGATATATTGAAAAAAAAAATGCAAAAATTTTTTCCCGTTCAGTTGCGCATGTGCATTGCCTTGAAGTTCCTCAGAATGGTGAAGGTGCAAACTCTAGAATTCCTGTGCATATCCATGCTAGAAGGCACGATAGTTTTTCTTGTTCTTTTTTTAACGTAACACAAAGAGATGCGCATGCTTGTTGTTATGTTGTCCAAGGAATAAAATCTAATTATAAAGGTGCGACTTAACAAATGACCAACACAGTGGTACCTTCAGGCAGGAAAAATAGCAAATATGATATGTGAAAAGCACCACTGAAAAGCCAAAACTTGAGTTTTCGTTTGCTACCATCTAGTGGGAGAATGTGGAGCTAAGTCCTATGTGGCTTAAGAAAGAGATAGCACGGCATTGAACCGTTGCCAGCGTGACGCGGTACTACAAGTGCGCGCGATTAGATCTTTCGGTTGCAACTTCAGTCTTTTCAGCAGTGATAAGCTTGGGTTTATCAAGATACCACGTGAATTTGCACGAGTGCATATCAAAATTTGCTTTTGGGAACGGTGTTACGCTATGTGTAGAGAGTCGAGGTAGGCATCAATCGAAAGCCGAGTCTCCGGACTATATATACGCTGTAGCGGCCATTACGAAAGCAGCCGTAGTTTATTACAGCTACTGTTTTCGTCTCGAAAATCGAGTACGAATTTTTGTCGCTTCCATAAGCTGCCATTGCTGGATCTTTAACCGCTCTGGGAACAAAATTCGAGCTTTACACAGCATTATTATCACTGTAATTGTCTCGTGTGGATTGTCTTCTAGTACGTGTCCATCACCTGCCTTTTTCAATAATCGACCTCAACTTTTATTATTTGCGAAAAACCCACTCGTTCCATTGAAAACGCGCTAGCTTCGTGCCGCGGCTGCTTGGGGTGCTAGCTGGTACATGTGCAGAAAAGGTGGATATGCATGGTGGTCTAGGATTGGTCCATCCCTTCGTCAGGCAAATTGTTTCTCGCCTGTTTTTATTTCCAGACAGTTACCGTCCGGTTTTGCGTGAAATTGTGCAACTCCAATGAGTCCCTTAGCTTCCCAATATAGTAGTGTCATCAAATGCCAAAGATGTCCCACAGGATCTTTGTGGATTTCTTAAGGATGTCGTTGACCCATTTCTTGCCTTGAAAGTTAGATCCAGCTTGGAGTTCATGTTCACTGCGAGTCGAAAAGCAATTTCCGCGGCACTGGTGGACTCGATTATTACAGATCCTTCGTATCGTGCAGCTTATTTAAGCCGACCTTATCAGGATGTACTTAAGCGCGTCCGAAAAATATGTGTGCCTCCTGGAGTAAAACATTTTTCTTTAAATTACATTCTGAAACACTCCCTGTTAAAACTTGGTTGAATTCGAGGTGCTGATTTGTGCCGCGGTCAACAAACTGTCGGCTCTGTCCACATGCCGGGACCATAGATTACTGTTTCATAGATTGTAGGGTTGAGGGGCGCTTTGAAAGGACATTGGGATCACTACATATTCAATTAGGTTTCTGCCATTTAATATTACGGGTGGTCCTCCCTATGACATGTCCATAGCACTTGGTTTATACAGCCTATGGAGATGTAAACTGTGTGATCGCCATGGCGAAAGCCCCCGATCTACAAAATTCTTTCGCTGAAGTGTTGCTTATGTGAGAAGTGCGTACGCTGCGCAGGAACTTCCGCCGGTCTGGATGCACTTGTTGGACACACGCATGTGTGTGTCTGCCCGATTTTTGAGTATGTAGCCGTGTCCGCTCTGTAATATATCGGCAGTTTTGTTTTCCGTGTAAGAAATAAAAAGAGAAACTGACAGTGGCTGAATCGGTTAGCCTGGTGGGCTCGTAACCCAGGAGTCGGCGGTTCAAATCCGCAGCTCGATAGGCACAAAATTTTTAGTTTCGCGTGGCTTGTTCTTTTTTTTTTTTTGTACGGCAACACCAACCCCGATGGCGACACGAGGGAAGCAATACAAGCTTCGCTTGAAAAAGCGATGGTGGCTTAATAGTTCGAGCACCTGGCTGCTTTGCTCTACGGCAGATGTCCGATTCCCGCAGCGGTCACACATTATATTATATTTTCTTTAAAGGAGGCGAGACCGGAACCTACCTATCGCAAAGTGCCAAGAATGAGGCAAAGAATGCTTTGCGTTAAAAGTGCAGTACAATAGGACCCTTTATAGCATAATGTCAGTGCGCTCACTATATTTCCCCATGAATGTGCTTCAGTTATTACCCTTCTCACCCTGCGCAAACGTTGCTCCCCTCTTTCGACTAGCGCATACTCGTATTGTCATATGATGCACAAACTTGTATTGCCTGAAAAGATTATTACCGCTTTCTTGCCAAGGCCGCCGCGTTTTGCTTCACGGTATTCTGTTTGTTATCGTTAGCCTCAGTGAATTCTCGGCACGTCGATTCTGTATATTATCAAGTAAGTGAAAAAAAATGAGCCCAATAAATAAGTTGCTGTGATAAGCTCAATTCGTGACACTGTTTTCCTAACGGTACAAACGCTGACCAATTGAGATTAGACTGTTGTTACAAGATACGCACACATGAGCAACTTTGCGCATATTAATATATATATACACACGGGTATGGGGCACAGAGTAAGAGCGATAGCACGAGCACTCCTCCCTCAGCTATAAAATCATGTTCATGGACTTCTACAAGGTTTCTGCAAGAGAGAGAGAAGGAGAAACAAGCAAGTTGACAAAAAGGAAGAACGTGCAACTGGGTGGTGGAGTGATAAGGGATATCAGCCAACGATATGGAAAACATCGGAGTGAATTACCTCTACCCGTTCCATTTTGCTTGTATGGGAAATGTGTAAGTAAGTTACTCTATTCAAGGACACCAGGAATAGAAAGGGGGCTGCGCATGGGATATGTGAAACTAAACACAAAAACTGTATGTTACTCTATGCAAGGACAGCAGGAATAAAAAGGGGGCTACATAAACAAGTCAATCCACAAACGCAAGTCAAACTTCACAGACAAAATAGAAAGAACCTTGAGCAAGGAACGCGCGAATTCGTTCTAAACCAGGCGCTGCAGCAGACTGTCTAATCAAGGGTAGCGCAATGAAGCGGCACTCGTTCGCCGTCGCGTTCGTCCCGAAGGGTAGACGAAGAATCGCACGACAGCGGCAACCACACGAGAAAGCTGACCAGTGCGAAGGCGACACGCCCGGACTGCCTCCGCGGTGCGGATGGATGCGGCGAAACCGGGCGATTCCTGCACGATTCGGAAGAGTGAAGGTGGGCGCGTCGCTCGGTCAGTTTGAAGCACCCTCGAGAGAGGGCGCTACCCGAAAGAACGCCCAGAGAAGAGAGGCGAGGAGGAGAGCGCCTTCGGGGGGAGGACGAGAGGCGCAAACCACGGCTGACGCTGTGCTGCTGTGCCGCGCTTGTTCGGCCGGCTTCGGTTGGCGCTCGCCGTTTGGGCCGCTCAGTCGCCCGGAGCGCGGGACAGCGCACGTGTGTTTGGCGCGGCGGCGGGCTCACCTGACGACGCTACGGCAGAGAGCTGCTGACAAGACTGCCTTCGACGACCGACGCCACGTCTGTTTGCCTTCGCCATCCTGCTGCTGCTCCTGCTCCGTCCGCTATTATTATTATTTTCTTTTCCTTTGAACTTTCATTTTTCTTTCGGGATCCTCAAGTCTGTCACGGATCTCCTCGCGACGAGTCGCCTTCCTGTCGACAACTCGTTGCAAGTAACGAAGTGTTGTGCGCTTCGGTGTCTCTTGCTGAAAGCGGTGTCGCATGCTGCCCAGCTTTGGCGGGACTGACGTAACAGTGTTTCCGCGTTCATTTCTAGTCAGCGAAACGCGAGTTAAGCAAGAAACCTTGCCACTCACTGTCTCGAACGGGAACGCGGCTCAGAAACAATTTGCCTATTTGGTGGTTTCCATTGTCTTTCACGACGAAAAAAAAGTCCAGGTAGGTCTCCGAATTACCAGTGTTGTATAGGGAACAAGCAGTGCTTAAGAGAGTAGTTAAGGCAGCGGTTGGTGTCCTCTAGCGCTTTCGTTGCGTTGCTCCTTTGTCGGAATGTTAATGGTTGGTCGTGAAAAAGTCGTTAGTCTCCTTCAATGCTGACACTGCGTTAGTCTGTCATCGGTATGTTAACGTTCTACTTTGGAATAGTCGTCGTTTACCTGGAATCATTCGATCAAGCGCAAATGCCGTTTCTGTGATTTCTGTAATAAAAATAAAATTAAGTGTAAAGTAATAAAAGCAACGAATCGTGTGATAAGTTCTATCGGCGAGTGACCGGTGCTGCCGGAGCATAGCGCACAGATTAAAGAAAAAAATTGTGATCCATACGGGCAATTTTTGCCACTTCGTTGACAATCACGAAGACACTCCGTACCATACGTAAGTCCACTCTCACGTCCTGCAGTGACGATTCTAGCAGTCGACTCTTAGCTAGGCACGGTAAAGATTTATCGGTACGACCACTTAACCAGCTATTACGTCTTCTCTAATTCGTGTCAACTCCACGCAAAACAAATTAAAAAAATTATTTTCCCTGTGCCCTATCGCCGGCTTCCTCTGTAGTCTGGCACAGAACTCATCGAGCTGACATTGGGTACGCCGCATACGCGCAAATTATAACCAGACTACCGCGGACATAAGCAGTCAGAAGCAACGCGTCGCACCGGGCACACTAATGCGGCCGCCGTGTGCGGACTGAATCAGCGATGTCTTTTCTGACCGGCAGCAGCGAAGAACTGGGGCATCGGAACTGACTGACTGACCGCTATCGCGTGGCGTGTGTATACTGCCTACAGTGCAAACGCGTGCATCTTCACTGCTCTCGTCGCCTGCTCCGGACACTCCGCCGCAGCCGCGGAACATCTGTTACGTTTGACGTCGTGCGACGTGGGGAACAGGAAGTTGTCTCACTGTGGTGCCCGGTCTGCGATTTGACCTCCTACCGAGCGCATGCTGCGCTCCACACCCCCGGCGGCCATGGTGCGGCCCGGCGCATCCTGGCTGTCTGTGATGAACTCGACTCCTTCTTACTCGAGAACTGTGAACGCCATGGCGGCGTACGGCGGCGAGGCGTATGAACCGTTAGGCGGCGAAGAAGGCCGAAGTCAGACGGCAGCGCCGCCCGTGCAGGACAATGGCTCTTGGAACAACGCGAGCGACTACGACGACCTGTACTCGATCCCATCGGACCTGTGGATGCGCTACTCGCCATCTATCGTGGCCATCTTCTGCCTGGCGTACACTGTGGTCTTCATCATGGGCCTGCTGGGCAACAGCTTCGTGGTGGCCGTGGTTGCGCGCTCACCGCGAATGCGCACCGTCACCAACTATTTCATCGTCAACCTGGCCATGGCCGACATCCTGGTCGTCGTGTTCTGCATTCCGGCCACGCTTGTCGGCAACATCTTCGTCCGTGAGTATATAAGCGCGAGGGCTGCTCTGTGTATACTATTTGCTCGACTCTACGTATGTTGTCCATAGTCTGAATATTCCGAGGCTGTAGAAACCGCGAACCTTGGTCGGCGGAGGGGAAAAAAGAAATAATGTTAAAATAGACAAAAAGGGCGGGCACTGGCACTAACCAGCAACTAGGTTAGTGTCGAAGAGGCCCCTGATACTACGCTGAAAAAAAGTTCAGTGTAGAGAAAAGCGGGAGAGCACAGCGTAGTCAAGATACGAAATAAGAACCAACGCGTGCTACCTTGTCGGAATTTGCACTACTTTTCGCTGTCACTTTAGCTCATGGACAACTAGCATATTTATCCATTTTTGACAAGGCTAAGACGCGAGAAAATTTGGTGCTATTCTGGGATTCGCACTTTGTCTCTGATACTTCCGTGCATCGGTGTGACATTCGTACATCCCTCGCTGCTAAGCTGCCATCGAGAACTCCAAGACATTTTTGGCACTCTGCCACTACGCTGCCACGCTTGGCCTTCGGCCGAAAGCCGTCTGAACCTGTTTCACTTTTGTTTTAATAAATGTACCGGCAGCTGTAGTAGTCAAGTGTCAGGTGTCTCATCAACAAGGAGTAGTCATAAAGTCGTCGAATTCGCAAGGAAGCTTTGTCGGGCTTCGGAATGGTTGCACTCCGCGAAACCAGGCCATCGGGTTCCGCTGTGCATCTCAGACACCTGCCGACTGGAGCGTTTCTTCTGTCAGCTTGTAAAGCATTTTTCGTTTAAAGTATACGCTTGCAGTCGGTTTGCATAGACTGTGCCTGTCTTGCGCCGTGCTAACATGCCACGAAAGAACTTGTCTTCGTCACATCCATAACTAAGACATGTTCTCTCGTCACTGTATCGAAACTTCACGGTTCATTTGGTGTGTGGTGTCTGTTAGAAGACACGGCTTTCATTCGTGTAACGGCGCATCTGCACACTATCTTCAGCTTTCTCGTGTGTTTTTTCTTATTTTTTTTTTTGGGGGGGGGGGGCATTTATATTCACCTGAATACATGCATTGATTATTTTCGCTGTTCGCATAATTGTGAGCGCTCAATGCGATGGGTGCGTTTTCTAGGAAATCTGTTAACGAATGTCATATTCAACGAGGAGGCTATAAGGCCAGCAAGATATTTCTTGCCCACATTTCCAATATGCTAATAAATAAGTTAGACAGTGAGGTTACAATGACTCGCGCGGGAATATTCAGAAGCGATTTGGCGGTTTCATCGGGCTAAGAGTAGTCACATAACTGCTCGCGTAAATCTGTCACTTAGCGATTGTGTTGAAAAAATAACGGGAAGTGGGTACTTTTGTTCAGACTACACTTGTAGACGGTACTTGTAAAAAAGAAAAGAAGAATGCTGACTCTACTAAGTTGGGCATTATTTTTGCGAGAAAGATAACTTGAAGTTTCGGCTGCGATGTAGTGAATACGCGGTTTGAGGAGCGTTTTATCCCGTTATGATTGCCACAGAAATGTCGCCAAAGCTTTCTGAAGGGAGATTATAAGGGGCCGGTAGGTCTCTGGAAATTAGGTTACTGTGGAAGATTATCTAGTTAGTGAGTCGGCCTCTTCTGGTGATAATGAACACCACTGTCAAGTGTCAGTCCGAAATTTATCGCTTCGGGGCAAAACCAGAGCAATTACGCTTGTTCGGCACCGGTGCGCTCGTATTTCTGAAATTGCTACATAGCGCGAATTGACTGGCCGGATTATCTATAGTAATGGTTAAGTCATATTTTGAGTAGCGAAACAACATTGCACAATCGCCAATACGATCACTAAGGAAATTCAAAGTATTATTTCTCAATAAGGAAGTTAGGGGTACTAGATTTTCTACTCGTAAGATGTCTTGGGTTTTACGTGCACCTCGTTTCCGGCACGCCGTAGTGAGGGACTCCAGATTTATTTCGACCGCCTGCTGTTCTTTAACGTGCACCCAGTGCATGGTACACGAGCGTTTTCGGATTCCGCAACCATCGAAATGCGGCAGCCGCACCTGGGATCGAACCCGCGGCCTCGTTCTCAGCAGCGCAACACCGTAGCCACTGAGCTAACGTGCCCTAATAATATGCTAAATATCTGCGTAATATCTTGTTGCATAATATCTTGCTAGAAACTCAGTTCCTAGCCGTAGTTTTCAGGAATAAGAGCTGAAATCCCCCAGCGGCATGCATTTCAACATTTTGCGCACTGTGGAAAAATATAGTAAGGAATAATGGTAACTGGAAAAACAATGCACTTCATGGCATATTTTGAGTTCGCACATTTTCGTACTGGTGAAAGATACAAAGTTTGTAGAAATAAGTATTGTTTGAGTGCTGGCTTATTTCAGTTAATTCTAAACTTACAGTACGCCCTGTAAAGTCAATAATTTAGAATATGTTTAGTAAGCTTGTGTTAATTATTAACGGTAGAGTTATTCGTCGCTCAAATTTTGGTGTCTTACGCTGATGTGAAGCTTGGTGGGCAAAAATGATCAATTTCTTTGTCTAATCCCTCATTTTTAATGTTAGAAAATTGTCGTCGCTGAAACCTGTGGTATATTATTGTCTTGGAAACTTCTGGTGCGGCATAACGTAAAGCTATTCCAAACTTTTCTGTTCCAATTCTCCAATCAGCGCTCCGCGATTGGTCAAACATTTTTGGACCACCCCCACTTCGCCTGTCTGTCACGCGACGACACGAAAACCGCGATAGCTCCCCATCTGATATGGCGTGTACACACTGATTATGCATCATTGGACCGAACAAAAGAAAAAGAGTTATTTCTGATTCAACGCCTTCTCGCCATTAGCCCTCGGCTATTGGTCAAAAGTTTTCGGGTTGCACCCACTTCAACTGCCTGTCGCGCGACGTAACAAAACCTCCAAAACTCACCGCGTCACAGTGACGTGTACGCGCTAAAGATGCATTAATATGCCGAACAAAACTGAACTCTTTTCTGAATAGCCGCAGGTTGCCCCGTTCCGAAAGGAATAAAAGATGGCTGCCGCCGATCTCTCGGGCACTGGCTACCCGCACGTGCAGAGAGCATGGATTTATTTGCGCATAATCAAACTTTCTGCGTGGCCGGGTAACGTTTTCGAGCACTTTCGGCACGTTTACGACCTCGTTCTGCCAACTCTTCCTTGCTCAGGATCCGTTTTAGCGGCATTCTTAGCCTCCTGTTGCAGGCCGCCGTGATTTTAGACAAGCCACCGCAAGTTAAATAAGGGAAAGCGGACCAATCGCAGACGCCGGCACCACCCTCTTCATCCGGTTATCTATTTTCAATGGGCTGGCTCGGCGCAATCGAAACCCTCTCGACTTCAGCGTGCTGCTCGCCTCCTGGCAGCCAATTACAAATCGAAAAACATTCAGTGTAGGCAATGTTATTCGTTTTGAAAGCAAAAAAAAAGTGACCTCCAAAAACTAAGAGAGCGTTTGATTAGGCTGTTGAGGGAACGCTGCGAGTCACCGCCCGATCCTTGCCTCAACGATCGACTAAGGGAGAGAGCCAAAGCAACAGCCAAACAGGAAGGAAAAGCGAAAATTAACAAATTTAACTATTGTTTCTGAAAATATTTGAAGATCAACATCTCCTTACTTAAGAAGAAAATAAAGAAAAGGCCGCCGGAAGTAGAGAATAATTCCGTATGTTTTGAAACACGCTTCTACAGTTATCAGTGGAGCCGCCTGACATAGCCGCTTCTCTGCTGTGCTAATGTGAGTGTTTTTCTGACCTTCCGTGGTGGGTGCAGTACTCCTAGAACCGCAGCGCCCTGTGCTCTACGCGGTTATACGGGACTGGTGACCACGCATCGTTATGCAACTTCCCAAATAGCAACACGGGTCGGTTTTGGCACTTAGATTGGTAGAGCAGTAAACGAGGGGTCCAAAGAACTGTGATTCCTCCGTAAACATATATATTTCTCTATAATTCTTCCAGAGCTAATTAAAAAAAACGCTACTACAAATATTAATTTTGCACGTTCGCTTGTTAATCTCTTCTTGGCAAGGTTCTTCCTGCGCATCTTTCATGCGCGAGTCCATTTGATGTGGTTCCTTGTTTGCCAAGTAAAGGAGTGCTGTATCTCATAGGCGTACCTGTGAGGTACACCTTACTTCAATTCTTTTTTGCGGGTTTACGCTTCTTTATGGCGAATGGTGGGCATTATTTCACATTTCTGCTAGTAAATCTACTCCCCCCTCCCTCATTTGCATAGGAAGAGGTACCTCAGGTTGCCCCCCCCCCCCCCCCCCCCTGAGAGAAAAGTACTGGGTACGTGCCTGTGTTTCACTTGTGCTATGTTATAAATAAATGAATAAATAAATGGAGTGAAGCGGTAGCGCTTACTGATAACGTTCAAGAATACCAAGTGATGATGAAAGTTCGCTCAAGCTTCCCCGCGCCTCTATAGCCAGGCATTAGAACGTGTAACCACAAAACTTCTCTTTTTTTGTCTTTAATGGTGCATTGTCCACGTACCAACTCTGCTTTGAACGACAAGCGCCGTTCTTCCTAAGCGTTTCGAAGAAGAACATAAAACAACCTCTACGTATACAAGTGCGACAAGATTTTTGCGGGGTGCACAATTGTGGGCAAACTGCAGTTTCCTCGCGCTTTCCCAGGCGAACGACGACAGGCCGGTTTGCTCGCTTCCTTCCGCAAGGAAAGCGCCGCATCCGGTCTTCCGCACCCGCTGTCCGGCTCGGGGTGGCGGCCCTGCTGTACGTACCGGCCAGCCGCGCTCATCTGCATGACCAGAAATTTCTCGGCTGTTTGCCGACGGCCAGCTAATTGCTGCACCCTGTCGTGCCACGTGTCCTCCATTAACATTTGCTCCAAAGCTTGTTTTGCAATACGTGGTCGGCGAATGCAAATGATTTACCTCGTCTATGCTCCATCAATTTGTAACCAGGCTGGAGCGGAGGGCGCCCGACTTTCAACCCCGTTCAGTGCCGCATCTTCCACTCCGTCAGGGCTTCGTTTCTTCTTTCTTTATATTCGCGAAAATACCTGCTGCAATGTATAAAGCGAGAGGTAAAAAAAAAGAATCGTTCCTAAACAGACAATGTTTCGGGTGCGAGACACGCAACAGAGTATCGGCTGGCTGCTATCATGGCGGTTTCTTTCTTCCCCCCGAGTAACACGAGAAGCACAAATGAGCAGTCCAGCATGCTCTAGCGCGATGTTAACATACGTAAAACAATTGCATCTGATTATCCCGAAGGAAAATCAGCATTTCTAACGAACTTTCGCGAGAAGGGGTGCAACCAGATGGCTGACGCTGTGTGCGGTGCGGTGGTTCCAAAGAAACAAGGAGTATCGATGTGCACCTCCATTACGTGTTGGACCTCCCTGTGGAACATGAGGCAAGTCGCTAAGGTGCTAGAAAGAAAGAAAGAAAGAAAGAAAGAAAGAAAGAAAGAAAGAAAGAAAGAAAGAAGGAATAATGAAAAGAAGAAAAAAGAAAGAACCCTCTTTCTGCTCCGATGAGGTTAAAGTGGCTTTCTTCTTTTTCTGGGTCCCCTCGGCCAAGTCGCTAGATTATTTGTTGATGACAGCAGTAAGTTGATGATATCATGTAATGACAATTTGAAGCACGCAAATGTCCAAATCCCCAACAATAATAATAATATTTGGGGTTTTACGTGCCAAAACCACTTTCTGATTATGAGGCACGCCGTAGTGGTGGACTCCGGAAATTTTGACCACCTGGGGTTCTTTAACGTGCACCTAAATCTAAGCACACGGGTGTTTTCGCCCCCATCGAAATGCGGCCGCCGTGGCCGGGATTCGATCCCGCGACCTCGTGCTCAGCAGCCCAACACCATAGCCACTGAGCAACCACGGCGGGTAAATCCCCAACAAGGCGATCGTGAGTGGATTTTTATAGCACAGCAGCCAGTTTCATATAACGCGCGAAGTGAACGTCACACACACACACACACACACACACACACACACACACACACACACACACACACACACACACACACACACACACACACACACACACACACACACACACACACACACACACACACACACACACACACACACACACACACACACGCACACACGCACACAAGCACACGCGCGCTGTGCGCTATCCGTGGCTGACGTGCTTATACCGGGTGTCCCAGTTAACTACGACAGATTTTAAGCAAACCCAAGAGCTCCAGAAGAATCGCACCGATTGCATAGTAGCGGCAGTAGTGTGTACTTACAGCCAGTATATTTTTCATCACGAATTATTAATTAAGTAATTCCTTTTCATTAGTGAACTTCTTAATTGCTTGAATCGCAAACATGTCATTTAAAGAGTTGTAGGGCACCTTGAGTGACCCCCGAATCAAGAATTTATTTCTCGCTGAAGTGTGTCTAGTTGTTTTATTTTTCTAATCAAAAACAGAAGCGCGCCAACTACGCGAAATATGAAATAGATGCGCGCTGGCGTGCCGCTACTCAAGCGCCTCCAATCAACGTTTGAAAAACATACGGCTGCATTCGTTTATCGCCGCATCGTACAAGGCTTATCAATGCGTCAGCGGCGTGTTCTCGTGATGCCGCGACCATCACACAGCGTGAAGCCCTGTATCGAGCTGCCGCCGCTAGTAAAAGCGTGTGTATCCGTGGTTATTCGCTTGGGAGCGCGTGAGTAGCGGCGCGCGATCTATTTAGGATGCTTTTTTCTATTTCGTATCTATTTCGTATTTAGGATGTTTCGCGCGCTTCTTTTTTTTCCCGGAAAAACCAGCGAGGCAAAACTGAGCACAAAACAAATGCTTCATTCGACGGTTATTTGAGGGGCCTCACAACGTGATAAGTCATATGTTTGCGATTCAAGCAACAATTAAACAGTTCACTAACTAAAAGCAATTAATTAATACATCGAGGTGAAAAAAATACTGGTTGTAAGTACACACGACTACGGCTATACTATGAAGTCGGCACGATTTCTCTAGAGCTCTTGGGTTCTTTAAAAAAATCTTGGTCCAAGTTAATTGAGACACCCGGTATATGAACGAAGTGTTTCGTATTTTGCTCAGGTTACTACCTTATGGAATAGTTAATTTCACTTGGGCTGCATCACTTGGGCTGCCTGTTGCTGCCACGGCCAAACTTTGGTTGTATAGCTGCTGCTACAGCTGGTCACAGGGCTGCTGCGGGCAACGACCAAGCTAAACGAGGTGCAAATTTTCGGCGACCCTGGTGCCGCCGGAGTGACATATCCGAATTCGCAGGCTGTCGCTTGCTACGTTGGAAACGCAGGAATATATTTTTGCCTTAACAGTCAAATGCTTAACTGCGTACGACGACAGCTGGACAGCGCACGGGCTGGGCCCTGACTTCTGCCGCACTTGTATTTCCCCTTCCTTTTTATTTTCACCTGATTCTCTCATCTGGGTCTGCTGCAATCTGTTTGAAGTCAGTCTTGCGTACTGTCAATGAACGCAATCATGAAACATTCCCAATGAGCGCTTTATTTCGACGTGCTAAAGGCGCACCGTGAATGTGAAGTGCCTCAGTGAAGAGCTGTAGGACCTTTAAAACGATAGAGTCTCATACTGTGAGAAAATGTGACGTGGATTTGCCGAGGAATCGCATCCCAACTACATTTAATGTTCTTAGGTATAAAATCGTATTTCGTATGCTATATAGCCTCACAACTTTTCATGAGAGCAAATGAATATTTCTCTTTGATAACTATTAATTCAAAAATTTGGAGAACGCTTAAGCTTCGCCTTCAAGAGTGGAACGCGATAGCATTCAAAGATTCCTGACTGCTTCTCACGCCTCCCGGCAACTGGAGCGTAAGTAACCGTAATGTTTACCGGAAAACGCTCGCGGCGAACGCTATGCACGAAGCCGGGTTTTCTGGTAGAAACGCGGTCTCTCGCATGGGCCGCAATGTGGTGGAGGCGAGCGCCATCTGGAAGTGTTTCAAGGAAGCGGGCGCGCCGCTCCGTGGACATCGAGATATTATTAGTTGAGCGTCTTTACGGCACGCTCCGCTCCGAGCTGCCCCGCTAAGCCACAGCGGAGCGGCGAGCGATTTTCAGGTTTTAGTTAAGGTTATACGTTTAGCGCAACGGAGCGGACCTTTCGTAGTTGCAGCGCCCCCTGGCTAAATTCAGGGTAATGCAAGAAAATAAAAACACTTTATGATCACTCTTATACAGTAAAACGTGTATGTGTATATATATAACTTATTTCTCCAAGAAGTATCTAGACGTGCGCTTGTAATGTGTTACCGGTCCATTTTATCCAATGGAAAATAAAGCGCCGTCTTGGGGAACGCCACGTGTTAGCCAGCGAGCTTGCTTTCTGCATCCAATCCAATCCGTTCTGACGCCAACGCTAGCCAAAGTGCTGCGCGGCACGCTCCTCTCAGGCAGCTTCTAAGCGGACCGTGTTCTTCGCTCCGCTATACCGCTTACGGCTAAGCGGACGGCGCATGCGCATTCCCGCTTCCGCTCCGCTTAACTGCTTAGCGGAGTGTAAACACGCTCAACTAAAACACTCTATTCACTCGCCGGCGTGCGCAAATGGCGGACGCCGTCTCCAGTCTATGCATTGTAGAAACGCTGGAAAAGGGGTTTGTTTGAGTTTTTGCGTAACAGAGTTATGATTTTTCATATATTCAAATTACAATCAGAAAGCTATCATGTACGTAGGTTGTGCGTAAGTCGAAGTTTACGATTTTTCCGCGTATTTTAGCTTGAAAAATTCAACTAGTTCATTCAAGTCCTTGCGCCACGTGGAAGGTCTGGGTATGTGTGATTCGAAAATATTTTTGCTGACGTTGACGTCGGATTTCCGGCGACGTGGGCTCCGTAACGTTATCGTGTTATTACTTTATTTCCAGCTCCACATTAGATAACGCAGTTCACGCTGGCACCGGCAAACATTCCCAGCGCTAGATCGAGTATACATGTACAAATAGCCGAAAGTATATACGGGCGCACGGTCGCCGCGGTATACCTCAATGGTAGAGCACGGAAATGTAGTAGTAGTCCCGCTTGGACCTCGCTAGTTGTTACTTATAGTACACGTTTCTCTTGTATTCCTTTTAAGGCGGTAAGCCTTTAGCGGCTCATGAGTGTCCGGGCGCAGTCCGTAGTGGACGCAGGAAAGCGGTGATGACCAGCGAGAGGAGCAAGGAGAGGAGGTGCCATGCCAGTAGCACTGTGCGAGCGGGCGCGTGGGAGAACGCGGACATGCGCGTGGGGGTGCGCACACGTCGGCGACCAACCTTGCAGCCATACGGCTGTGATTGCATCCCATGCTCGCGGCCACGGCGGCGTCCGTTCGCAGAACAGTTCAGAAAACAGCAACAGAGGCAGTCATGAGAGACTTTCGCCTCTCGCAGTTTAGTTAAGAAAAGGGCCATTAGGTTTTTTTTTTATTTTCGCCCAAGTCACTAGTCCGCGTGTACGCACATTTGTGTGATCATTTCGTTGCATACCGCAAATGAAAAGACTGACGATATATTCCCGATGAGTGATTTATTTCGGAGCGCCAAAGGCGCAACCTGGTTAACCTCCCTCAGTTTCCTTTTCTTTCTCTTTCTCTTAATGGTAGTGCATCGCAAGCGTAATGCAGAAGCTGTGGGTTTGGATACCACCTGTAGCAAGTTGTCTCAATATAATCAATAATCAATAAATCTAAATCTCATTTCAATAAAAACGAACAGTTAATTTTTTTTCTGTGTTTACCTGGCTTTATTGTACTAACTTCATGTGGTTGTAAATGACAAAAAAATTCCGGCAGCACCCATCTCACGATGATTGTCGCATGTAGCCACACACCGTACTGCCACCACCAGAACGCGCCATGTATGAGCCATGTACTGCCTGCAGCTGGGCTCCTCTATCGCGCTTGTCGCTCTGAACACGCCGTGCCACATAGCGGCGCGCCCGCGAAGTCCGCGCGAATTCTTCCTCTTTTTGCGTGGCCTCCGGAATGTGTGGTGAGCTGGTGCGTTCCAACGATCAGAATTCATTCCTCGCCCGCCTTAGGCGTTCGCGGCACAGCGCTAAAAAATCAGGCAGCTGTGAAGCCATGTGACGCGGTTTCAACTCCGCTCAGCATTAGATAATTTTTTTTTTCATTGAGCGGCGTAGAGAGGCTAGATACATAGATGATCCCAAAGTGGCTTAAGCAGACTATTTATGCTATTCGCATTAGAAATGGAACCGTATCTGAAATTAACCATCGATGATGTGTTTCCACATCTCGAATGAAATCGAACGATTTTTCTCGTTCGCGAAAACAGACCGCCTAAATAGAACGGGACGTTTCGTAAACGTAATTCAGTCTGACTGAATAGTCACATTGTAAAATTGCTTCCTAGGTGGAAAGAAATGCAGGGTTAAAACTACAAATCGAGACGAGCGCTTGACACACGGCAACGAAGGCGAAAGAGACAGGAAAAAAGCAAGTGCAGCGTCACGCCACGAAGTATCGCGCTATGCGCCGGCAAACTTCGCGTGAGGACGTCAAAAACATGCCGTTGAAGAACGGCCTTCCAGCACCAGGTACTCTCTGAAATGCGCGGTAGACGTAGCGCGCGAGATATTGGTGTTTCGCGGTGAAACGTGCTGCGTAGGCCACGCTGGACATTGCGCAAGTGTTCGCCATGTCACTGAGAGGCAAGGAAGGAGCGCATTTATCTGCGCATTGCAACACGCGGATGCCTCAGGAAAGCTTTGGGAGATTAGGTTTCTGGGAGAAACCAAGAATATTGTTTTATTCAAGCGCTCTATGACGCCTCCAAAAAAGAACGCGACCGTGATCTTACTGCATACAGTATTATACGCGTTTTTTCTGACACTGTGCTATGAATTGCCCCTTTATTGTGCGTTTCATTCTTGTGTTTTGTTTATGCTTCTGGCTGGTGCGACAAACAGTCGCACAGTGTAAGCATGTATGTGTATACGTGCGTGGGTGCGTTTGTCGGCATTCGTGCGTGTTGTCGTGTACTTTGCAACCTCTGTCACCTGGCAAGCCAGTCATGAGTGCTCGCGCTATAGCGGTCACAGTGGCCTGGTACTCCAGTTCGTGCGTTTACCGCCCCTTATAATAAAGGGGCACTACCGGTTTTAAGAAATTTTGACATTACCTTAAAATAATTTATTTTGTTTTTGGCTGTGAAGAGAAAGTAGACACTAGCTATGTTTACGTGACTAATTGTTAGAAGGACTAATTGTTGGGCTAGTTGGTCTGACATATTGACTGGCAAACTAAGCTCGAATAAGTTATAGTTAAGACAC
The DNA here is from genome assembly GCF_050947875.1 of Dermacentor variabilis. Lineage (NCBI taxonomy): Eukaryota > Metazoa > Arthropoda > Arachnida > Ixodida > Ixodidae > Dermacentor > Dermacentor variabilis. The sequence continues at coordinate 110,331,814 of NC_134568.1, read as the reverse complement.
GTGAACCAGACCAGTATAAGCGCACGTCCTCGTCTGTTTCATGTGTTCAGCAATGTGGAAAGTTGGGCTAGTTGGTCATTAATCATCATACCACGGTGGCGAAGCAGCGTACTGACAATGACAAGGCGAAGACACATAAGAAGACAGCGAGTGTCGTGTATTCTTGTGTGTCTTCGCCTTGTCCTTGTCAGTGCGCTGCTTCGCCACCAAGGTATGATGTTTTATGTGTCTTTGACTAATTTATTCGTAATTAGTTTTCCAGTAAACATTTACATGAACCCGACAAATTCGAGTGGATTCGGCTTGTCGGACTGAAATCCGATCGTCGGGCTCACATACACGCTGACAGGTCGGGCTGAGTGAGCATCGAGGCAAAGTCAGTCAACCCGCCAGCAAGGGCTGCGTTGACTCACTCAAACCACTTCGCAGGGTGCATGTAAACGCGGCCGGGTCGGGTTAACTCTACTTTTGACTCGACCCGCTTGCGTTGAGTATATGTAAGTGCAGCTATCGTGGAATAATGTTATGTTTGTTTTGAAGAAACGCGCATGGAGTTTAGCCGAGAGTACAGATTCTTGAACAAGTTGATAATGCAAAGTGCAGCTCTAAGCGCTAAAAGGCGTAGACAGTAGAGACTCGTGACTATGAAAGTGCGAAAAAAGGCGCAAGAAGTCTGTGTTATTCATTCACCACGCGCCCGTTCACCTGTTTGGCAACAGTTAATACACAGACAGGGGCACACGGAAACGTTTTTAACAACAGTGATTTATTAATTGGCAGACTTAAATATATGCTTTCGAAATCATATAACATGTGCCTATATTCCCGCGCCAATAAAGTAGTGTATTTCCCTTTTTTTGCGGCAGCAAAACGGACGCATTCGTGACCCATTTATTACCGTTTAATAATCTGGCTTTTCCCTCTCAATCACGCCTGCACTTGTCCTTGTGGAGCTACGGGTTTGACCGCCGGCCATAGTGCCCGCAACTCTATGGGCGGTGAATGCAAAAATTCTCGTGTACGATGTTTTAGGGACAAGTTACGAAATTTTAGGTGGTGTAAATCATTCCATAGCTCCCCTAAGGCGTCCATCTCAGACTCTATGTGTCATTTTGGAACTTTGTGCAATGGCTCAGCAGAACACCGTGAGCAGAATGGCTCACGGTATTCCGAGAAAAAAAAAACTATTCGATTTTCCTCTTAGTTTCTGACAGCACTGAGCAATAGATAGAGCACATATAAGCCAAACCACATCCCGACCCCATCGCATATACGCTTCTGAAAGTCTTTCTGGAAACTTTCCTGGCTTGTGATGAAAACGTTTTGTGCGTCATCTGAACTGGGGCTGCAGAAACGGTGATCCTCCTTTACGAAAACTTGGCACTGTTGCCAATTGGAAAGTCACAGCTATTTCTCCTTGTTGATTTTATCTTCTAGTTATGCTTATTGCGATTAATGACGAAGGACAGAGGGTAATGTGCACTTTCGGCCCCACCGACTGTAACTGTGCGCACGAGAGCGCACACAAAGCCTCTACAAAGGAGTCTCTCAACGGCGAATGCTCCAGCTCCACTCAGACAGAACGTTCGCTCGTTACAACGCTGGTTCCTCAGTCCTTGACTCTATACAAGCGTGCCGTTGTTACGACGAAACGTTGGCAATGCAATAGAACCCCCAAACTCGACCGGAGGGTGACTCCGTGCTCAAAATGTGTATTGTAGAAAGTTTCGGGGAAACCAAGTCATGCCTCCACGATGGTATTCAATCGGAAACCTACCAGTGATTCCCAGGTGTCTCAACAGCTGAGGTTAGCTACTTAGCGAAAACTTGCTAGCTGGGAAAGTGGAAGCAGAGGCTGAAAATAACTAATCTGCGGAATGGGAAATGCAATTTCCTTGCTGTATTAAACACGCACTGTCACCGGAAGGTTAGAAACTGAAGTCTATAAGAACTGTAAGGGAATTAAATTAAGTTATAATGATCAAGCAAAAGAATAACAATAAGGCGGGACAAGCGCGCTGGTATAGTTAAAGTAAGTCAGTGGCTAAACGAAAGGGAAAATGTATAGAAATTAACAGACCTCAGTAGGCTGTCCGCGTGTGCTCTAAATAATTTTTATAACATGTCAAAGGTATACCAAAAGCACAAAACGCCCTCCTTTCAAGGAATAAAGCAGGCTGCACTATCGAAAGGTGTTTTCCAAGGAGGGCTTTGCACTTTCCTGCCCTTCAGGTGGTAAAAATGACGCTATAGGACGCACAAGAGTTGCCCCAATTTTCGACGATCATTGCATACGAGAAACAATAAATAGGAAGTGGTTCGCGTAGACGACACCCAGGCTGCGTTCAGAAATAAAGGTCTACATGCTCTGCGTTATGTTCGCTGAACCTCACGTAACTCACCACGTAACTACATAATACTGACCACGTAATTCCTAAGCGTAACTTTACCTTCAGCCGTAATCAGCGCCTGCAGGATGGCTGTGATGGACTAGAAGAAAGAGAAGGCAGTGAACGTGAAGACAAACTTTAGTGCAGTGTGTTTAATTGTATGAGCAGATAATGTCAAACTGTTGCTGAAGAGAGTTACGAAGCGCGGTGCCAAGTTCTTTCTCGCTGTTCTGCTCCTGGGCAGAAGTGGAAGGCCGCATTCATTGTCTACAGCGATAGCCACATTTCAGTATAGGAGTGGAGGGCGTTGAACATCCGTCAATTCAGTGGCCATCATCAATTGAAGGAAGCTTGTATTAAAATTGTTGTACAACTCTCCACTGCAGCGTCTAAAGCTCACTTGTTGATGAAGGACGTTGAAAACATAAATAGTTATAATGTCACTGATAACATATGATTATCACATTGCGTAAAAAGGCAGAAAAAGTAGCAGAAGAAAACTAAGGAAACGTTGTTACAAAATGCTGATTCTTTTTCTTGTTTCAGTTCTAGTTCGATGTTTCAATCTAGTTCAATTCGTTTCATTTTTATTTGTTTCATTTTCTTTTCAATTCCGTTATATTATATTCTCCATGGTAGAAAAACAGCGCTAAAAATACGGACAGAAGGAAGAACACAGGACAAACTCTTCCTTCTGCTGGTGTTTTTAGCGCTGATTTTCTACCACGGATTCGTACCAACGAGCTCGCTTTCAGACACTTAAGTTATATTCTCCAAGTCTTCAAGCTGCCTATTGCGCGTACCTTTGTTGAGACCACTGTTCTAATGTTTTTGTCTGACACTGACTGGCTGTTCAGTGTATCTGGCATGGTACACAGTTCCTGCCTCTTCGCACTGTAACGTGGGGGATGCTCAGAAGATGTGCGACTCTTTCATATCATCCGCAAGCGTCACAGTTAGGGCTGCCAGCTTATCCAATAAGAAGCGAGTATTACTTGGGAGATGTGACACCAAGCCACTGCCGCTACACAACAGTTTCTTTACTCGTTGGTAGCCTATCTGGGACAAAGATATTCATGTCAGAGCCAGTAACTGTTGCTGGCTGTTCTTGAAACTCGTTGAGTTCCACAAGGTCAATGTGTTACGACGTGTCATATAGTAAAACATAGCTGCTGCGATTACTCTTGCGAGTGGATAGAAATTCGACTGCAGTCCGACCTTTCTGCGAGGGTTGTCTTATATAGCATCTGTTTAGACTTAACATTTCTTTGGAGATGTCTAACTCGACCAGACCCATGGTTCTTGGACGTAGAGACACGATGGTGTAGTAGATTCTCGGGTAAATATTTAGGAGACGTTGCGGAGGACGTCCTTTGCTGTCCATTTTCTGCTCTTATTTTGCGTTCTTTCTTGTTATTAGCCCTTAGATAGCACTTCACTATGCAAAATTGCCACAAATCTGGCTCAAATTTATGCAAGATTACGGTGGGAGAAGTGCAGGTCCGTTTATCTTAGTAGTGGCACGATGATGCGCTTAGTGTTTAGGCCTTTGCGATGGCCAGCATGTATGAAGACGGCTTCAGCCCACAGACATAATAGTATAAGACCCTTGACATTGGTGGGCAAAATTGGCGTTCCCTAATATTAAAATCCCTTGCAGGAAGGCAGGGAACCTCTCAGAAGTGACCGCAGTGATGCCACCTATGTGACCATCAACGCTATCCCATCTTCCACCCTGTAGACAGTACTGAAAACGTGATACATCGTTCACGTTCGTTTTCAGAAGTTTCATTTGTTGTGCACAGGCTTTGGTGTCAGTCTAGGCAGCTGATCCCGACAGCGTCCCTCATAACCCCAAATTTAGCTCTGGTGCATAGAACTCAATTCGTTATAAAACTGGCTCTGTAAACATACAATACCTATGTCATCATCAAACCAAGGAGAATGGCTACTGCGTGAAACGGAGACGCACCGGGCTGTGTAACACTAGTTGCGAAAGTGCGACTTACAGTTTCTAAGCAGTAAAATATTGCTCTGCTTAGAGTCATATATTCATAAAAACGAATGAGAAATGAGCACTTGGGAGGAAACTCCAGAACTGTCGAAACATAGTACGCCTGAGGGCTATTGTGAAACTTGTCGCTGCGGGAAGCGAAATAAAAAGAACGTAAAGAAGTGAGGCAGGTTAAGCCCGTCCCGCGAAAGAAGTCTCCTTGTTATCTCACTGAGAACGGACCTGCGTGCAAGCGCAAATTTTGGCGCATTTCCTCACAGAGGACGTGCGCCTCGTATTCTCGGTCCGGCCGCTCTTGGAATGGCTCCGACAGTTTCCACCATTCTGCTATTCGCGGTGCGTCGCACGGCGTGCACCGGGGCTTTCCGTCGTTACAAAAGCATTGCGGTCAGAACGTTCCTTTCTGAAGGCCTTCCATAACTTCGTTGTGTACAGTTCAGAATGCGTTCCTGCTGCGAGAAACGACGCGCCTTTCGGCAAGCGCATATTGGCGAGTTGCCAAGTGGACCGCTTTCTCCGCCTTTTGTTTTAGAAAAAAAAAACCTGTTTATGTTATTTTGCCTTGCTGGTTCCACGTCCTGGGATAGTTTGGGTTCGCGGAGCGCATAATATGTACGCAGGCCGCTGCCGCCGCGGTTAGCAAACTTTTCAGCTTTCACGTTGTTTTGTATGCAAACTAGCCTGGTACGTTGCAGGAGGTTACCACGAGCAAACTCGAGCATCAGCGTGCAATGATGAAGTGGAATACGTGCATATGTCAACAATAGCCAGTTCTCTGCACAGCTGACACTTCAGATGTTAAAGGCTTCAGTCTGTGGGATATTATAAGCACGTTGCAGGCGATGCACTGCAAGCATGGCGAAGTATGGCGTCTCTGAAACAGCGCACGCTTTGTGCAATACGAGAGCATCGCACAGGCTGACAGTTCTTGCACACATGTACATTGTTCGCGTGTCGCTTGTAACTGTATTATTCCCTCTTAATATAAGGTGCTCGAATTAATTGGGCAAAGCAGCCCAGGATCTGCAATATGATATAAAGACCATATTGTATAGTCGAAAGTGCAATCATATGATCACTGTCCTTACGGAAGCGAAATGGGGTAGGAGATTGCAAGCGTTTCAATCCTATCTGATTGGTCCCTGAATTAAACATATACGTTATTTGCCATTATGTCGGACGAAGAGCTAAAACGAGCCTTGTAAGCCTGCAGTTCACGCACGACACAGTAGATTCGCATACCAAAAGTATGAGATATCGTTAGGAAGAACAAAAAAAAGCGCCGCCGGTTCCACGGTTGGTTGTTCGTTTTCAGAGACAGCTAAGGTTTATGAACCCGCCGTGGTTGCTCAGTGGCTATGGTGTTGGGCTGCTGAGCACGAGGTCGCGGGATCGAATCCCGGCCACGGCGGCCGCATTTTGATGGGGGCGAAATGCGAAAACCCTCGTGTACTTAGATTTAGGTGCACGCTAAAGAACCCCAGGTGGTCGAAATTTCCGGAGCCCTCCACTACGGCGTGCATCATAATCAGAAAGTGGTTTTGGCACGTGAAACCCCATAATTTAATTCTTTAAAGATTTTTGAGCATACGCAATAACGGACCAGCTGCGTTCATGACGTGAACATGAGCCCGTATCGCAGAACCGAACATGTTATAACGACCCTGAAATCGGTTTTTCGCCAGCCCCTGCAACGAAGATATGGTCTAGTTTTTACCACGTTTTCAACATACTGCATGTGGGCACTCAAAAGAGCGGTGGTAACCGAAATACGAGACACATTATTTGTATAATTAGCGTCACTATGCGGAGAAAGGTCCTGCGGTGAGGGCTAAATCTGACATAGCTACACATCGCGACTTATTTGTATGAGCACTGCGTGTTCGCTGCATGTGGGCGTCGCGCAAAAAAGAAAAAAAATGCGAATTGTTTTTATTGAAGCGTATGAAGAATTTGCAGACGAAGCATTGCTTCTTTATTGGCTCCAACAAGAATGTAAGCGTTCTTTGAACAGGCTGTTATTTAACCCTAGGTCTCCTACTACGGTGTACCTCATAATCAGATCGTGATTTTTGCACTACAAAACCGCAGAATTTTAAAGATAAGCTTTTTTGTCTACTTGCCCTGGTTGCACGTGACTGCCTGGCTGCTGGGTGCTGTTGGGTTAGTCGCTATCATGCAGGATATATATATATATATATATATATATATATATATATATATATATATATATATATATATATATATATATATATATACCAGCGAAATGGCTTATATAACCTTATTTGTACATTGATCAAGTATGCAGATAACACATATAATAATTAGTAAATTAACTTGCAACATAAAACCTGATTACGTAATATATGACAACCATATCCTAATCACACCGATCGAATAGTGAATTATATTTCACAATTTTTTCATTTACTTCTTTTTTAAATTGAGACATCGGGTATGTGCAACCAGGAGTGTGGCCGTTTTCCAAGGTAGGTGTGTCCGACTGCGGCACACGAGGTACAGAATACCTAAATGTTGCCTGATACAAGTCGTACTTTACTGCGCATACGCCTGTCACCAGCATTCCTCCCTCGACAGGCATCGTACATCGCCTTTGTCCTTGTGCCATCGGTGCGTATACGTCTCACACTATGCATCCGTCTGAATTGGAAGTTTGCGTTTTTTCATAGCTTGTGAACTATGCAGTGCATAAACATAAAAACTAAATTGCATTGAAGTTGTGACCTTTGCGGCGGGAAAACATCAACATTCCATGAGATTACTCAGCGCATGGGAGGAAAGTAAACGAAATTGTACTCGTCGCCGTTACTTGTAAACCACTTGATTACCCGCCTTACGAAAGCTTCGCTTCGCATAGATTCCAACGTGAGCTTTGGGCCCAAGGTGTCGAACCGAAAAAAAGAAATGCTGGTTCGGGTTCGAGTTCAGTGCGTTCCGATTTCTCTACCGTCCAGTTCCGGTTCGAAGAAATGAAGCTTAAAACGGTTCAGGAACCGGTTCGCAGTATTCAACCGGTTCGCAAACCGGTTCGATACAGTAAACATTATCTTGCCTTATCATGGTGACACACTGCACCACTGCTGCACAGTGCTATTGACTTGTCCGCATGCGCAGGTTTTGTCAGGATGTAGAAGGAATGGGCCCCCTGACACATGACCACAGCCGAAATTTACAGAGGCATTCGCATAGCTGAATTTTCCTATCGAATTGAATAACAATATTCGAGAAAAACGACCGTCGGATATTGAATCCAATATTGATGACTCACAATTTCTAAAAAAAAAAATCAATGAAAATTCCGTAGGGTCTCTTCGGCAACAAAGGAATTGTTTACGTTATTTGACAGAGGTACATAAATGTAATACAATACCTTCATGTCCGCCGCACGATGACAATAAAAGTAATCAAAAAGAGAAAGGACATGTCACAGATGCATTCCGTAAAGTATAGTACCCGTTGAAAGAGGTAAAGGCAATACTACAGTACCGCGCATCATTTTCAAGGCATACTAGCATGTGGAGATGAGTCAAATAATGGATTGCTTTGTCTTTGAGACAGCGAATTCATAGCCTGCCTAAGACGGGACTTGGTTACTCCACAGCTGGGAACTATTGTGCGTAAGTGACCTTCCCCGTGTGTTTGCTCAGGAACTCGATCGTCTGCGCAGCAACTGCGGTCCTGCTACACAAGAATTATTCGGGCGAGTCTCCATTAGCATCAGCCTTCTCCCACATAGACTGCAAAAACTGTTGCTGTCCCTTATAGTATTCGAATGAAACTGTATGTATTGGCCTTGAAGATGCAGTGTAGATCCGGGCGTTGAGGTGCCGACAACAGGAACAGCGGCCGCTTGGTTTCATGCCGGATTCTTTTTTTTTCTTTGTGTGCTCGTTCGACGCCCGATCCATACCGCTTGGATAAATATTTCGCGTTGCCGCGATTTTAGCGATGGCTCTTTCGAAAATAACAGATCGCAAAGCAGCCCAGGCACCTTGATAGGAATAAGTGAAGACGTTTTATTGCGACAGGAATTCTATGGACACTCGAAGCGCATTACCGCCGTCGGCGTCGCCGTCTGGTTCCGTATAAAGTGCAAGGGTGATAACACTGTCGCCGCGCGCCCTACGCTGTATGTGCGAGAGAAGGCGTGCCAGGGGAATTGACGATAGCGGCCCACTCTCGCCCCCGCGCGAGAGAGACGTAAGCGGGGAGGGAGCGCGCCGTCTTTCGTCGTGCGCGAGGCACCCAACGTTGCGAGGCGCCGGGGAGGGGGGGGGGCGGCATTCGACTCCGGCTGCAACTGGGCATGTGGCGGCTGCGCGCGGACGCCCGGCCGCATCATGAGGGCGATCTGCGTTGGGGGCAGAGCCTAGGCGCGTCGGCGGCTCGTAGCTTTGTGCGTGCTGTGTGTTCTCGGCTCTCACTTTTCGTTGAAGCATTAGACGACACGAATGTCACTTCGCTCGCTGCTGCTGCCGCGTTTCCTTATACAGCCGATAAAACTACTTACTTCGTATATCTGTCCGCTAATTTGCTATCGCAATTGATGCTTCGCGTTTCGGGCGAAACTGACACTTTCTTTCTCAGCAATATGTGTAGTTCACGAATACATTGCGCAGATACGGGTAAATTTTCATTCACATATCAACGACGGAGCTAATTAGTGAAAATGACTCTGTCTGCATGGGTGAGACGTTGCATCCACGCCTTGACAGCAGCATATATAATCAGTTGTAAGTGACGTTCGTTTTGCTTCAAGTAATTACTAGATGATTGGTGGGGAGGGAACTGTGGCACATCACCTTTTGTGTCGGAGAGGGAACCTTGACGTTGTATTATACAAATTACAACTCCAAACTTCTAGTCTGTAGCAAAGAAAGAAACTAGCAATTGACATCTCGCCGAATTTTCTGGCTTCCTTTTTTTAAAAATAAAAGCAGCTGAGAACGTTGATCTTTCTGAACGATGAAAAAGTACAGTTTGTGCTAAATACCCCGACGTTCTTTCTTAGGCAACTGTGCGGGACGCAGAGTCTTGTGCTGACAAACAGTGTTGCCATCTTAGCAATTTTGTCACTTTATTTAGCGACTTTCTTGCTTGTTTAATGACACTTTCTTTTTAATTTAGCGGCCGGAGAATCGTTTAATGATGTGTCAGAACAAATGGTGAGATTTTAGCGATATCGAAGTTAGGAAAATGGCTTCTAAAATAGCCACCTATAACGCTCTTTATCATTCAAATTCTACATGTTGGCGGCCGAAATTGGCTGCATGACGCGTAGGCCATGATCATGAAGAAGCATTGGTTGCCTTCGTAGAATCGACAGTGTGCTCACGAAATTTATATATTTTTTTATTCTTCACGAAACTGACTTGAATAGGCCTTAACGCGCCGCTTTCAGCACTTTTACTAAGTACGTTCGATTGGCTTACAATTACAAAATTTTAGGGTTGTTCGAATATTCGAAACGTTCGAATAATGGGTCGAATTGTCCTGTTCGATTCCGGCTTCGAATCGAATAGCCACTTCTCCTAAATGCTAAGATTTTTCGAATGCTTTTCGAATATTTCGAAACGTCAACTGAGCCCAATTAACGTAAATGCTGAAAAAAATAAAATTACGGGGTTTTACGTGCCAAAACCACTTTCTGATTATGAGGCACGCTGTAGTGGAGGACTTCGAAAATTTCGACCACCTGGGGTTCTTTAACGCGCACCTAAATCTAAGCACACGAACGTTTTCGCCCCCATCAAAATGCTGCCGCCGTGGCCGGGATTCGATCCCACGACCTCGTGCTCAGCAGCACAACACCATAGCCACTGGGCAACCACTGCGGGTGAACGTAAAAGTTACAGCAAAAGTACGTTCAATTTTCACCCCCGCGGGCATTGTAAAGACATAAATGAGAACTTGCGTAGTGGAGCAGGCTACGTCACTTAGGTAGCCATACTCTGCAGGCTGCACAGCGATGATTTGTACTCTCTGAAGAGCCCAGTGCGCGCTAATAAGCTACTTATTTGTTCCTAATGCTCGGTTTGTGCTTTTAATTAACAACGCTTCATAACGTACTCTGTAAAGACAGAAACTCGCTAACGTTAAGAACGCTGGGTTGTGAACATCGTTTCATGTTATTTGTGATGATGGATGTTACTTATTCGAAAACTATAAGAAAAATATTTGATATTTGATTCGATTTGATTTGGTCTCAAAAATCACTATTCGCACACCCCTACAAATTTTATTGAGATTTCCAATGCAGCAGGTGAATAATAACTTATTAAGATAGATCGACTGTAGAAAGGCATATATAGGGTGTCCCAACTAACATTACCAAACTTTTCAAAAAAAGATGAGAAAAGCACGTTGCAAGATACGATTATAACACCAAAGGTGCTCAGTCATCAGTGGTTTGACAACCAAACACTGTAGTTCTTATAACTGTATCTTGCAAAATGTTTTTTCAGTCTTCTTCTTCTTTTTTTTTTTGTTGAACAGCGTGGCTAACGTTAGCTGGGACACACGATACATAAGGGGGAGGGGGGGAAGGGGGGCGCGTTCATGCAAGCCTGAATATAATGCTTCCTTATCGCATGTGTTTTGGAGAAATCAGTACTGTGAAATAGTCTTCAGGTAGACTCAGGTGCCGTAGCATAGTACTTGCATAAAGGCCACGTATTTGTCAAGGTCTTAACATGCGACATCGTGCGTCTCGCAGAATTTTGCTATCCGCCCGGGAGCACCGAGAACTAGAACATTTTTATCGGCAAGTTGGAACAAGTGTAGTTGTGTGCTAGCTAAATCAGCTTTCTTGTGTTCTCTTTAATCATTCTGAATTCGGTGCTTCCCAATCCCAAGGCAAAAGCAGAATTTCAGCTGTCATCGTCTGTTCTTGCGTAAATAAAATAGTAAAACCAAAGCCCACTACGCACCGCTGGTAAATTCGTTCCGTATTTCTCACTCATGAGGACCCTAGACAAGTGTGAGATGCTTCAGTAAATTATTTACACCCTGTTAGCGTATATTATAGGGTTCAAAAATATCTACGTTGCCTAAAATTTACTCATAAGATCTAGCGCCAATCTAAGAGCTCAGCTCTCAGGCACTCGTTCTTGCGGTGACAGTCGGCGGCGTAACCGAGTGAAGGAGCACAGCGTGGCCCCTTCAGTGACGTGTGCGCGGGAAACTGGTGTCATGCGGACCTGCCCAACAGCTCGACGCGTACTCGTATCTGGTCTCAGCCGTTCGTATACTATTGTCTACGCACGCACTATCGTCTGCTCGTTTCAGCTCTCGTTCGCGCTTGTTTGGTTAGCTTGGTTTGGTCTCGTTCGTGCTTCTTTCGATTGTCATGGTTTGCGATTGTTTTGTAATCTGACGGCATACGCGACGCGAACTGTGTAGTACTTTATGGAAGTACACTGGAACCTTCGAAGAGCCATGCATAGAAGTCGACGCACTTCACCCGCAGATCAGATTTTAAACGATCGCCGACACTGCTACATGTCTCTTAAAATCTTTGCCTCAATATATCGCGAAATGAAAACGCGCATAGAGCTGCGCTCAAATTTCACGTTAGGAGGTATTGCTCTCGTACGTGAAGTTTTTGCTCTCCGTGTATCCTGGCATGTGCGTTTTACGGTTTATCTAGTAATAGTAGCAAGCTCACCTATAACGACAGAATTGGAAGCTCTTCAGAGTCCGCGGAGCCCCTAAAACGACGTTTCGACCCTGGGACAGAACTGTCACGGACGAGTGCAAGCGTCTATGCCTAAAGGTCTATCCCTTTCCTTGCACACAACGCAACTCGTAAGTCGTAAGAATCTGCTCGTGTGGTGCACCGACTCGGGAAGTAAACATTTCTAAGAATCGCTTATTCATGAGCACCCTATATATTCTTGAACCGTTTCGTGCCGAACCGGTAACACCTATTGCTTTTTTTCGGTTTAGATGCACAATGACTTTCTTTTTTCCTTGTTATATTTCCTTCCCCACGCGTAAAGTAGCCAGCCGGGCGAGACCTCGGTTAAACTTCCTGTATTTCCTTCTTGTCTCTCTTCGCTTCAGGTTCGCTTCGGGTTCCCGCACACCCTAAGAATACCGGTTTGGGTTCGGGTTCAGTTTCAGCTGAAATTCCGGTACGGGTACGGGTTTCGGTTCGGGTTCGGTTATACAACCTGGTTGTACCTGCATATTATTTTTCTTCGAGCGTTCTTTTGTCGTGAACCTGTCAATTACTGAGGTCAGAATTTGTCTCCAAGATGCAATTTTCATTTCGTCGCATGTGCGGTTTCATACAAAGCTTCAGATTGCACTAATGCTTTGTATTGCAGGCCTCGAAGTGTTAAGAAAGAAATTGTAGCCAGCAAGGCTTGTTTCTTGCTACAGTGTTTCTAATGGTCTTTATTTGGCCGCGAGATCAATCTAGAGGTGACACCACCGTCGTCTCTTTAGTGTGGAAACGTAGTCGGCGCACACGTGGAAATGTACATGGCGTTATGCAAACTTGTGCGTTCTTTTGCCGTTCATGTTGCTCTGACACGATTGGAATATTATCATATTTGAAATCGTGCATAATTGTCACCTTCATGATGTAGCGTTGCCTGAGTGAAAACGTTCACTTGAGGTAAAAAGAAGCCTATTCGTAAAAATCTTCCTGACGTCTCAAATGTTATTCTTACGTTGTCCATAGAATATAGTGTTGTCCTTTGAAAATAAGTATTCCAACAGCGTACCTGCGATGTTCGTCTGAGAGCGTAAATTAACACGTGGTGTTTTCTTTGTCGCCATTTTAAACCTATAGCTTTCTTTGGAAGCCGGGCGGGTTTTTTCGTGTCTGGACGAATTTTTGCGCGCTCGTGAATTCTCGTTTGTGTGGTGGGAGTTCCCCGTAGCTTCACGAGGGGCTGTGGCGACACGTCGGTCGCTTGTGGGGGCCTCTCCAATAGGCGCGCACGTGTCTAATAGTTCGTCACCGGGTAACGAGGACAATAGCGTTCGTTCTTGCGTCCCGGTCTGCAACGTTGTTAGTGTCCGCCTTGCATCAGGTGTAGAGTGGTTTTCGAAGTAGCGGAAAAACCGCAAGCAGTTCAGTCAAAGTTTGTGCTTCTTCATACCACTAACGCACAAGGGTGATCAAGCTTCTCGATAAAATGAACATATATTTTATTGAACCGTTAGGAATCTTTGTCTTTACTCGCCGGAAAGCATTACGCACCACTACGCCATGCTTTGATCATAGAACCACGAGTAAAGTCTTAAGCATGCTATCTTCATAGTTTTTTTCCTCCACTTTGGAGTTATCAGATACCGACCTGGAGGTATCTAACACAAATGTCGAGGTGTGTTGAGCGTGCGAGTGCGCGTCACAGTGTGCACGAAGCTGCAAGTTTGTCTAAGAGGTACAAGGTATTAAAATTTCACTTTCATAAAGTGAGAGTCTGGAAGGCCGCCCGTCTACCCCACGTCGGAAAACGTTACCTGATTCTGGAGATAGTGCAATAGTAAACTGGGCGGCTATCATGGTGTGGTGGGTGCAGTAATCACTATGCTGCAAAATGTAGGGTAGAAGATAAGAATATGAACATTTTTGTAGCATTTATACAACCGCATCACGAAAGCCTCGTTTCGCACATATATTCCAGCATGCGCGTTGGATCTGACGTAATTTTTTCTTTTTTTTCCCGCTCAATCGAAGACTGGAACTCATTACCTGAATCCATTCGCTCATGCTCATCCAAAATTTTTGCAACCGCCATCCCAGATGCATAATAGTGCTCACCCATGCCTGGCATCATTTCTATAACTTCTTGTGTATTTTTCTTTCATCAGTGCTCTTTTGTATAAGTGTTCGCTTGTGTATATTTGTGTATTTTCCTTTCATCAGTGCTCTTTAAAAGTGTTACCGCTGTATATTCCATTGCATTTTCTGTACCTTTTCTTAACCCACTCCTGCTATAGCGCAAATTGCGCTGCAGTATGTATAAATAAATAAATAAATAAATAAATAAATAAATAAATAAATAAATAAATAAATAAATAAATAAATAAATAAATAAATAAGTTTTACGTATAAGAATATATGCACCTCTCAAGATTATAAGCATATTATCTATACATTGACCATTAACGGTTGCTAGATTCAGCCTGATTTAAAAAAAAGGAACGATACGCATGTCATTGTGATATTTTACAAGCCGCTACCTGGAAAAGTTTGTATCATTCCGACGAAGTCCGGTCTCGCGGCCAAAACATTTTCAGTGTTTTTCCGACAGGCTTCTAAACTTCCTTTTTGCTTATAACACTGCCTTTATTCTTCTCAATAACGACAACGATTTTCTTTTTTTTTTCCACAAATCATCGGGTTGTCTTAAAATCATGTGTATGCGGTGGCACAATCTGTTTACGCCGTCTGTTTTTGACACTGCAAGGGTGGAAATAGGGAATGGTCGCGAGAGCGAATATTTCGAAAAGGTGGACGCCCCTTCGTCATGTAGCAGCAACTCATTTCCTTGCCAGCGCTTATGTACGCGTAGCTCACTCTTCCCCACCATCAATGGGAGAGGAGGAGGAGGAGAAAAAAAATCGGAGTTTTACATGCCAGAACCACGATGTGATCACGGGGCACGCCGTAGTGGGGAACTCCGGGTGTAATTTTGACTACCTGGGTTGCTTTATCGTGCATCCAATGCACGGCACACGGCCGTTTTTGCACCGTTTGATACACGGCCGTTCTTTCACGGGCGCCTTTGCACATCTAAATGCGGCCGCCGTGGCTGGGATTTGATCCCACGCACTCGGGCTTAGCAACGCAACGCCAAAGCCCCTATACGCCACCACGAGTTGTGGAACAGCAGAATAAGCTGTTGCGAAGAGTAAGGCGAGGGAAGTCGTAGTGTTAAGAAAACATAGTACTAAAGAAAAGAAAGGTCGTGGGGTGATGGGGTTGTTTCTTGTGATAGCCAGGGAAGAGATATGGATAATGCCATCCGTTGTTACAAGCAGTGAGGCCGACCAAAACGGTAAACAATATACATGTACACGTGTAACCAGGCGCTCCTTACTGCTTAATTTTCCAAGAAACCAGTAACCAATAAGATATGCGCTCACGACATATAAACAAAACTACGCACTGGTAGGGTAGTTGTGGATTCATTGTTCGGAAAGGGCGAAGGAAGAAATACAGCCGAAGAGAACAGGACTAGCGTGTGGCTTGAGTTATTCTGGCATTTTTTTTTTTCGTTCACGCGTTCCTAACAATGGGCGTTTGAAAAATATTGTTGACAGAAACTGAGTAGTATGAGGACCCGTTCGGGAAAGAGTAATTAGTACAAATGGAAAATGAAAGCAAGGAGCACGAATACACATCTTGTCGCTACCTTTGAGTCATGTGACTCAGTCTTGTCGCGCATCCGCAGATATCTGAAAGCGTATGCTTCTCCACATGACGTCAAGAACGCAACTCTCCCTTTTTGTGAGCGCAAAGGAATTCCTGCCTTCCTTGCATCCTGTTTCTAACCGGGTCGTTCTTGCGTAGACTACGAGTATGTCTTTGTGGTCGCGCGGTAAATAGCTTACTAGATAAGACGCAGACAGTTTATGTGCGACAGTAGGAGGACAACAAGCGCAGTAGAGTGGGTGGTTGGCAAAGTCGACGAATTGCGAAGAAACTTGATAAGAAACAGCATACGTCATCCTGCAGCTACTGGAGCTCTTCAGAGAGGGCTCTACAGCTGCCGTTATTGCTGTCGACAAGCATTTCACGTTTGAAAATCCAATTACAGAAACTATTTTGCGCACCAAACACGTCTATTGAGGAATGATGACCATCTCATCGCGATGGCAGAGAAAAGCTGCGCACATGCGGGCGGGCTAGTATGTCGGTGTACGCTGCCAAGTAATTGCTCCCGAAGCATTTAGCCGCAATCGTAAAGCCCTTGTTATAATGAAGGAATTCCGGACTCACTTCCGTCCTGGGCGTCGGCTTGCTTAACGGGCATGGACGCACGAAAAATTTCATTGGCGTTGGTCAACCGCCAGGTAGGCTCTATTTTTAGCGTATATTTATGTATTTAGCGCATAAACAGGGCAGCGTAGTCAGATTATGTCATCTTATATGTCTACAATGCGCGTTTGGGACTTACGCGTCAATTATGCACAACAAAAATCATGCGGATCCCATACACTGTAGGAATCAGCGAACGTGAAGCTTCCTTGAAGTGGATGCTTGTGTTAAGCCAATGTGTTGATAATATGTGATATTACACTAATGCAGGTACCACGCTACTTTTAGATCCTATGTTCGTGTCATGTATGGGAATACATTCCCTGTGTTGAAGGAATACACTCACGTTGAAGTTCACGTCTTTATTCCTTAAACGAACTGACTGATCGCCATTTCTTCACAATGAAATTGCCCATACCCACGTTGGCTTCTATCACCTTCTCAATACACGGAGACGCTTTTAGTTTCTCGGTTCAAGTAGAATTGTACGTACGGATATATGTTCGGAAGAATACGAAACGTACGTAACGCTTGACCTTTAACGCATCTGCATCCCTTGCAAAAATCTCTCAAATTGTTCCTCCCACTCTGGCTAGGGAGATAGAGAGAAAGAAGGGAAGGCAGACAGATGAACCAACGCATGTTCGGTTTGCTACTCTACGTAGTGGGGAGGACGTTAAGGGACGATAAGATAGAAAGGACAGAATACAATGGGGATGCAGTTTCACCCGGAAATGCACATCGAAACTAAAGTTGCTCACTGAAGTCTGTCAGTCGAGACGTTCGTAAATGTCCCTTTAAAGTCACAGTGAATTATACAAACAGCATTTGTGACATATAAACGAGAGCCTTGTCGCAAGTGCTTCCTCTCCAATGTCCTCGACGTTACGTTCTTCTTGCTTTCCCTGTCCCCGCCTTGACCTGGTATGAGACCACCCCGCCGCATATACTGGGCGAGACACCGACGCCAAACATTTAAAATGAGGCAAACAAAAAGAGTTAGATCCACGTGCTACCCCTAGGCGACTGCTATGCGATAACATTATAAGGGTTGGCCCACCCACGTCTTTGATTACACTGGCTGCATTTGCTATAAAAACACATATAAAAATGGCATAGAGGAAAAGGAGAAAATCAGGCTGTAAACTGCCAGCGGAAAGGACACACCGTCTGCCTGCTCTTCAGGAACGAGGGAACAGAAACATAGAAATGCCGCTTTTTAGGATATAAAAAAAAACATTAAACCACGTTACATTAAACGCGTTACAAACCGCATTAGAACCCCTGCGAGGACGCATGAGGTGCACTGGTGGCGGGATTGGCCCACCAAGTTATCACCTTTGATTACACAGTCTTCGGTATAGACGAAGTTTTCATTACAACCTCTCCGGAATCGCCCCAGTTTACTCGGCGAGAGACGGACGCCAAACCTGGGGGAAGACACAAAGAAATTTTAGTTTAAAAAGTATCGCTCACGTTTAAAAAGTATACCGATTATTTTTGAAGTTTCGCGACTTGTTTGCGCTCTTCGTCCGTACATACCCTCCAAAATCACGCGCTTCGTATCCTGCACATTGCCTCATCACACAACCATGGAAACCGCTAGTAGGTTGGCGCGATGGATGAATGCGCTCTTTCGGGAGTAGCATAACGATGGGTGCACAGAAAGCCCAACTTGTCTTCCTGAATTCGAGCCAGCTTTCGACGACATAGCAAACAATTTAACTCCTTGGTGGCACTTGGTTGTGTCATGCCTAGCACCCTCACGTTTAAAGGGTAGCTTCGAATCATTCGTTGGGACAAATGAAGTTTTCTTTCTTTCCGAATTTTTGTGCCAACTAAAAATAGTGATTGCTCCTTCAGCCGACACGAAAAGTGCAGTAAAGAAACATTCACACCTATCGCTGCAAAATTCTCCGGTACGTTATTTCTATGCACATCAGGGGAGGAATTCACGAAGTTTTTCGTTCGTAAGCACTATTTGTCACTGACTAGCCATCTTTTCTAATCATATGTCCAGCATCAGGATTGGCTAGGAATTTCTCTTATGAACAATTCTAGCATAAGAGCTCTTCTTTTCTTTTTTGTGAATGCGGACCCAGGTTTTGAGAATTCATATACAACAGTCAACTACGCTTTTTCACACCACATGTGTAGAGCGTTCATGTCAAATAATTCTTGTAGCCTCAAAAGTGAGGACAAACCATGGGGTGTAAAAGGGTGTAAAATTTTACACCTTAAGGGTGTAATATATTTTAGAGTACAATAGAGCGTTCGATTGCACCGAGGAGTCGTTGTTACCGTAACCCAAAATCCGCGCGTGGTTTCGCGGAAATATTTCGGGCGGTGTAAAGTGGACCGAAAAGCCCATTATAACGATTATCGGGGGCGCCAGATGTCACCGGAAATGTCCGGGACACTTCGTAACGCTGCAACACTTTAAACATTTTTATACCTTTATGAGCGTATCAAGGGTGTTCGGTTATCTCATGGCTAACACCTTCATGTTTGAGGGGTTAGATCAAATTGTTGAAAGGAACCAATGATGGTATCTTGTTTGTCCACTTTTTCTTGCAAGTAAAAGTGATGACAGCTGTGACAGGTGACAGAAAAAGTGCATTATATAAGGTTTCAAATCTATTGCTGTCATATTCTCCTGTCTGATATTTTTGTACGACCAAGGCTGTCACAATGGTTACATAGTTTTTAACTCCGTCTTCTCTCATCGCACGTCTAGTTAGAGCTCCATTGTCGTCGTCAATAAATTGTAAAGGTGCTAACGGCAGGGGAGTAGCAACTCATGGGTGTAAAAAATTTTAGAGTGTGCGACATCCTGTTACGTTAGTTTGGCGAAGACCTGGCTACTGCTGTCTATAAGCATATCGCGCCTATAGCACATTCCTGAAGCAAATACTGTGCGCTTCATTTTAGCTGTCATTAATTATCGTTGAATGAATCGGGCGAATCCTCACTCTCTGCTTCGGATAATGAAACACACCCCAGTTCAAACAATGGCTCAACGCTCACCTGCTTTTTTTTCTTGCCTTTTTATCTTTGTTAGCGCATCATTTCGGCCACCTAATGCGAGAAAACTGACCTGTGGCTACATTCATTTCAAGTGTTGTAACAAAGGCACCTTGGTGCAACAGCACCGGCAAAAGCTCAGCAGAATGAAAAAAGAAAGGAGGAAAAAGAAGGAGCAGAAGCAGAAAAAGAACAGTGTGCGGAGGGGAAGCGAGGCGAAGAGCTAGAATGTAGGGGAGCTTCTCAAGTAACTTATTTGTCGGATTGGCAACTTGCCACATAGAGCTTAATTACAATGAACGTTTCCTGGATACAGGGGAAGGCTGATATATGGTCTAGAAATGGTATCGCCACATGAACACTAACGTTAGAAGGGGGGCTAAGCTCTCTGCTGCCCAAGAGAGCGACGCTAAGAACAGTCGGAAAAAAAAAAGCGCCCACGGCCAACGCGCTTTCTCGAAAGCTGACAAGTGACAGGTAAGAAGGTGCAAGAGAGAACGGAAGTGAGTGAGGGAGACCAACACGCCGCCTATAGGCTTCCTTCGACGGCTGTTTAATGTTGCCCGAAAACGGAGAGTATTCGTTCTAATTTCGATACGCACATTCTATCAGGCGAGGTCACTGCAGCGCAGAGAGAAAACGGAAGCAGCTTTGACACTTCTAGGAGCTTCCAAATTGATACTACGCAGAACGCGCACCGTAGAAACAAGGCAGCGTGGCTGTAATCTTCTGTCTTGTCAAACGAAAGCGTTCATTAAGCTGTCTTGTTTAATAATGCTTGTCAGTCAGGCACGCGAAGCCTTCCAGAATAGCGGTCTTCGTGGAAAAAAAATGTGACATTTTTTATTTGCGCACGTCATCATGACGCATATAAGGGGCTACAGATTAATAGCAAGGCAGCATAGCGGGATATGCGTGTTAAATGAAATCTGAAGTTATATGGCGTTACTAGGTATATATATATATATATATATATATATATATATATATATATATATATATTGTAAGGAAGAAGAATGACACCAGACAGTCCCCTCTCGATAGCGTGTCGCGCGACCGATTCGTCGATCTAGATGAACGATCGTTGCTGCCGCTCTGTTTCTGGCTGACCCTTGACGAGTCCAATAAACCTCGTCACATTTCGTGGAGGTGCTGGTAACGCCTTGAAATCTGAAACTTCGAAACAGGACTCTGCCATCCATTCCTCTCATGGCGGAAGGCCCCGCGCCCAATGACCCCGATACCTGCCGTGGTCCGCTCGGCTGCAATGCGAAAGTGCGACCCTGCATTTTCAGCGTGATCGACGACCACGACGTGGAGGACTGGCTCTCCTCCTATGAAAGGGTGAGCAACCACAAGAAGTGGGACGATGCGACAAAGCTGAAGAATGCCATATTCTATCTGAGCGACGTTGTGAACTTGTGGTACCGCAACCACGAACCCGACCCGTGGACTTGGGTGGAGTTCGAGACTAACTTCACAGAGGTCTTGTGGCGGCCTGCAGTCCGCCAGCTTCGCACCGCGCAACGTTTGCGAGAACGAGTGCAGAAGAGTGGTGAGACATTGATTCGAGGATGTCAGGGGTCTCCGCAAGCGTGCCGATGCGGCAATGGCGGAGAGCAAGATCAGGCATATATTAAGGAGGGTTGACGACGATGTCTTTCAGATGCTGTTGGCAAAGAACCCCAGCACTGTGTCTGAAGTAGTGACGCTGTGCCAGAGCTATGATGAGTTGCGCAAGCAGCAGCTCGCCACGCGCAATTCACTGGTATACGCTATCTCTCTCTCTCTCTCTCTCTCTCTCTCTGATTAGAAGGTTGCCGCCGGTGACTCTTCGCTGATGACGCAGATTAAACACTTTGTTCACGAGGAGGTGGGCCGCCAAGTTTCACTGGTGCCTCTGACACAAGAGACGCAGACGCCCTCCTCTTCGTTGACGCCTAAGCTGCAGCATGTCATCCAGGATCAAGTCACTGAGTGCATTACCCCTGCCTTTCACAACACTCCTGTTGCTGCTCCACTCAGCTATGCGCAGGTCGCCACGATGCCCGGAACACCGACCCGTGCCGCATTTGATGAGCCAACGCGGACATCAGCGTCTCCCGCCCGGTTAGTGCAACAGTACCCCGCGTGCAAAATCCATGGCGGGCGCACACCATACAACCGGCCGATTTGTTACTCCTGCGGAATTGCTGAGCACGCGGCGCGTTTCTGCCGGCGCCAGACGCCACCTACTTCTCTGTTCTGGCAACGGAATTTCACCTGCCCTGCAAGAGAATTTCAACGCCGTGCTTCACCGGATCCGCCTTTCGACTCTATGAGCCCATCGGACGAATCCGCTTTCGCCAGTCATCGACCGCCTTCTCCTCGCCGCCGCACCATTTCGCCCATGAGGCGTCGGCCTACCACTCGTGCCCAGGAAAACTAGGCACCACAGTTACGAAAGCGAAAATAGCGTGCCCTGCGAAATCTTCAAGGCCTCCAATTTCCCCTCCTAACGTGATCGACGTGATTGTAATAATAATAATAATAATATTTGGGGTTTTACGTGCCAAAACCACTTTCTGATTATGAGGCACGCCGTAGTGGAGGACTCCGGAAATTTTGACCACCTGGGGTTCTTTAACGTGCACCTAAATCTAAGCACACGGGTGTTTTCGCATTTCGCCCCCATCGAAATGCGGCCGCCGTGGCCGGGATTCGATCCGGCGACCTCGTGCTCAGCAGCCCAACACCATAGCCACTGAGCAACCGCGGTGGGTAGACGTGATTGTGGAAGCACTACAGACGTTATAGTACTTGTAGACACGGGAGCCGCCATTTGGGTAATGGATGCCCGCCTTTGCCTCAGACTTCGGAAAGTGATGACGTCGCTCTCAAGTCTTTCGCTAAGACGTTTGACAGCGCTAACTTGGACAAAGGACGGCGAAAGAGGCGACAGAGACAAGCGCTGGCTTCCAACTGAATTTTCCTTCCCGAGAAAATCCACCTGTCGCTTACATTGCCGCTGTAGACCCTGTGCCTTCGAGTTCTTCACTGCGCCCCTTTACCGCATCAATCCACCGTAGCATTACTCCGACGCAGCACGACGACCTTCTCCATCTTCATCAATCCAGCTCTTCATTTGATTGCCACACGATTTCTTTGGGTCGAGCGACTACTGTCTCTCACACCATCGACACTGGCTCTAATGCTGTTCTACGGCAGCGACCTTAGCGGGTTTAGGCCGCAGAGAGGCGGGTTAATGATGAGCTGGTGACCGATATGCTCACTCTAGGTGTTCCCAATTGGGCATCCCAAATCTTTCTTGTTAAAGAGAAAGATAACTTCATCCGAGTTTGCATCGATTATCGTCGTTTCACGCGAAAGGATCACGCGAAATGATAGCTACCCTTTACCGCGTATAGACGACGCACTTGACTGCCTACAGGGAGCCGAATTTTTGTGTTCCTTAGATCTTCACTTTGGATACTGGCATGTGCCAATAGCCGACGCTGGTCGCTGTAAGGCCACATTTGTCACACCCGATGGCTTGTATGAATTTAATGTCATGCCATTCGGCCTATGTAATGCGCCGGCCACATTTGGCAAGCGCCTAAAGTCGCAAACATGCCTTTGTTATTCAGACTACGTTGTACTGCTAGCACCCGACTTCCAGACACATCTTCAACGCTTGGAACACGTTTTGACAAACTGGCCTGCAGCTTGAGATTTACTGACAGGACATGTACAATTATGTCAGCCAATACATCCGCTCCGGCCCCGATTGCCAACGTCGCTAATTGGCTCCTCATCCAGCCGCTCCGTTGCAGCCACTTCCATGCCTATTCCGCCCCTTTGACCGCGTCGGCATTGATTTATATGGTGAGTGAGTGAGTGAGTGAGTGAGTGAGTGAGTGAGTGAGTGAGTGAGTGAGTGAGTGAGTGAGTGAGTGAGTGAACCTTATTCGCTCCAGAGAAGACGCAGGGGAAACCCCGCGCCACCCGGCTAGCCCCACATAAGGACCCGACTTTTATTAGGCATATCGCAAGAAGCGAACAAAAAAGACACCAGACAGCATAGGGGAAGTAACATGTACTTAGTAATTAAATTGATATTGATATATATATATATATATATATATATATATATATATATATATATATATATATATATATATATATATATATATACATATATATATATATATATATATATATATATATATATATATATATATATATATATATATATATATATATATATATATATATATATACTATGATTCCAATAGCTCCATAATTTCCAATAGAATTAGGCTAACGCTTGACTTCAATCAACCAAGAGAACAGGCTGGCTTCAGGGAGAAATATTGTATAATGGTTCACATGCATGTCATCAAGCAGGTAATTAGAAAATCTGCGTAGCACAAATAACCTCTATATATGGCTTTCATGGAATATGAAAAGGCATTTCATTCAATAGAGGTAGCAGCAGTCAGAAAGGCATTGCGCAATCAAGGGGTGCTATACAACATAAAGCTATTCCAAACTTTGATATGCCAATTCTGCAATAAGCCCTCCATTATTTGTCAGGCAATTTTCTGGCCGCGCCCAGTCCACCTGTTTGTCACGCGATGTCAAGAAAACCGCCTCCCCATCTGATATGGCGAGTACACACTGATTATGCATGATTAAAGCGAAGAGAAAAATCATTCTTCCTGATTCGGCGCCTTTTCGCCATTGGCCCTCTACTAATGGCGAAAACTTATAGCCAGAGACTGCCCGTTCCGAAATAAGTAGAATATGGCTGCCCACCGATCGCTCAGGCGCTCACTACTCGCACCTGCCGGTGAGCATGGATTTATTTCTGTTTAATAAGCCATTCTGCGTGGCAACAAAACGTTATCGAGCCCTTTCGGCACTTATACTGCATCGCTCTGCTAACTCTGCTGAGTATCCGTTTGAGCGGCATTCTTAACCTTCAGTTGCACGCCGCCGCGATTTTCAACCAGCCACTGCAAGCTAAGGAAGCGGAGCGATTGCAGACGCCGGCACCACCCTCTTCATCCGGTTGTTTAATTTCACTGCGCTCTCCACTTGAGCGTGCTCCTCGCCTCTTGTCACCCACTTAGATAAGAAAAACCGCTCAGTGTGACAGTGTTATTCGTTTTGAAAGCGAGCAAAGGTGGCCGCCTATGTGCAAGGCGAGTGTTTGATTGGGCTGTTCAGACAACGGTGCGGGTCACCGCCCGATGCTTGCGTCGGCGGTTACGTAAATGTGACGTCAAGAGATTGGAATAGTTTTACGTTATAGGGTCCAAGGATTACAAGAGGCATACGTGAATATCTCGGCAACTATCTACAAAGATTCCATAGCTAACGTGGTTCTCCACAAGAAAAGAAGAAAATTACCTGTCAAAAAAGGGGTCAGGCAAGGAGACACAATCTCTCCAATACTATGCCCTGCATGCTTAGAAGTATTCAAGCTATTAGACTGGACAGGCTTAGGCGTGAGGATCGATGGCAAATATCTTAGCAACCTTCGTCTTGCAGATGACATTGTCCTATTCAGCCACACCGGAGATGAATTGCAATAAGTGATTGAGGCCCTTAATCGAGAAAGTGCAAAAGTGGGGCTGAATATTAATATGTAGAGACGATATGTCGTCTCTACATATTAGAGATATGTAGAGATTGGAATAAAACAGATTGGAATAGTTTTACGTTATAGGGTCCAAGGATTACAAGAGGCATACGTGAATATCTCGGCAACTATCTACAAAGATTCCATAGCTAACGTGGTTCTCCACAAGAAAAGAACAAAATTACCTGTCAAAAAAGGGGTTAGGCAAGGAGACACAATCTCTCCAATACTATGCCCTGCATGCTTAGAAGTATTCAAGCTATTAGACTGGACAGGCTTAGGCGTGAGGATCGATGGCAAATATCTTAGCAACCTTCGTCTTGCAGATGACATTGTCCTATTCAGCCACACCGGAGATGAATTGCAATAAGTGATTGAGGCCCTTAATCGAGAAAGTGCAAAAGTGGGGCTGAATATTAATATGTAGAGACGATGGTCATGTTCAATAGCCTGACAATGAAATAAAAATTCATCATCACCAGTCAGCCTCTAGAGTTAGTAGCCTATAGGGGTACGTTTATCTAAGTCAATTGCTCGCAGGGGATCCTGACTACGAGAAGGAAATTTAGAGAAAATATATATGGATTGAAGTGCTTACGGCAAGCATTACCAAATACTGTCTGGGAGCTTACCACTGTCGTTGAAAATAAAGGTCTGCAATCATTGTATTCTACTGGTGATACCATATGGGACAGAAACTTGGAGGTTAATGAAGAAGCTCGAGATCAAGTTAAGGACAGCGCAAAAAGCAATGGAAAGAAAAATGTTAGGCATAAAGTTGAGAGACATGAAGAGAGAGGTGTGGATCAGAGAGCAAACGGGAATGGCCGATATTCTAGTTAACGTTAAGAGAGAAAAATTGGTAGCCGGTTAACTTGCGCCTTTGAGAGTAGAACGCAGCATTAAAGAGTCCGTGACTGCTTCTCACGCTTCTCTCCACTGCAGCTTACGCAACCCTAATCTTGACCGGGATGCGCTTGTGGCGAACGCTATGTACGAACGCGAGCTTTCTGGGTTTTTTTTTCTTTCCTCCGCTCGGCCGACTGGGAAAACAACACCGACGACGCCGGATTTCCTGCGCAACGGGGCCCTTAGGGCTATCGCTTTAAAATGGAGCACGGAAGGTAATGTGATGTGTAGGGCAGATAACCGGTGGACCATTAGAGTTGCAGCATTGGCACCAAGGGTAGGAAAGCGCAGTCAAGGATGGCAGAAATGGGGTGGAGTGATGAAATTAGGAAATTTGCATATTTACAAATTTTTAATCAGCTAGCGCAAGACAGGCATAATTGAGATCGTAGGAAGAGGCCTTCGTCCTGCAGTGGACATAAAAATAGGCTGTTGCTGCTGCTGCTGATGATGATATTCTCATTCTTTTCGCCATAATTTACGAACAACAGTTAATGCTTAGTCTTCCTCGTCCATTGCCTTCGTCGACAGATCTTCACTTGCCGCCGAGTTTCTTTCACTCGTAACATACGGGCTGCCATATTGTGTTTATATTGCTCAGCAACTGCAATTACTAGCCTAGGCCTCAGACATTTAAGTTTAGCAGAGCTTTTTTCGTCAATAATTAGTACAGCAAAGCAGTGGCAGCTTGAAAGACTGCTACGAAAGGCAGCTCTAAGCAACTCGCACTCGTTGCAGAATAACGCAGGTATACCACCGCGTGCTTCAGTTTTTTTAGGCCACAAATCACTGTGGTAAACGACTATAAGCGAGCTTCCGCATGAGACCGAGCATCGTTTTACAACGCACTTATGTGGTGTATTGCGCCTCAGGGCACTTTTAGGGGCATGTACAGGGAGTGTAGGCTTGAGCGTTAACAGCACTTTTTTATCCTTGGCCACCTCGCTATCACGTTTACGAGCGTTGCATTTTGGCATGCGAGGCACATCCGCGGCTCTGACTTTCATCTCGCGTTGCTGTAGGTGGCCCAGCGTTACGTACTGACAGTGCTTTGCTCACGGTACCATTTCACCTGTGCGTCTTGCCGCGTGCGATGAAAGAGTTTGCGCGAATTTACTTACAACCCCCATTCATGACTGACAGGAACTTCGCTGAAAACAGGGCGTGTGTTTCGTTTGTTTGTTTGTTTATTTAGTTATTATTTGCTCAGAGTGCAACATGCACACAGAGGGAATTGTTGTAGGGGAGAGTTGTACATTGCGAACAGTACAAGTACGATGACAAGAAAGGGCCAGAAGCGTGAAACAAAAACGAGATGAATTACGACAGAATAGACGCATGTGTGGCATTCGTGAGTAAAGACTGAAAGTGCAAGACAAATGGCTGCTGATGAGCTTTTTTTCTGCTGTCACCATGAATCATGAATAGTTAATGTGGCATTACGCAAAATACCTTCGCTCAAGCTTCGCGGATCCTTGAGGGAACGCACCGCTTCGATAACAGCCTTCTGTGACGTGTCGCGAAATTTGCGATGATCTCTTTCATGTGCAAGCGGGCCAGAATGTGGTGCGCTTCCAATGTAGTGGTTAATAAGTGATGGGCGTACGCCTTTCTGTTAATAAAATTAAGGAGAAAAAATATAGGGTTGTGTGATTTCAATATGCAAGTAGATGCGAATGCAAGAGGAAGAGGCTGCGCCCTTGAAGAGCATTTGCGGGGTATGTTTTGAAAACTTGAGTATGGAAATCGAAGGCGGCATGATGATTAAAATTTTGAGGACGGTTAAGATTCGCGTTTAAGGATGGAACGCGATAGCATTCAAAGATCCCTGACTGCTTCTCACGCTTCCCGGAAACTGCAGCTTATGTAACCGTAATGTTTACCAGGAAAAGCTGGCGTCGAACGCTATGCCCGAAGGCGGGCTTTGTCGGCCAAATGCTACCTCTTGCATGGGCCACGATGGATGGATGGGATGGATGTTATGAGCGTCCCCTTAGGAACGGGGCAGTGGGTTGCGCCACCAAGCTCTTGCTATTATACTGCCTAATGTCCTACCTAGGTTAAACAATGAAAAAAAAAACACTATGAACTACCACGCCCAAATTTTCTGATCCCCTATTGCGAACTGTGCTTTTGTACGTCCCCGTACTTTGTCGTTTCCCTACTTTTCTTCCACCAATCCTCCAATCGCCTCTTACTAATGCCTCTTACGGACATGTTTGCTTTACCACTGCTCCCGCTGAACCCAAGGGCTTCAAGGAGGCCAGTGGTGCCTAAATCGACCGCTGGGTAGACGTCTTCACATTCTAATAAAACATGCTTCTTCTTCCTTCTTATATCTCGCTTTATAGGTGCGTGTTCTAAGGCATCCCGATCTCGCTTCGAAAAGTAATGAGCTTCCCTTTGAGTTATCATAAATGGTTTCTTTCCTGATTTCGTTTTTTCCTCTTAAGTAGTTACTCATGGCAGGTTTCTTTTTCATTGCCGCCACCCATGAGATTATTTCAGCCTCTCTGACTTTCCGCTTGACCTTCTTTGTTGCTGTGTTGCCCACCCTACAGGCCGCGATGCGCCGGAGGCGAGCGCCATCTGGAGGTGTTGCAATGAACAGGGCGCGCCGCTCTGTGGCCCGTCTATGAATGGTAGAAATGCTAGAAAGGTGTTTGTATTTGAGTTTCTCGTATATTCAAATTACAATCCGACGCTATCATGTCTGTAGGTTGTGTGTAAGTCGTAAATTACAATTTTTCCGCTGTATTTTCTAGAAGATCAATTAGTTCAGCAACTTCTTTGCGCTAGACGAAGGATCTGCGTGGTTGGGTATGCGCGCTTAAGTTTGCATGATACGGAATTTTTGGCGAAACCATGGTCGACGCTGGACGCCAATGCCGGATTTTCTGCGGCAAGGGGCCCTTAGCGCTAGTAAATATGCATGCAAGGGGTTAGACAAGCTACCTTACAGATTCCTATATAACAGGTAGGTGTTTGACACTTGCAAATGGAAAGAGAAAGAGCAATGTTTTCAGTTTGCAGTGGGTATAGAGGGCAAGACAAACCACAAAGAAAAATTTGAAAAGGGAGATCTTCACGGGAACATGAGAGAAGTACAGGCAACGAAGAGGAAGAACATTAGGATGGCTTGGTTGTCAAAATTTAAGAAGCCTTGAATTCGCTGTAGAAGAAATTGAGACAAATTGACATGTGGCTTAGGGAGGGCCTTCTAGGTATGCTTCTAGTTTCTCTCAATATAATATCTCATTCAGCCGTGTGCGACATAGAAACTAAAAGCATCAACCTGCAAATGTGTTTATAAGTTCCTAAGGCTATTCAGTACAAAAGCTATATTTTTTTTGGAAGCTAATGACCTAGGCAAAGCAGATAATGAAGCAATGTTTGCTTAGAGGTATGCAGCGTAATTAGGGCAGGCATGCTTTTTGATGAAATTATTTCTGGATGTTTACTGGATAGCTAAACAGCTTCAAGAAGGTCCGTGAATCTATTTTAGAGAAGAACCAGGAACCCCAAAGAAGACAACTCTGAAGCATACTAATGTACTGCAGGCTGATGAGGGCAGGCCTAATGCCTGATTAATCTCTTTGGAATTCGACAATAGAGAGACGGTGGCCGCACACCAAAATGGCTCAGACGTCCATAAGCGACGTTAGAGCCTATGGCGAGGGTGAAACAAGTCATTAGTGCCAAGAAACGGTATATGCAAAGTCGTATATATATACGTGTGGCAATGGCACAGCGGCTGGCCTTAGTCAGTGGCTTCGGGCGAAAATCGGCGCAGTCTGGGAGAACTGGCGTTTCGTTTAGCCATAGGCGAACCTAACAGTGCGAAAAATTCCTCCTTGAAACAGCTTCTTGATATAACTTATAGAGACTTATTTCTGCACTACTTAGCGAATATTCATGGTGAAAACTTCTGTTTCGTCCCTTATGTCTATCTACACGTTATCATGGGCATCTTGAGGCACTGTAGGTTACATTCCGCGTGGATCATGACCAAGCTAGGACCATGTGCAACGGCCTATTTTCATTATATGCCATCGTCGACGCCGGCCACTAAGTGCATGGGGTAGCGCAAGGCTCAGAAAGAAGAAATTACTTAACTCTTCGTCTCGTTACTTAGCGAACGCGCGACTTCTTTAAATTTTCCGGCGGATGACGAGGCACCGGCTTCGGCGACGGGGCCCATTCGAGCATTCGAAGCCACGTCTGCTCATAAGAAGTGAAGGCTTAAGATTTGGGTGGTATCAGTGTCGCTTGTAATCATGCAGTGGCCGAACAAACACCGGTGTTGTTACATGCCTTTTTCTTTCAAGGCGCGCTTTGCCTAAGGCTGGCGTTACGGACATGATGCTTTGCGTACGGAAGGTACGCAAATATATAGCGCATGGATTACCGAGCAGCACAGTGCATGGATCAAGCTGGGTGGACGCGAGAAAGAAAAAAAGACCACCCGATTGCTTCGTGGCATTGACTGTGTTCGGCGAACCGTACCAAAGCCTCCAATACAAGGGCCGTGCAATATCTTCACTGAATTCTGCACCCTTCATGGGGCATACTGTAGATGTAGCCATGGGGGAACGGAGGAAATGGCTAAAATTGAAAACGCACGGTATCAGCAAGCACTCTTACTTGTGCCGTGTGTTTCTCCTTTCTTGTACCTCAAGTGATTGCTGAACTTCTCTACGAAGCTGTGGGCAGAAATGTTCCGCTGCTGACAATTAATGGACGGCCGACATCGGTGGCCGCATATTCCCGGACGCGGCGCACTCAGACCACCAGCCAATGAAAAAGTCAAAGCAAGATTCCTGAGGTGGCGCTCATCAATTACGCCCGCATAGTCTTTCATTTACGCTCTGTAAATGTGTTCTGGTTCCTGCATGATGTGCGAATGCAGGTGCGTGGTAACGTTACGATAAAACGAGGCCAAGGTTCCCTATCGAATGATAACGCCATGATAACGGCGTCGATCATTACGCGGTAAGAAATAAATGTGAAAAAGAAAACGCAGAAAATTTCTATTTTTGCTACAGATCTTTCAATGGGAGAAACACTATTTCATTTCAACAAATTGCTTTCTTTCTGTTTCTGGTCAAAGGTAGAAGGTTTATTGATTTTAACAGAATTGGTCCCCGACTCCCCATACGGTAAAGTAAAAAAAATATCATTAGTACAATGAACGAGATCACATCTGTTCTTCTCATAACTATCCTCAATTAACATTTGTGTGCAGCTTCACCAGCCACGCAAGTATAGCCAGATAGATCTCGTATGCACGAGCCAATTGGCCGTAATTTCTGAACAAGGTAGGGCTACTGTCAGAACAAGTGATGCCGCTCGAGCATGACGATGTAAACTCGTAGAGCGGATACTTGGATGTGTCGCGTAGTGCCAGGTGCCTTGGCTCCATATGTGATATGTTCTGCGTAGCGTGCTTGTCTGTACATGTACGATTTATTGCAACCGCATTCCAGCATTTACCTATTATTACGTACTACATAAGAACTGGAGTGATTAGGGGAGTAAGCGTTATTCCCTTAATGGAATAAACTTTTAAAGTCTTTTTCTGTAAAATTACAGAAGAACAATAGACAGATCATTTGTCGAAATCACAGAAAAAGGAGCTAACTGAAAACAGAAGAGAAAATAAAAGACATATGTTACTGAAAGTGCCATACTTTCTTTCATTTTCTGTCGCAAAAAAAAAAAAAAAAATGTTTAACAGTACTGCCTTGTCTCTTCCATTGGTGGTCACATAAAATTTAATTAAATTACAGAGTTTTCCATGCAAAATCGACGATATGATTATGAGGCACGCCATAGTGGGGGACTCCGGATTAATTTTGACTGCCTGGGGTTCTTAAATGTGCACCCACTGCACGGCACACGGGCGCTTTTCTTTTGCAATTCGCCCCCACCGAAATGGGGCAATTGAGGCCGGGTTTTGATCACGCGTCCTCGGGCTGAGGAGCGCAGCACTAAAGCCACTACGCCACTACGGCGGGTCGGTCACATTGCGAGGCACTGTTCCGAGGATCATCGGCTCTCATGGCTAAAGCATTCATATGCATACTTTACATATCACCATATTTAACTAGGGTTACAGATGCCAGAGAAACAGTGTTAGCGCTTAAATGTTGCTCTAGATAGAGTATACGATGACGGCGGTAATATAGTCTTGCGCATAAAGGTTTCATGGGAGTATCAGTATGGCACGCATTTGTAAGCATGTCATCTTGTCTTTATGTTCCGTATTCATGTGTCCGCTGAGTAATGGTACCAAACTTTACCCACTTTTCCGCTAATCATCTTCACTTTATGTTCAATAATAATGTGTCCGCTGAGTAATAGTACCAAACTTTACCCACTTTTCCCCTAAAAGACAAAACGGGAATTGCTGAAAGAGAAACTTCACTCTTGTGGGGAAATCGCTACTTAGCCGAAAATCCACAGAGGGCTAGGAATGAACATACACTGAGCGATGTTCATGGCGTGAAAAGAAGGACGAAAATGAGAATCAGTACAGGCGCTGTAACAGCGCACAGAGCAAGAAGGGATGCAGATTCATAGAAACACAGATTCACACCTACGACCTGTGCGTGCTTCCGCATTCCGTGTACCGTTCATTGCGTCATTAAAGCGTCTTCAAGCGTTCACTCATCATGAACAAGCAAAGCCGAGGTCTGGCCATCTCCACCGGCTGTCACGAGAGGGGCCGGCACCCATCTCCGCCGGCGACGCAAGGCAGGCAAGCCGCACCGGAACATATCGTTCCCACATGGGCAGCCGTACTTTGCGAGTACCAGAAACGGTCGTCAGACAAAGTAGACATGCACTTGAAGACCAATTCTGCAAAATAATTTTGTTTGCCCGTTTGTAAGCCACAGTTATTTTTTTTTCAAGCCGCAGAATCAAAAGGAATATTCTGCTGATATTGTGAACATTATCAACTGTGTCGCGGGTCGCGTGCTTGTGCATGTGAAAAACACAGTGGTGATTTTAAAATTCAGTTTGAGCCTTTTCTAACTTTTTTATTTGGCTTCTGCTTCATGCGTACAAAGCTAAAGCTTTGTACTTATGAGGTGTACCTAGAGGGGCTATAGACATCCCGATGAGAGGTGACCACCGCGCCATGACGTCACATGAGACTCTCGAAACTGTCTGTTGGGTGCTTTGTTTCACATTTCGCTCGGCGTTGTTGTGCAAACATGCTGCAATTAGTTTCTTCTTCTGAGGGTGTGCGAATAAGATGTTTTGAAACCGAGTCGAATACGAATCAAATGGTGCCAGGATCGAATCGAATAGTTTTTAAATAGCTTGTGAATAATGTACAGCCTTCTGAATATTATTATTCAACAGTTTTCACGTTCTGGTATTCCCGACTGCAACAAGTTGCTGCGCATAGAAAAATTACCGCAGAACCGAACTCACGATGAATGCCGACGCTTATGCTATTCGCATTCAAGCAATGTAGCGACACATCGTATTGCCACCACCGAAACGCGTCACGTATGAGGCGTGTACTGGAGCCGGGTTCCTCTCTCATGCATCCTTCTGGAGGTGCTGTTGCCAGTTTGGGAGACCTTTATTGCATTTCGAGACTCGTTCTGCTTTTGAGGAGGTTGTTTATTTTTTTTTTTGTTACTTGAATTTGTAATCTTTTTCAGCTGTGTGCGCGACGCGGTGCATTCGCGCAACGAAGCCGAGTGACGTTGCTTGCCTCACAAGGCCGATACTCTCAGTTTCTGCGAAAGTATTTGCGAGTTTGCAACGAGGTACCAGTAGATGTAACCTTTGGCGCTGTACGTCGGCGCTGATATCAACGCGGATGGAGAAGGAACCCTTGACGGCGACGCCATCTTGATGATGACCGAAAGACAAGTTTCAGACCATCGCACGGACGCTCCCGAGGATCCTGTGCCTAAGCCAATCACGTTACGTACGCGACTGGCGTTCTTAGAACGTTATCTGGCTTCCAAGAGGGAAAGGAGGACGGGCTGAATCCATTGACATGGTATAGAAAGTGCATAACGCTGCTATTCGGAAACAGTAGTCAAGGAGTATCACACTCCTCCGTAAGGGTGCTCAATTTCTTTTTTATCTATGTGGCAATTTTTTACGTTGTCCGATTTTATGAACAAGCCTCTGCGGTTCCCGTTAGCTTCATAGAATCGCGCTTCGACTACGTGTATTTTTTCCTGTATAAATGTTCATTTGTAATCTAGAAATTAACAGCATCCTTGGTCAGAGAAGTCCTATACAGTGGTCCTTAATATGAATCCGAAACATTACGGCAGATCCAACGCGCTTGTTGTAATCAATGTTAAGCCGAAGGTTTATTGAAACCAATAAATTAAATGCTATATACGCAAAGAGACGCATGAAGCATGCAAATTGTGCAGGTCCAATGTACATGTCGGGGTCCATGTCAATCGACACGTTCGAGAAGCGCGTAATTAAATGTTGTATAACTTTATACGATGGGCACAAGTGTCTTTATCTTAATACAATGCAATGTATAATCTCATACAATATTACTACTTATGCGCCGCTCAGGTAGCAAGTTTAATTTTATGCAACGTTTATATTTTTAAAAATGCACCGTTCACATGCTATGCCTAAATGGAAACAGCAGTCCATGGGGATGCACAATATCAGACATCGACTCAGAAACGTCCCCAGGACGAAGGCGATGTTTGATGTTTGTCGAGGAGAGAATGTTTAGTATATGTTTGCGCACGTATAAAGAAGTGCCAACACATGCGTGAACACATTTATATCGGGATCGAATCCCGGCCACGGCGGCCGCATTTACATGGGGGCGAAATGCGAAAACACCCGTGTACTTAGATTTAGGTGCACGTTAAAGAACCCCAGGTGGTCGAAATTTCCGAAGTCCTCCACACGGCGTGCCTCATAATCAGAAAGTGGTTTTGGCACGTAAAACCCCATAATTTAATTTTTTTAACACATATATGGCTTCTATGTTCTCTTGTACCACAGTAGCACATATCCAGTGATCCAAGAAGAGGGGAGGACAAACAGAAAAAGAAATATATCAAGAAAAAAACAACAACAAAAAAACAAATAATCCCTTGGACCCCTGAAACGGCATTTCGTCAGTGGAAGTGGTCACGTGGCGCCTAACGAAATGATCAAGTAAATTTAGCAGCCCGCCGGCATTGAAGCGCTAGGCCAACGCCGCACACAGCAAGGAGATAACGCAAGCTGCTCGCGGGGCCGTACCGGCGGTGACCTCGGAGACGTGACGAAAGGTGGGGGGGGGGGGGGAGGGGGGGCGGCGACATCGACGACACCGACGCTCTTTTTCCAGCCAGTTTCGGTTTCATGGAGCCTGCCAAGGGGAACTAATTGTTCGCATAGCTCCCACATGAAATCCACTATTCAAAATTTAATCGTTGGGATAGGTAGTGTAGATGACGGGCCACAAAGCACTCATTTGCAGTCGCCACCTATTGTTGATGATTAGAAAGTTAATTAGCGTAACTTCGCTAATTACGCAGGTAACTGCGCAAATTGCTCTGTATCTAGAGGCTGCCAATCCGTACACTCGAATTGGAAACATAGCGTTTCTGTGATTTATATATATCTAATTTTAAAAATTTGGTGCAGCTAAAGGAAATCACGCTGCATATGCGTCATTAAACAAAGAAGAAAAAAGAAAAGAAAGGAAAAGAACAGCTCTAGGTGATATGAAGGCAAACTTCTCCGGAACAAAATATATCCAAAGAATTCTTAGTTCGAATGAATTTGCAAATAACAATATACGTAACCATTATTTAAAGTCGGTCGACTAGGCCACTGGCCACATGTCTGCAAGTATAGCACTGAGACCGCGTCTCACCAAAGGTATCCATTTAAAACTCGTGTATACTTAATGGGCCCTAAAAGCTCGGATATTAGGGTCCATGGTTTTTCAATTATTGACACGTCAAAACATTCCTCCATGATTGAAAAAGGTCACCCGTAACATTAGCCGGTCGCATTCATTCGCAAGAATAACGCTAACACAATAATAATCCTATAACGCTCGCCCATGACCAACAGTGGTTTGGACCAGAGAACTCTCACCATTTTATGCGGTAAAAGGATCTACGCAGGGCCGCATTAGTGCCTCAGCCAGCTTCGTTGCCGAAATTTAGAAGAAGCATGGAATTCTCAACTAGAATGTAATGCCAGTCGATATTTGTCGCCCTTTATATGAGAAAAAGAATTGCGCGGGTGCAGTGCTAATGGACGATAAGCATTTATTCGGCGCGAACCTTTCTAACTCACCAGAAAGCTCGCATATTAGAGTCGATGGGTTTTTAGATTATTGACACGTCAAAACATTCCTCCATGATTGAAAAAGGTCACCCGTAACATTAGCCGGTCGACAGCCGGCTAATGTTACGGTGGCAGGTACAGTGGGCTGTCCTCCGACATTAACCGGAGGACAGCCCACTGTACGCATGCTGCGCTCTCGTCAGTGCGGTGACTTGTTGCACGCCTTTCGTTCGTCGCCATTCTGCATCGGCTCAGCAACGAACTGCCACTAAAAGCAAAACGGCGCGCCGTTTGTTCCCGGCGCGACTTGAAGCGGCTTACGTCGCTGCTCTGCGGGCTAGGCTCAAGATATATCATACCTCAAGAAACCGCTTACCCGTAGGCCCTCAGTTTTCTCGCATCGTGGGACGCCTGCTCAGTTGTCTTGCTTACGGACAGCCCTCTCGAGACGTCGATTTCGCGCGACGCCATGCTTAATATCTGCGCATGGTCGCTGCGCGTCTACACAGGCACGCGTGACACCATTGCTGGAGAAATGATTACCAAATACAAGTAAAAACTTTAACGTATATATAAAAAAAAAACTACGACGAAGTCTCCGTCGCAGTTTAGAGATGGTGGATTTCTTTTTCTGGCTTTCTTTAAATGGAATAAGGAAGAAAATGTAGCGCACGCTAGGGTGAACTAATCTTTAGCAAGAGAGCGAACGGAAATCGCATCCATCTTCCGCCGAGCGCCTGGTGTCAAATTTTGTTTACGATATAAAGGCGGGGAGTCCAGAGGTGACTCGGTCGGGTGCCCTGCCGGAAGGCTGCACGTCGGGCCACTTAGGAAATGCTGTCAGCATCAGTTTTTCAATCTAATGCGGCGGTGGTGGCGTGCAGAGAAATCGCTTCCCATGCGCCAACATAGGGGAAAAAATTAGAGAGTGGCTTCCGCAAATACTTTCATCTTTCTCACGGATAACCAGGTTCTCCATTAACGTTATACAGTGAACAGCCTTAGAGCATGGAGGGGGACATGCCAGCTATACAGAGTGAATGAGAGCAGCCCGTTCGATGAAAATGATAACAATAATAAAAATGACTCGCAAGATAGGCTGCTTCCGCTCTGTAAAGAAAGCAGGATGTTCGCCTGATTTATTGCGACTTGAAACAGCAAGCAGGAGTGTTTGTTTTCCCTGTTTAGAATACAAGCACGCTCGTCTTCTGGGCACCTTTTGTCTACTCCTGTATGTTTGTGCCTTTCCGTTTGTTCTTTCTTTATATATACGGAGGGTATTTCTGGGTTTACTGGTTTTCCACCTTATTCTTTAGACTTGTCACTCCACTCCAATGGCTCATTTAGGAAAATAGAGATCACTGATACCACTATGCACCAGCACGTCTCAATTTATCGTTGCCTTAGCTTCACGCAATTGGGAAGCATTCTCTTTCGTCCCTTTCGCCGATACTTCATGACCTTCCCGTGAAGTATATAGGAGATAGTGCTATACAAACCTAATTGGAGGAGTAGTGTGGCGGTCTGGCCGCAGTTTGACGATTCAACCTGCATAGAAATTATATGATTGGCGGCGCGTTGATTGGTGTAGTCATCGTATAGGCTGACTTCAAAAGTGCGTATAGCTTCCTACTTGATTTTCCTTGCTCCAGTCATAGTAAATTTATTACAGCGCAAATATTTGTTTTATATGAGCCTTCTAGTGCTACTGCCTTATACGACCGTCGGTAGCAACAACACGTGAAGCCAACAGACACGGAAGGAAAAGAAAGTATTATGATCAACAAACTTATACTGAGTAGGCGGTCGGTCGGTCGGTCCATCACCTTGCGCTAGTCATAATTTTTTTTCTTCAATTGTACTTTCTAAATAATTAAAGAAAGCTCAATTTCTTATATTCGTACTATTTTTAACGAAGAAAAAGCGAAATTTAGCTTTACTTTGGTGACAGCAATACCCACTGCCTCCGCGCAAAAGCATTAAGGCTGTAAGAGTTGAGGCCCTTGCCATGCAATTAATGATATGAACAAAAAAAAAAAGCCACGATGCGTGACTTTCAGACGAGTGGCAACTACTTAAAGCCAGACAACGTACGGGGGATCTATCTATCTATCTATCTATCTATCTATCTATCTATCTATCTATCTATCTATCTATCTATCTATCTATCTATCTATCTATCTATCTATCTGGACGTATGTATGGACGTATATATGTATGTATGTATGTATGTATGTATGTATGTATGTATGTATGTATGTATGTATGTATGTATGTATGTATGTATGTATGTATGTATGTATGTATGTATGTATGTATGTATGTATGTATGTATGTATGTATGTATGTATGTATGTATGTATGTATGTATGTATGTACGTACGTACGTACGCACACTTTCTAAGGAGACTTCGGCC
Organism: Dermacentor variabilis; assembly: GCF_050947875.1. Taxonomy (NCBI): domain Eukaryota; kingdom Metazoa; phylum Arthropoda; class Arachnida; order Ixodida; family Ixodidae; genus Dermacentor; species Dermacentor variabilis. Next base: position 110,293,113 of record NC_134568.1, on the reverse strand, counting down.
TTGCGACACGTCGCAAATAAGAGCTCTAGGAGCGCGCCAAGATCAGAAGCGGAATATAATTTCATACTAAAGTACAAAGACCAGGCAGCGGGCACACTGGGATCGCTGCTACGCCGTTTTTTGGAATTGTCATCACCTGCAACTAGCTGTATCAATCGGCTTACAAGTACGACGGCCGGTAGACCCGTTAGCGGGACATTGTCAGCGGATCTCGGTCCCCAATGCAGCGCCACTATTACTCTTGCTCCTATAGAGTACCGAAGTTAGACCTTATGCGGCTGGATGCGAAGGAAAGCCAGCGAAGTGGCGACCATTTCGGGAATCGTTTCGTGGCACCGTCCACGACTATTCGCGACAGATTAGCGTTAAAGACTTCTGCTACCTTCGATCCCTCTAAGATGGTCCGGCCACAATTGCCACAGCTAGTATTCTTATTGTATTCTCGCGGTACTCAGCGCCGTCTCTAATTTCGCCTGCATCTGTCAGTCACTGATGAGCATATTTATAAAATGTAAAAGGTGACTTGGGATGACTATGTCCACTAGAAGACTAATTATTGAGCCCTGGCGAATTTAGTGAGGCTTTTCGTATGTCAAGGACGATGGCTGGCGGAGAAAATTCGTAAGAAAGTCGGTGTTGGATTTGGCTTACCAAATCGAATATGTCTTCAGCATTCAGACACTGCCGGAAACCAGTAATACACAAAAGAAGAAGCTTTAAAAATGACAACCATTCCTCTCTGTGACGATGGAATAGCAGCGAAAGCTGACGACAGTGAAAGTTCCCAAACAAAAAGCAAAGTGCTTTCACTGCCATGCAATCTTCTCAGAGTGTAATGGTTGTCATTTGTTCATCCAGCATCGCGGGAACTTTCTTCGTCGGTGGTCGTTTCGCGCCGGCGCCGTATACATTTTCGTTGCTGCTCGCTCCGGCGCTCCTGGTACGCACGTTGTTCTTCGGGAGTACGAACTATACGTGTCCGCCCCATCGATAACGCAGCTGTTTTTAGCGCCGATACCTCTCCTGCTTATATACTGCGATAACATTGACGTCACGCTATTTTTCACCGCGAGCGGTCTAGTCTGTTCCGCATTTTGACATCTGCGCCGCCGCACTGCACCAGTACGGTATCACACACAAAGCAAACAATGAAACCCATTTTGTATGGGTTTGTTAGAAATCGCTAAGTCCGTTTCTGTTGTCGGACGCCGAAAAAACTACGAAAGGTTAGTCATATGCAGCTTTCGCTGTAAAATGTTTTTCCATTAGCTTCGCTAAGCAGGAAGCAAAGGAAAAAGCGGTCGATATGAAGTCAAGGCTGCGCTGTCCTTTCAGGGCTTAATTATTGGCACGACTCAGGCCAACCTATAAATTATGGTACATATGTCTCACGTAACCCAGATATGATTGAAGAACGCCAAGAGATAATTTGTTCATTAATGAGACAGGTTAGAGATAGTCTGATTGGTGGCGTCACCTCCCGAAGCACAGCGTTGACGCACGGACTCTCTGGCTGTCTGAGTTCCCTAGGTTGGTACGAGCTCCATAACAGATGGCATAGTAGGCGGGTGGGAGGAAGATGTCGCCGGCGACTTTACAATCATAAGGTTGTAAATTACATTTTGTGGACACCTATTAAGGTGTCCACAACACATTGCGTTATTAAGGAAAGAGGTTTGTTTTTCAACTGAGCGAGCGCAACAAAACGCTTTGTTGGTCTCAATGGGCTGCCTAGAGTGGTGACCACACTCCATTGCTTGATGGAGTGCACCAAGTTCAACCTTCTCTTTGATGGATCCCATAATAATTGACTGGGTTGGTATTAGCCGGCTAATCAATAATCTGCAGATTTCGTTTGCCAGTGGGCCTGATAGTATTAATTCAATAATATTGAAATGCACTGAGGTGTTTTGATCTGTTATTCTTTCTAAAATTTTTGCTCAGTCGTTGCAGTATTCTTCGCTGCCGCGTGACTGGAAGAAAGGAAAGGTGGTTCTAGTCCCAAAGTCAGGCAATGCGCATGCTCCCGAGAACTACCGTCCCATTTCATTGACAAGCATCCCATGCAAACTTTTGGAACACATCATTTACTCTCACCTTGTTGAATTTTTGGAAACCAATTCATTCTTTCATTCCTGTCAACATGGCTTCAGAAAAACGTACTCGTGCGAAACCCAACTAGCTTGCTTTACTAATGATCTTTTTGCTGCATCTGACAATAACTTTGACGTTGACTGTATTTTCTTGGACCATGCTAAGACCTTTGATACCGTATACCGCACGATCTACTAAACCTTAAACTCGATCAGCTTAATATTGATCCTTTAGTATTAGCTTGGATTAAGGACTTCCTTTCCTATCGAACTCAGTACGTAACAGCCAATAACGCTTCCTCTGCTTTTTCATCGGTTACATCAGGGGTCCCGCAGGGATCCGTCCTCTGGCCTCTCCTCTTTCTAATTTATATTAAGGATCTCCCTGACTGCGTGAAATCGTCTTCAATTAACCTATTTGCTGATGACTGCGTAATATATCATAAGATTAGTGACCCCGCCGATTCCGCTAAACTACAAGAAGACCTTAACAATTTATCTATATGGTGCAATGCGTGGAATATGAAACTAAACGTAAATAAATGTAAATATATGCGCATATCACGCCGCTCTAACAATATTGACACACGCATGTATTTTCTGAATAGCACTCCTCTCTGTCAAGTTAATTTTTACAAGTATCTCGGCCTTTACATCACTCACGATCTATCATGGCAGAAGCATGTTGAATTTATCTCTTCTAACGCTAATTGCACGCTAGGCTATCTACGCAGAAACTTTTACGCCGTTCCTGCATCTTTAAAACTGACGCTCTACAAAACACTTGTTCGATCAAAATTAGAATATGCCTCGGCCATCTGGGATCCCCCTCAAGTATTACTAACCCTCTCCCTCGAAGCAATTCAGAACCGCGCGTCCCGCTTTATTCTATCTAATTACTCTCGTCATGCTAGCGTAACACCATGAGTTTGGCGTAAAACTCATGGTGTTACGCTAGCATGACCAGAGTATAACCCCTAACATACCGGAACTTTCAGTACGTCGTGCATACAGTCGCCTCTGCCTTTTCCACAAGATTTACCACAACCCGGTATTAAAAGAAAAACTTCTTACTCCTCCTTCCTACTTTTCATCCCGCAGCAATCACCTTCATAAAGTTTCGTGCCATCTTGTCGCACGAACGCGTACTATCACTCTTTTTTACCTCGCACCTCCAATGACTGGAACCACCTCCCCGCATCGGTCGATACTAGTATAGACCCATCGAGGTTCAAGACTGCTGTTTTCCATGCCATCTAACAAATATTTTATTCATTGATCTGCATTCTCTCTATGTGTATATGTACCACTCCTTTCTGTAGCGCCTACGGGCCTTGAAAGTATTTAAAATAAATAAATAAATAAATAAATAAATATTCCAGACAAGGGTGTAAATACACTTCGCGTTGCCCAAAAAGGCGAACATTGTGTCTTCTAGAGATTTTTGTTTTGTCAACGTATAGCCGTTAGTCAGTTTCACGGTAGGCTTTATTACCAGTACAGGAGTTGAAAAGATTTCTACTAAAAGCATAAAGCTGAGTACACCAGGCGTTTTCGTTGCCTCATTCGGGAGGAAACCGAAATGCATCGCGTAAAGGGACAGCTGTAGAAAGCATTATAGTGTCAAGGACACATGGTCGTGCGTGCAATTGCTGCCAACCGAGACATTCAGCCGCCAATGGCTGCATGCAGTTCTTTGAAGGTCACATCAGCCACTCGGACGCACAGTGGTGACAGCGCTTTCAGATAATGTCGAACCAGAGCACCGAACGAGTCATAGAGTGGCTTTGACGGCGTGCTCATTTTAGGTCGAAGTCTACACCCAAGCCTAGTACAGACCAAGTGAACCCGAAGTCCGGGCATGGAATTTGATATGTGTCGTGCGCCGGTGCGTGCGAACAGTAAGAATTCATCTCTCCCTTTAGGCGGGCATTCGTGGCGCAAGGCGCTAGCTAAAGCGTCTGGCTGCTGAGCTTGAGGAATCGGTGTGACGCGTGTTTGATTGCGATCAGCACCAAATAAATTTTAACCAGACTTGTACGTAACGAATTACATGTAATTAATTACTTGTAATCTATTACATCTTATTGTTGATTTTGTAATTTAACGATTACATTTTTAACTCAGTAGCGCTCACTGTAATTCAGTTACTTTTTTCAGTAACCAAGCACATTTAATTTGTTAGTTTATTGGCGACGCAAGCTGCAACAGGGGACGCAATATTGGGAACTTGAATTTGGTGGGAACTAGGCTGTAGAACGCCCGGGATAGTGCCACACGGCGGCCAATTCAGACAGGCAAACCCGGGCGCTCAGTATTTCTTCCCTTATTAATGCTCCATCGGATGCTGGCCGACGAATCGAACCGGTGCGAGTATGTCTCCGTAATGACAGCTACTTAGGACATTAATGCCAAGATATCGCCGAGGAACGATTTTCTCAAGTTTTCATTGGCCTAGGGAGCGTCTTCTTCACAGAGAACCCAGTGACAGAGTAGCGACAATCTTGTGCTCAAAATGTTCGTACGTTATACAACACCGCCCTACTCCCCAGCGCGCAGGTTTCAGTGTCTCTGCTGATGTCTTCATGACAAAAACATGGGTTGATGACCGATGAAATTTTTGAAAAGCAACTGCTAGTAAACATAAGCAAGGCACGAAGAACTGCAGTGGGATGCACAGAACGTGTCAGGTCATATCGTTCTCTTTGCACTATCCGTGCAATGTTATTAGAAGTTCACATGAAAATATAACGGTAGAAGGAATTCCATTATTTTTGAGTAATTCCTGAAATACTTTCGTGAGGAAGTAATTGGTAATTGAAATCATGTTTGTTGGAAGTAAATGTAATTAAAATCGGATATTTTTATCTGTAACGCGTACAAGTCTGATTTTATCACTTTTTTTTTCATTCAGCAGCGCTGAGAACGAAGTTAGCCCCAAATTTAGAGAGCGCTTTTCCTCGGAGATCAGTCCTAATTTTTACACTGCACTATCTTTGAGAACGGCCCGTATTTTTGGTGGGATAGTTACATAGACGGAAAGAAAACTGGTCTGACAATGTGAAGAATGCTATTCGCACTAAAACGGATCATGATGTTGGAACTGTGCGGCATGCCACACCGCACGTGACGAGGGTGTTCTTTTATTCCTTTAGTCTGATTAAATTGGGGGGGGGGGATCAAACAGGTTGTTTGCTTGACGCGCTTCTTCCATATTTTCCGGACGCGTTGCCCGCCCCTACTATACGGAGCCCACTGTGTTTCAACCAAGGCCTTTAGAGATAGTTCAGCTTCCGTAGGAGCTATGTGGAGTGTGTTCCCTTACCCGCGAAAGTGTTATATGCAAATATGCAGAACAAAGTTTCACAAAATGACGCAAACAAGGCGACGGATTTTCTCATTCACCATGTAAACCATTAAATGCAAAAGAAAATGCTCCACTTGGGTAAAATATTTGCTGCAACCAGCCAAACCTGCGCGTCCAAGTGATGAAAAACGAAGTGTCCGGGCGGCGCTGAAACAAACGATCCGGCGCATGATCCAACTTTTCACGTCGCTCAGACGCTGGCGGGGGACGATGCCACAATATGTACTCGTGTTCAATGGAGAGATTGTATATACGGAATCGATGCCTCCATAGATTTCCTTTCGTGAAAACGATGCGCATTTGCATGCAAATGACAAAGGCTGGCCACTTGCAGGAACTTGGTCGTCTTGCACAAACTTGTGTATCCACATCGAGGAAATATAGTGGACGATCGCGTGCAGGAAAAAAAAAACACAGGAAACGCGAACGGGGAACACTAGAGTGTTTCCACGAATCACAACCACTCACATGGCATGCACGTAAGCGCCAAATCTTGTAACAGTAATCACTGTGCCATGTCGCATTTCGCAGGACTGAACGCTGTTCTCACTATCTCCTTCCATAATACATTCATCTCGAAACGAAAACGCCGAAATGCACCAGGTGCCTGCCTTCCTTAACAAGCGGTACATGTTACCCCTCCAGGATCTCGCGTGATTCGCTATATATCCACTCTGTTGCCATGGTTACCGTATTCTAGCTTTATGCCGTGGTGACAGCTGTCACTAGTAACGAAAGAAAAGGCTTGCTTGTTGGTCTTTTAGTTTTTCATGCAATGTCGCATTCAAACTAGAGGATGTTACAGACGTCGTAGTTGTCACTGAGTGTTGTGAAGAAACTACCGGTGGAAGTCTGCGTCGGCACGTGTGAGCTTCGCAGCATCAACGCACCAAGCTCTTCTGCAGCAGCACAGGCGAGGTTTTCGTATGGAAGCAATCGTCGTGAACGTGCAGCATCCTCTGTCCTTACAGTACTGAAATGTTTCGACAACGCCTTGTATCTTACTTTTTCGTGTACGCGTTTCGTATTTTGTACAATAAGGGTGCGTGGGTTCTTACAGCGATAGCTGTTGGAAGGTGTTCGTAATACCGGTGGACCTTGACATACATATGTCTAAGTAATCGAATTTGACTGTTTCGAAAGGAGGTCTCTCCTGCGGTACAAGTATCTTCGTGTCATTGATACGCCGATCACAGATCAACGTTGTGAGGAGTCTTATCGTCGACCATGATGCCGGCATTCTACCAAAATTCGTATTTAAGAATTTAAAAACAACTTGTTTTATTCCTGACACGATTTATTTTTGAAGGGAAGAAACGCTTGGGCTCTGCTTGAAAAAGAAAGAACAAAACAACAACCCGGGTGTGTCCTTTTTAGAAGTATGGCAGCAGTGCTTCCTTGGTTTGCATTCTTTGAAGTGCCACATCTACGTAACGTGGGTATCGAGCATGCCGTTCGGTAGAAAGTAGACGCTACAATCTCAAATGCAAGCTGTCGCTGCCATTGCGTCCCGCTTTGAGAGACGTGATTCTTTTGCCTACCGCGCCTGAAACAGCCCAGGACAGCTACAGTAGATCTTTTAAATAGTGCTGTAGATGAGCACATAGGCATGGCGTTTATACAAAAGTGGTGTCGTGCTGCCTATCTAAAGAAAGAAGTAAGTTAGAAACAAGCAAAAAAGTAATAAGAAACTAGACTCAGAATTCGTGCCAAATTATTTGGTTGATCACGGGCATTATTTCAGCATTAGAAACATTGTATTTTAGAGCCAGAAACTAACGCTATAAGTAGGCGTGAGAAAACAGTTATATTCTCGAGTTAAAACAGTAATTATCACGATGTTTCTGATAATTAATGAGCGTATCCTTTTTAACTCTCAGTGAGGCATTCGACAGACACTTGCCATTTTTTTTTTCAGACAAGAGAGAGACAAGCCTACTGCACTGTTCTAATGCTGGTAGAAACTAACTTGGGACACAGAAGGCTGTATGTTGTGTTGAATGGGAAAAACCTTCGCGTATGTACTTACGCGTGTCGTCATCAGATGCTCTACGATGTTCTGTGCCAGGCCATGTCATATATTCGGCTTATCACGAAGTATCGCGTCATGCACGAATTATCAGATGATATCAAACAACAAACAGGCGGTTGATTACAGGATGCCTTCGATGTTCAGAGTAAAGGTAAATGGGACCAAAGTTTGGGTGTGCTTCTTTTACGGGGAGTACGTGTGTCTTTCTGTGACTTGACTTCGTGTTTTCTATATTTAATATATTATCGAAGCTGACTTTACATTGTAGTGTGCCTTACGTGACCTCTTACGTGAGTTGTATTTCTCCTACTTCTGTAGGCTGACTTTACGTTTCCATCGGGTTCGGTTGTCCTTAGTGAATTTCTTTAAACCTGGCGAGCTCTCTCAATTCCTCGTTCTTGTTACGTTTCTTTTATTCAATGCTGTCTTTGTCACATCATTTTAACAGGTATTCATTCTATGTGAACAGGCCTAGGGGGCGCCGCTTAAAGGAGCCAACATGTCCTTAATATTATGTAATCAAAAAAAAAAAGAAAGAAAGAAAGAAAAAGAGAGAGAGAGACAGAGAGGATCCTCATAAACTGTAGTATTACTCAAGTTGGATGGATGGATGGAATAACTTTATTGAAAGGTCCTGCGAGCTACTGGGCGCCCCATAGAGCGGGCTAGTCCCACGTTGGGACCGGGTGTTTTAACTCCCTGGCCGCATCGTGGGCTCGCTGAATAGCCCAGAGCTCATCCGCCAGGTCCGTGCTGCGTAATGCTTCCTGTAGCCTGGCGGAGTCTTGATTTTTGTTTGCGTGGGTCCGTCCACACGGCCAGAGCAAGTGATGTACGTCTAGTGTGCTAAGGCAATTTTCGCAATATGATGTTGTGTATAGCTCAGGCAGGTAGTGATGTAGTCTGTTCTGCGTGGGGTACGTGTTGGTTTGAAACATTCTGAACGTGAGGGCTTGAGGCCTGGTGAGCTTATTGTAAGGTGTGCTATATATTCTGCAGTCTAGATAAAAGTGCTTTGTGATCTCGTTGTATGTGGAGGCAGGGTCCCGATTCTCGCTGGGATGGTCACGACCAGAATAGGTGGCGTCGCGGAGGGTTACGTCTCGCACGCTCCTGTGAGCCATCTCAATGAGATAGGGAGGGGCGTGCTCGATCTATCCGAGGTATGCCGGGAACCAGCAGATGGTGTGATGCTGCAGCGTGAATCGCTGTAGACGTGGATGGTGGTCGGGTCTGTGAGCGCGAGTGCGATGGTGACCTGTTCTGCTATCTCGGACTTGTGGGTCTTGAATGTGAGAGCGTTTGTGACTTGACCTTGCTTATTGACCGTGGTGACAACGAAGGCCTTCCTGGACGGGTACTGTGCCGCGTCTACGAAATAGGCTAGGATCTTCTTATCACGCATTACGCGCAGGATAAACGATCCGCGTGCAAGGCTTCTGGGTTGATGGTGCGTGGGGTTCATGTTCCATGGGAGTGGGCGAACCGTGTAGGAGTTGCGTGTGTCCATCGGAACGCTTTGATATAGATTCTCCATTACTGTGGTGCCATGACCCAGTTTGGCTAGGATTTCTCTACCCGGTTTGGTTCCAGAGAGTCTTGTCAATAGAGCCCATTCTTGAGCTTCGGCGATTTCTTCAAGTGTATTGTGTACACACAGTTGCAGCAGGAGCTCTGTCCCGGTGCTCTTGGGGATTCCCAGCGCTAGTTTGACTAGCTTCCTCAGTTGCACATTAAGTTTGTCCTACACCGCTGCCTTTCATCCAGCCTTCCTCGTACGTGAAGTGGCATAGCGCGAAGGCGTGTGTTAGCTTGATGAGATTGTCTTCCTTAAGGCTGTGTTGTCTGTTTTCTACGCGTCGTATGAGATTCATGGCATATGCCATGAATCTCATACATCTCGGCATGCATGCTCGGCATCTCGGCATGCTCATTGAGAGCAACGGTTCTAACGCCGCGACAGTGGAGAAGATTGTGACAAAGTCAAATAATATTATTTGACTTTGTCACAATCTTCTCCACTGTCGCGGCGTTAGAACCGTTGCTCTCAATGAGCATGCCGAGGACTGATTTTGCTGACGTGCAGAATGGTTCCTCTGTCTTTTGTTCTGAGAATAATGGCGTGTGTGTCTCTGATTTCGCTCTTTGGCTTGGGACCGCTTCTCGATGGTTTGTAGACGAGGAGCTCCGACTTCACGAGCGAACATTGCAGGCCCGTGGGAGCAAGGTATTCCTCGATCGCGTCGATCGCTTGCTGTAGAGCGTTCTCAATTGATCCCACGCTACCTCCGGAGATCCAGAGCGTTACGTCATCTGCGTATATGGTGTATTTGACGTCCTCGATTTGATCCAGTCTCTTGCCTAGGCCGGCCAGCGCAAGGTAAAAAAGCGTCGGAAAGATGAAAGAACCTTGCGGGATGCCCTTGCGGCCCAGTTTGTAGTTCTGGGACCTGATTTCCCCTAGACGCAAGGTGGCCGTTCTGTCGCTCAGGAACGATTTTGTATAAGCGTAGGGTCTAGTGCCGAGGTCCAAGTTTGAGCTCGTGTCGAGTATGTAGTCATGCGATAAATTATCGAAGGCCTTTTCGAGGTCTTGCCCTAGAATTACTCTCGCGTCTCTCGTGTCTGCATCAATAATCGCATATTTGAGGAGCCTCATGGCGTCTTGGGTGGATCACCCAGGCCGAAAGCCGATCATTGTTGCGATGCAGATATCTTTTTCTTCGAGGTGTTTCGAGAACCTGTTTAGGACCACGTGCTCGGCTACTTTGTCGACTCATGACGTCAGCGAGATCGGTCGGAGGTTATTGATATTGGGCACCTTGCCAGGCTTTGGGATGAGCACGATGAGGGCCGTTTTCCAGTCTTCGGGTAGTGCTCCGTTCCTCCAGATTTTGTTGATTTCCTCTGTGAGGGTTTAGATGGAGGTGTCATCTAGGTTTCTAAATGCCTTGTTAGTTACGCCGTCGGGCCTCGGCGCTGACTTGCTGTTTAGGTTCTGAAGCGCCGTGCGTATCTCTTCGGTTGAGAAGTCCCGATCTAGCTCTCGGTTGGCCTTGCCGTGATATGCTTCGGCGGTCGTGCCTCTAGCATTTTTGGCCAGCGGGAGGTACTTGTCAGAGAGATGGTCAATGAGGTCATTTTCCGTGGTAATCTTGAGTTCTTGGTGCATGATCCTGTTCAGCGTGTGACCCTGGTCCGCTTTGGTTCTGGTTCTGTCTAAAAGGTGTTTGAGCAGGTGCCACGTCGTGCCGCTGTTGATGCGGCCGTCCGCGGCGTCGCAAACTTCGTTCCGTTGCTTGTTAGATAGTTGCGTGCAATATTCTGCAATCAGCCGGTTGAGGGAAGAAATTCTTTTCCTCAGCCTTCGATTGTGTCTTTGTTCTTTCCATCTCCTGGTGAGTGATTGTTTGGCTTCGAGCATGTGAGCCAGCCAGCTTTCCATGCTTTGAACGGGTAGATCTGTCTGTTTCCTTCGTCGCTGCCTTAATGTCGGCCTTTAGTTGCAACGTCCATTGTTCCATTGATTATTTGCCTGTTCGGCGATCGTGTCTTGACTCGCGGTATTTGTCCCAGTCGACGTACGTCATTTTTCTGGGTTCTCTGGATGGGGTGTCAATCGTTATCTCAACAATGTGATTATCGCTGCCCAGATCCTCGAAGAGGTTGTTCCACTGATAGTTTGGAACGTTGTGAACGAAAGTGAAATCCGGCGTTGTGCTGCAGTTTGTTCCACTGATAGTTTGGAACGTTGTGGACGAAAGTGAAATCCGGCGTTGTGCTGCAGTTTGTTCCACTGATAGTTTGGAACGTTGTGGACGAAAGGGAAATCCGGCGTTGGGGTTGCGGTTGACCGAGTTACCCGTTCTTGTGGGGTATGCGGCGTTCGTGATCAGCGTTAAGTCAGGTACATCGGCGTCGTTTATTAAGTCCTTGCCCTTAGCCCTGCCGTCGACGTATCCCCAGGCCGTGTTAGGGGCGTTGAAGTCCCCGGCCACGATCACGGGGTTGTCGCCGGCACGATTGTGGGCAAGCTGGGGTATTTGCCTAAATTTTTGTGCTCTGTGCTTGGTGCTGCTGTAAAAGTTTAGGATGAATATACTCTTGGCGTTATTGGCTCTAGGAAAGACTTCCGTGAGAATGAATTCGCAGTTGCTCCGGTCGTGATTAACGTTGTGTTCGTGTGGGCTAGCTTCTTGCTGAGGTTGGAGCGTAGGCTTGTACCACTCTTATTTTATACCTCCGATTCATCTTTATCACGACTATTGCGACCTCCTCATTAATGCTGCATAATTAATCAATGTTGTCCGCTATGTCCTTATGGATTAAGAATCCTACTCCCTATTGTCTCTTATCTGGAAGTCCTCTGTAGCAGAGGACGTGACCGTAAGTCAACACTGTATAAACCTCACCAGTTCTTCTAGCCTCATTAAGGCCAACTATATCCCACGCAATGCCGGATAATTTATCAAAGAGTGCTGATAAACTAGCTTCACTCGAGAGAGTTGAAGCTAGCTTACCACCTCTCTTTGAGGAATTATCAGGCATTGCATGGGATATCATTGGCCTTAGTGAGGTTAGAACTGGGGAGGCTTATACGTTGCTGACTAAAGGCCACGTCCTACTTTTGCTAATTAACTTTAAGTAACCAACTAGATGTCTGGAACTAAAACATTGATGTCGTTTGCTTAGCTGACTTCGAATATACTCATTTAGTTTTATTTGTGTATATTGATCCTTCTTTTATTAAAGCTTGTTACGTAATTGCTGGGACGCCCTTGTATATACTTGATAATCTATGTTATATCTCTCATAGTTAAAGTGTGCTCTTAGAACCGTAGAATATGCCACTTTCCTATGGAGAATCTGTTCCCAGCGGCACTGCATAAAAATATGGAAGAAATACAAGACACGGCTGATAGGTGAGAACGAGCTGACGCACCTTTATGAAAAAAACAAACCAATACTGCGGTAGTCTTTCCAGCTATTCAAGAATATCCTGCTATCAGCAAATGCTGCGCCTTTTTTCTTTTACTTACCAGAGAAGCATTACGTTACACAGAAAATATTTTTAACAAACTATTATAGGTTTATGTGAAACGGTGAACAACAATGGCACACTATATAAAGTAAAACTCTACAAAGTTATTTAGGCTCGTAAACAAGAGTTTGAAAATTCCAAGTGATCCACTTTGAAGGAAATATTTGTGTATTAACGAATAAAATGAAGAAAAGGACTTTGCTATTAGAATTTTGCGAGCGACGTCAGTGTGACATCAGGGAGTTCACAACATTTTCTCGTATTTCTGTCCTTAGTGGGCAGGAAAAGTCCGAAAGAGTCTCGAAATCCAATCTTCGCCTACATTAAAATGCAACGTAGTCCTGCTAGTACGTGCCGTGAATAGATGCGGCAAAAATCTATGATGTGACGGAGTGATTCAAAGCGTACCCTAAAAAAATGTCAACGTGGTCTAACTGCCTGTCTTTCTCTTTTCTGCCCCTTTTTGGCTTGAAATGGCTTAGCTTACTCTAAGGCTGGCCTATTTTCAATTTGAGAAGCCTCATCTGCCGAGCTAGTGTAATATTTTAGTTGCGAGTCTACCTAGAATGAAGATTCACCGTTCAGGACCATGTTGTTCGCTACCCCACGTACAGGAAATCTAATTGGTGGCAACCAATTTCAAACGCTCACGAGTGTATTACTGCGATGACTGCCTGCCTCCCGACACGGCACGCTAAAAACCGTATTAACGGTACTGCCCCTTCTACAATGACAGCAAGCTCACCTATATAGAGAAAGGAGGTAGCATGGTTTAGCTACAAGGGTTGACAACTCGCCGATGAAAAGCGCCAGAGATGGTGGCCAACGCGTACCACAAACCGTTATTGTAATGCCATTGACATTCTTTTTCGTACTTCAGGCATTTTGAGTCTATCTGTTTCAGCCTTATACACTGACGTAGTGACGCAAATTGCGTACTTGCTAGGACCACTAGGTATGCGATAGCGGTCGTCATGCCGTTGTGGTGGTTCCACCTTCGTCATCCGACCCTCGTCATGCCGCCGTCTTCATGCCATCGTCGTCATTCCGTCGTTGTCATGCCATCGCAGTCACGCTCTCGTCGCACCATCGTCATTATTTCAGAAACGTCATCCCATTGTTGCCATACAGCCTTCGTCGTTCTACGGACGTCATTAAAAGGTAGTCACGCTGCCGTCAACGAATCATCATTATGCCGATGTTGTCAGGCCGTTGTCGACCGTCACGCAGTCATTGACATAAATTCCTTGCCATGTTATCGTCGTGATGCCATCGCGATCGTTCCAGCTTCATCATCCGATTTCCGTCATACCGTCGTCGTCACGCCGATGTCGTCGCGCCATCATCATCGTACAGTTGTCATACTGTCCTCGTCAAGCCACCGTCGCCATACACTCGTCGTCATCCCTTTGTCCTCATGCTGTCGGCGTCATGCTGTTGTCGTTATTCCATCGTCATCGTTTCAGAATCGTCATGGTATATTTTCGTTATGCCATCGTCGTCATACCACCTTCGTCGTTCCACCAACCTCATTCCTTCTTTATCATTTCATGCCACGGTCTTCGCTGTGCCGTCATCATACAGTTATCGTCATGCAGCCATAGTCGTGGTCAACCCTAACGAGTTAGTCTCATAGCAAAGTAGGCCAATCCCAGATACAGTGTACGTCTCATATAGCCGCCGCAATGAAAATTTCAATAATGACTACAGATCCTAAATAAAGATTCCTTCAGAAATATGGTTTCTCGCTTCGTTGCTTGAATGCTAATGGCATTAACGTCGACAGTCATCATCAAATAAGTTCTGCCGGATTCGCTTGTCTTTTCTTTCTTTCTTTTCTTCTTTTTACGATTTCAATTTGGAGTACCAAAATGTCGTAACGTTTTGGTCCTGTACATTTTCGCACAGCAATAACGTTTCTTTTCTCTCTTTGTTTTCGATCTTTCGTTAACGGCTACAATTACAGTTAGATACTCTGACTGGGAGTAAGAGATGAGAAAGGGCGTAATGACACCTTGACAAGAACAGTCAGGATGACGCTAGTAAATACAGGCCGTCCTATAGCAGATAAGCACATCACCGCCACGAGTCGAAACCTCTGAGAAATATAGATTAAAGCACACGTGGGTTCATGACGTGATTCAATATATGGCCAGTGATCCCAACTGAACGCACCCAGTCACCGGCTGATCGCTAAGCTTTGTCGCGGAAGCAGCCCACACCTGCTACTCCAACTAGTGCGTGTGCTGGAGGTATACACCAAGAACGTAGTGCTCTGTTTTGGGTATGCAGGCTGAATTCTTGTCTTCGAGTTGAATTATTGGAAGAGGCGGACATTATTATCACGATAAATCGAAACACATATTCAACTAATTAACACAAGCTCAGCAATTACCTTCTTAATTAATTACGTTACAGTAGATATTACATGTTACGAATTGTAGCCGGTGAGCTTGCAAGACGTAGCCATTTGAAATGAATTTCCAAGATGACACCAGTTTCGATATATTATTTGCCAAAATGTGTGACGAAATACAAGGGTGTTCCAGTTAATTTTGTGCATCAGTCCATAAAAAAGCGTTTTCTGAAAGTTGTAAGTGGAACACCAGTGAATTTTTACGGTGAGTTTGATTGCTCATATCTCCAAACTGGCGTCATTCTGGAAAGTCATTCTAAGCGGGCACGCCGGGCAAACTTACTGGCTACAATTCGTAAATTGCAACATGTGCCGTAATGTAATTAATTAAGGATATAATTATTGAAATTATGTTAATTAGCTGAGAATGTGTGTTCGCTTTCTCGTAAAAGTAATGTGCGCCTCTCTATCTTGTTCAATATCTCCTTTCCTTAAAGATACGTTTTGAGGGTGACAGTACTACTTTCTTGAAGCAAAGTAGAACAACAAAGCTCCAAACATGGTCGAAACCGTGAAAGAAGCGATACGAAGAGACAAGCGACTCGAGCGTCGCATTCGCGTTTCATTTTGTCTTTCTTGTTGTTCTCGTCTTTGCCTCACGATATTTAACGTCAACTCTACCTTTTCTAACCTCAAGCTCTTGCGGCGCTACCATTCATACTTGAGTCGCCTCGCCCCGTAGTATCGAGAAATGAAACCAGCTGTTACATCTCCCGAAATACTAAAGAACGAAAAAAAAGGAAAAAAAGCAGGTCATACAAAGAACAAGCTCGAAAGGGGGCTGCTCATTCAATACATGTCGACACGCAGACACTAGCGCGAGCGCCACTGCCCAAAGAGAGCAAAAAAAGAAAAGAAGAGAGAGAGAGAGAGAGAAATGGAAGACATAATAGAACGCGGCGGTGTAATCACTGAGGTCGGAAAGTTGGTTCGCCCGTTCCAATGTCCAGGAATGAAAACCGCGCCATTGTCTGGCTGATGCTCAGACACCGTTACCCCTCTCAAACAGACTAACACTCACAATAGGGGTAGAAAGATATGATTTGGGCTTCTTTTGCGAGTGTCGACGCCCTTATGCACTATAGATAGTGCATTATTTTTCGTTGTTTACGCCGTCGCCTGGCGAGTGAGATTGTGCGAAGGGCGCACGAGCCAGTATGAGAAATAATATGGAAGGACAAACGTGCAACGAAAAAGGAGTTTCAGCCAAGCAGACTACATTGTACTGGGCGCGCGCAGCAACAGACTGTACGAAGTTCACCCACATATGAATAGAGGCCATGGCATAAATGAAATGTCTCGGCCTTGTGTGGCCTTCAGGCTGAAAAGGACGAAACTACAAGATTTCGCGCAAGTTTCCCATGGTTTCAGAGGGCGCGACCATTCGATACACGCCAGCTCCGAACAAACCAGCATGACAATACCGTACACCTCCACGGTTTGCCAGCGCTTAGTCGTTATTTCTTCCGCAATTACCGAACGGCTATTTTCGTCGCCGTACATCGAGCGCAGAATACATGGAATGGCGGCAGTTTTGGCATATATGAAGTTGGGATATCCTCGCCGTCGTCGACAAAGGATTGCGCAGTAGACTTCCATTATTACGACATCGCGTAATACGAGAGCCTTCTGAAGTCCTATTGGCGGCGAGGAGTAACGGAGTCGCCATCTATCGGAAGCGCCTCGCTGGCGTAGTATGAGGGATCACGCGGCGCGCTCCTCATAGGTTTTGCTGTCAGCGCTCACTGAAAACACCACGCGCGAGCTCTCCCGCACATTTCTGTAAGTACTTTCGAAACGAGAGAAGTTTCTTACTGTCTAAATAGTAATCTTGGGCAAACTGAAAGCACAGAATCGTTTACAGACGCTATCTTTTCACCGAATAGGTACAGTGAACGCAACGCCACTGCGCGCGGTCGCCACGATGGAGTCTCCGAACCGGCTTCTTGCGTGAAAGGTAGGCAAACGCTGAGAGCAAACTATGTGACATATGTTCTTAAAGTGTTTGTATAACTAAATGGAGCGTAATAGAACGAAGCCGCAATGCAGCGATCGCGCAGATTCGCAGCGACCGACTGCGCGTCTGCATGCTTGTCCGAGGACTGTTTCGCTTTCTCCGCGCGCGCGTTTTCGCACCGTGCCATGAACTTTATGCCGCAGAATATGAGCATTTGAAAGTATACAAGCAACCATTGTTGCGTGGGCGCTATCAGAGCTGTTCAAAAATAATTTCATTTTAGAGATATCGACGCCTACGGGGACTGTGATGTGCCGTCGCGATGATTCAATCCTTTTCTTCTTCTAAATTCTTTGACCTTTCAATATTATTTCTCGAGTTGCGTCGCACTGTATGTTTATCGGTGTTCTAAGCATACAATTTCCCGCTGCTCCTTTTTTGTAATCCAGTGCATTAATTCATACACAAACATGACCATATGCCATGCTTTCTTTAAATGTGCTTCTTACCGCTGCCTTTCCACTCCACTGAACTTTCCAGTATCTATAGCATCGACAAGTTCATAGACCAAACCGTCATGACTGTCGGGCAGCGGACTCGGGCGAGCGTCTCAGTGCGCGTCTTCAGAACATCGCAGACCGGGCGCCGTAGCAGAAATCTTCCTCGCGTCTGTGCTTGCTGCATACCCGAGTTGTAGCCGATGACTGTGTGCCGGTTTTATGTTTGGCGAGCCAAGCTTCACGCAGCTTCTTGTTATGCGGCTACGTGTTAATAAGGCTGACACCGGCCTCAGTTACGTGCGTCCGGCCCTGCGGCACCGAGCAGTAGCCTACCATGTTGCGCGCCTTTAAAGGCAGCCACTACCTATTGTAGTGCTTTGAAGCTTTGTAAAGGAGACACTCGAAGCGGGAAAATTTCTCCACTAAATGAGGACCGTAGCGTACGAGGGAATTTAAACTCGTTTTCAGCTAGCTTCGGCGCGCCCGAAGCAGCCGACGCGGCCGCTATGTCCACGTCATCCCTCCTAGCACGTCACGCCGACGGTGGCGCCAGCTTTTCCAGTGGTGGAGCTCGAGGCCAATAATGCAGGGTCTTGTGCTTTTGAACAATAAGCTTGCTACCTTCACCTTCACTGTTAATCTTGTTCTTCTTACCTAGTAGAACCCTTGAGCAACAAGAGAAATTCATTGAATGTTGAAGTATCTAATAAGCGATCGTTTGAACTGGAGCCCATGGATGATGGTTAGCTTGCACTTTGTTGCGGGTGTCCAAGAAAAGCGTTCACCGGGCTTAAACGAGATAGGAAACGCGGTAATGCAGCCGCTGGCCATGAAATGTTTAATGAAGTGCCGTTTGACGGCTACGATATGGCAGTGACGACTCGGAATGTTGCCCGGCTGAGAGGTTGTCGACCGAAATCAAGGCAGTTTTATTGCGTCAGTGCAACGTGGAGCGTGGAAGAATATGCGAACACTAACGCCAACGTAGAAGCTTTGCGACACACTGACTAATGAGGAGTATACAAGAAAATCTCCCTCGTCAAGCTATGGTTTCGGAAAAAAGCGAGAGCTACGAGGAAGCGGACAATTAGCTGCACGCGAAGGAGGCTAAATTGCGCACGGTGCTTCACCTCGAAGACATCCTAGTCATGCACGCATGCGTTATCAAACAGGATCCGTAGTGCAGCGTGCTATAGGCATGCGCTTTTTGTACTGTGTCAACTGCGTATTGTATTCTCGTGGCTTTGTACTCTTGAGGGTACGAATTCACGAAGCTTTTCATTCGCAAGTGTTCTGTGCCATTGGCCTGTCGCCTTCACTAATGATATGTCGTGCAGCATCAAATTTGGTTCGAAGTTTTTCTAACGAACAATTGTAGCGTAAGAAAGAGAGAAAGAACTTTATTGAAGAAAATAGGGTTATGGCGGCCGGAGGATTGGTCCTCACTCCAGGACTCCTGTGGCTACCGCCACGCACCGGGCCTGGTCGAGGAGGCTCAAATTGAGTCTCCAGGTCAGTCCGAAGGAGGATGGTTGCCCAAAGCTCCTTAAAAGAATGCTGTGTTAATTGGTGTGAATTTCAACTTTGGAAGCCTTGATTTTCACTCCCATGTCACATGGGAGAAGGATGGCTTCCCCCCGCACCAGGAGTATTAATTGACATATCTTGTTGGCCAGATGGCATGCCGCTGCCCCAGATGTGAGCGGGTGTTTGTCCGGATTTTTTTATAGCCTAACCTCCTCCACTATTATTTTCGGGTTTGGCGCTGCGAGTTCTTGGCGTGAACCACGTCGGTGCTCTAAGATATCAAATGCTAGTATTTTGTTGCTTTCGATTAGGGTGTCCTTCCTTGCTCGGATTGAAGTCTCGGGGCCGTCTGCCCCTGTGTTGCCAGTGACGCCAACATGCCTCGGACATCATACAAAGTGGTGATCTTGTCTTTGTCGATCGCCCAACACGTTAAGGGCGATCCTGAGGAGTCTTCCGTGTAGGAAGAGTCGACACACCGCCGGGGAGTCCATGAGGGTGCAGGCGGGCCTGTCTTCTCCCTCCAGTTTTTTTATCGCCAGGGCTAATGTAGCCGCCGCCGCTGTACTTGTGCAGGCGGTGCGGAGAGAGGCAGTCGTCACGGATCTTGGGCTTCCGGAGGCTTTCGAAGCAGCCACGATAACGCGTCCCCTAATGGCCCGCGCTGCGTCTGTGTATATTGTGTCGGGGTTATTGCCGAGTTGTTTTTCTAATTGTTGGGCTCGGGCTTTACGCCCGCCTTCACGAAATTTTGGGTTCATATTTTGGGGGATTGGGGAGATTTAGAGTTTTTCTCCTATGACCTTCGGTATGTCCACCAATTCACTGCTGCAGTATTGTGGGTTGATCGGGTATCCCAGCTTCTCTAGGACCCTCCTGCCGCCTGTGACAAAGTTAGGCGTTCTAGTTAGTGACCATTGTTGCCGAAGATCTCGGAAGATTTTCCTCGGGCGATGAACCCCTGGCAGCCTAGGCCCGGGTACCAACAAATAACCGTTCGATAAATAAAGTTCATTCCCATCCTATCCTATCAGACGATTGCTTTATGTTCTTCAAAGGTGCTGTATACACCGGGAGAATCGAGCCTCTGCGTGGATGTCCCCAGCTGTAGACCCAGGGCGGTCTTATACATAAGTGCTTTTTAGGAATATGGGCACAATTCCACTAGTCCGTGCCTCCCGCAGTCCAGAGCTGACGGAACAGGGTGCCAATCTTTGAGTTTTTTTCCTTAAAAAGGTGACGCATAGATGCTCTCTTGAAAGCGATGTTTTAGAGAGCCGTAATCAGGGATCTTATTCGCAGACACACAGGCACAGGCACACGCACAGCTTACGTTAGAATTGTTCGTAATAAAAATCCCAGCCAATCTTGATGCTTGACATATAATTAGGGATCACTGCCAGCCAATAGCAAAATGCACTTACGGATGATAAGCTTCGTGAAGCCCCTGATGATTTGAGCAAGCCAATGCTCATGCAGACGTAATTTGAACGTATTGTTCGAGTCACAATTTTAATCTATTTCTAAGGAGTTTCTTCTCACTTCCTTTTATCTCGTAAAGTTATAAATTAGGATTGACTATATTGTAACGTTTCACGGACGAGAGCATTGTCAAGTTTTCAATTTTAGCACATTTTCTGTCATATGCGTGCTAAAATTTTGAATCGGCTTCAACGCTTATGCAGTTGCGCAAAGTCAGATTTTGGACTGTTTTATGAAGTTTGTGACAATGTTCTAAACACTTTGCTCAAAGTGCTGCCATACCCGCGTCGCGTGCCACCATGTTCGAATGTATTCATGAGTGCCATGGCAATAACCAGTGCGTGAATTCGCTTCTAAATACGCTGTCCTTAAGTTTGTCGTTCATCCGGGAAATCATGATGGTCAGCGGCGCTGAGACAAAAACGTTCGCTGAGAATTGAATCCCTAAATATTCGCTTTATCCAGGTTACTTCATCATCATCATCATCATCATCATCATCATCATCATCATCCTAGTTACGCCCACTGCAGGGCAAAGGCCTCTCCCATACTTCTCCAACTACCCCGGTCATGTAATAATTGTGGCCATGTTGTCCCTGCAAACGTCTTAATGTCATCCGCCCACCTAACTTTCTGCCGCCCCCTGCTACGCTTCCCTTCCCTTGGAATCCAGTCCGTAACCCTTAATGACCATCGGTTATCTTCCCTCCTCATTACATGTCCGGCCCATGCCCATTTCTTTTTCTTGATTTCAACTAAGATGTCACTTACCCGCGTTTGTTGTCCCACCCAATCTGCTCTTTTCTTATCCCTTAACGTTACACCCATCATTCTTCTTTCCATAGCTCGTTGCGTCGTCCTCAATTTCAACAGAACCCTTTTCGTAAGCCTCCAGGTTTCTGCCCCATATGTGAGTACTGGTAACACACAGCTGTTATACACTTTCCTTTTGAGGGATAGTGGCAACCTGCTGTTCATGATTTGAGAATGCCTGCCAAACACACCCCAGCCCATTCTTATTCTTCTGGTTATTTCAGTCTCATAATCCGGATCCGTGGTCACTACCTACCCTAAGTAGATGTATTCCCTTACCACTTCTGGTGCCTCGCTACCTATCGTAAACTGCGGTTCTCTTCCGAGACTGTTAAACATTACTTTAGTTTTCTGCAGATTAATTTTCAGACCCAGCCTTCTGATTTGCCTCTCCAGGTCAGTGAGCATGCATTGCAATTGGTCTCCTGAGTTACTAAGCAAGGCAATATCATCAGCGAATCGCAAGTTGCTAACGTATTCTCCATCGACTTTTACCCCAATTCTTCCCACTCCAGGTCTCTGAATACCTCCTGTAAACATGCTGTGAATAGCATTGGAGAGATCGTATCTCCCTGTCTGACGCCTTTCTTTATTGGGATTTTGTTGCTTTCTTTGTGGAGGACCACGGTGGCTGAGGAGCCGCTATAGATATCTTCCAGTATTTTTACATATGGCTCATCTACACCCTGATTCCGTAATACCTCCATGACTGCTGAGCTTTCGACTGAATCAAACGCTTTCTCGTAATCAATGAAAGCTATATATAAGGGTTGGTTATATTCTGCACATTTCTCTATCACTTGATTGATAGTGTGAATATGGTCTATTGTTGAGTAGCCTTTACGGAATCCTGCCTGGTGCTTTGGTTGAAAGAAGTCTAAGGTGTTCCCGATTCTATTTGCGATTACCTTAGTAAATACTTTGTAGGCAACGGACAGTAAGCTGATCGGTCTATAATTTTTCAACTCTTTGGCGTCCCCTTTCTTAAGGATTAGGATTATGTTAGCGTTCTTCCAAGTTTCCGGTACGCTCGAGGTTATGAGGCCTTGCGTATACACGGTGGCCAGTTTCTCTAGAACAATCTGACCACCATCCTTCAACAAATCTGCTGTTACCTGATCCTCCCCAGCTGCCTTCCCCCTTTGCATAGCTCCTAAGGCTTTCTTTACTTCTTCTGGCGTTACCTGTGGGATTTCGAATTCCTCTAGGCTATTCTCTCTTCCACTATCGTCGTGGGTGCCACTGGTACTGTATAAATCTCTATAGAACTCCTCAGCCACTTGAACTATCTCATCCATATTAGTAACGATATTGCCGGCTTTGTCTCTTAACGCACACATCTGATTCTTGCCTATTCCTAGTTTCTTCTTCACTGTTTTTAGGCTTCCTCCGTTCCTGAGAGCCTGTTCAATTCTATCCATATTATAGTTCCTGATGTCCGCAGTCTTACGTTTGTTGATTAGCTTAGAAAGTTCTGCCAGTTCTATTCTAGCTGTAGGGTTAGAGGCTTTCATACATTGGCGTTTCTTGATCAGATCTTTCGTCTCCTGCGATAGCTTACTGGTTTCCTGTCTAACTGCGTTACCACTGACTTCTATTGCGCACTCCTTAATGATGCCCATGAGATTGTCGTTCATTGCTTCAACACTAAGGTCCTCTTCCTGAGTTAAAGCCGAATACTTGTTGTGTAGCTTGATCCGGAATTCCTCTAGTTTCCCTCTTACCGCTAACTCATTGATTGGCTTCTTGTGTACCAGTTTCTTCCGTTCCCTCCTCAAGTCTAGGCTAATTCGAGTTCTTACCATCCTATGGTCACTGCAGCGTACCTTGCCGAGCACGTCTACATCTTGTATGATGCCAGGGTTCGCGCAGAGTATGAAGTCGATTTCATTTCTAGTCTCACCATTCGGGCTCCTCCACGTCCACTTTCGGCTAACCCGCTTGCGGAAAAAGGTATTCATTATCCGCATATTCTTCTGTTCTGCAAACTCTACTAATAACTCTCGTCTGCTATTCCTAGAGCCTATGCCATATTCCCCCACTGACTTGTCTCCAGCCTGCTTCTTGCCTACCCTGGCATTGAAGTCGCCCATCAGTATAGTGTATTTTGTTTTGACTTTACCCATCGCCGATTCCACGTCTTCATAAAAGCTTTCGACTTCCTGGTCATCATGACTGCATGTAGGGGCATAGACTTGTACCACCTTCAATTTGTACCTCTTATTAAGTTTCACAACAAGACCTGCCACCCTCTCGTTAATGCTATAGAATTCCTGTATGTTACCAGCTATTTCCTTATTAATCAGGAATCCGACTCCTAGTTCTCGTCTCTCCGCTAAGCTTCGGTAGCACAGTACGTGCCCGCTTTTTAGCACTGTATATGCTTCTTTTGTCTTCCTAACCTCACTGAGCCCTATTATATCCCATTTACTACCCTCTAATTCCTCCAATAACACTGCTAGACTCGCCTCACTAGATAACGTTCTAACGTTAAATGTTGCCAGGTTCAGATTCCAATGGCGGCCTGTCCGGAGCCAGGTATTCTTAGCACCCTCGGCAGCGTCACAGATCTGACCGCCGCCGTGGTCAGTTGCTTCGCGGCTGCTGGGGACTGAGGGCCGGGGTTTGATTGTTGTATTCATATAGGAGGTTGTGGCCAAGTACTGCACCAGGGTGGCCAATCCTGCTCTGGTGAGAGAGTGCGTTACCGGTTCTGGTCACCGGGATCAGGCCGCACTCCAGGCCTGTTTGTGCAATTTTCTCAACACACGGTATTTTTTGTATTTTCCGGTGGAGAATTGCGCGGCACCGGGATTTGAACCACGGTCCTCTTGCACGGGAGGCGGATACTCTACCGCCCCCGCAGTAGTTAAAAAAAATTATGGAGTTTTACGTGACAAAATCACTTTCTGATTATGAGGCACGCCGTAGTGGAGGACTCCGGAAATTTTGACCACCTGGGGTTCTTTAACGTGCACCTAATTCTAAGTACACGTGTGTTTTCGCATTTCGCCACCATCGAAATGCGGCCGCCGTGGCCGGGATTCGATCCCGCGACCTCGTGCTCAGCAGTCTAACACCATAGCCACTGAGCAACCACGGCGGGTCCCGCAGGAGTTGTGGGCCTCATTTCACCTACAGTGGTGCCCTATTTGATCAGTCAAGGTGGACCAATCTGAGCTCGGTTATACCGCACGGATGGCACTCCGCTGGAGAAACTGGTATTTATGACCTTCACATGTGTGGCCATATATAATTGACCATATATATCTTTTTTTTTTGAAGGAGGGTTCCCGTACAGTGATAAAATAAAGGAAAAGGCATTAAAAAGAAAAAAGAAAGAAAAAAATTTGGGAAAAAAAAGGAACATAAGAGGAGATTTGAACTCGTGAGCCTTGGATGTTGCCCGGAAAGATAGCTCAGTCGGTTGGTTCGTCAGGCCCCAGGTCACTTTCAAGCGCCACAACTCCTGCTCCGAGCCTCATACTTACTTGGAAAGGGAGCACAGCAATCAGCGCTCGAATATAATTATAACCCTAATAATAACTGTAAATATTCATCTCACATATGGGATCTAATGCGCGCGCTGTTGCTTTGTCTCTGCGTGTAGTAGGAGCCAGTTTAAAGGCGGAGAAGGAGGGAAAGGAAAGCAAAATTTCAGCGCCGTGGTTTTAAAGCGCACCCGTAGTAGAGAAACGGAAGGCGATATAAGCGTGCGTGGCCATGATACGCACACAACAAACTGCCTTAACATATTTAGACTTGAGGGAAAGCTTCGTTAACAAACTATAACACGGCAATCAGCACTCGAATACGACGAGAGAAATTATTGACACGTGGAAAACTCCCTTGAAATAAATATGGTTTGCGAGACAAATGCGTGTAAGTATTGAACCTCTTAAAAGATGAGGGGAAATATGCGCTCACCGAGACGTCACCGTCCGCACGAGACCACCACCAGGCACCTTACTGAGACGTGGAGGGCTTTGCGGCCGGAAACAAAGCCCCCCATTCCCGTCGGCCAAGAGTAGAAAACGTGTTTTTCCGATCGCTCAAGGTTGCGCGTACATAGTGTAGCTCTAGCGTCTAGGAAAAGCTTAAACAGGTGCGAGGGCGGCACGCATAGCGTGGGAAGCTAGCCGCCAGGATAACTATCTCAGGGACTGCTGCTGACGAGAGCGAAATACCTTCGTGTAATTATAATAACCCTAATAGGACTATTTTCGAAAAAAAAAGGAAACGGCCCAGAGGGCTATACTACGAGAGCTATGACTGATAATTTTCTATAGAGCCAGTTTAAGGGCGGAGAAGAAGGATAAGGGCGGAGAAGAAGGAGTTGGCAAAACGTACAGTTGGAACATTTCATCAGCAATAGAACGGGTACCAAAATGTTTCATATTAACATGACTGGTATTCGTAATATATTTAAATAATATGTGTACCATATCACTTTCAGCAGATGTGGTCGAAAGAAGGAGACCGATGAAGGCAAAGGAAGTATTAGTAAGTTTAACCAGATTTGAGTATCCGGCATTCTGCCCTGCAACGTGTATGGAGAAAAAGACGTTAGAAAACTACCAGAAAGTAAACTTGGTTAAAAGCCTTGAAGCTGATGCAACGGACGCTTAACGTGTTCCGGCAAGCCTACCCCTAGAGGCCGTCGGCATCATGCGACAGTTTCCTTCTTTCTGTTGTCTCACCTCTTAGCCGTCGGCGTCGATTTATTAGCTATCCATTACGACGATGCGTGTGACAGGTATACTGGGAATGTCAGGTGTTTAAAAAAGAAAAAAAAGCGTCGAGCGGGCACTTTGATCGCAACGAAACCGCACGCACCGACGTGCCTCGGTAAACTGCGGTGTCGTGGCGAGATCCAGGCGGGACACCGGGCCCTTGCTTTCTGCGAGCCGCGCCACGGTGGGCAGGAGAAGCACATCATACAGATATTGCCATATCGCCTTGCAGAACAGCTCCCCCGGCCAAAAGCGCTCCGCGAGACATGGAGTTGATCCGTTTGGACGGGAATTTCGAGTGGAAAGAATAACACGTGGAAAGTCTGGCGGATGTGAAAAAAGAAAGTAGCTCCGAGCAGCAGGGAAGCTCGCGAAGGAATGCAGGAAGAAAGGCACGGGGCGACACACTCCCTCGCTTCCTGCTTTAGGCGCGGCCGCTTCATAGACTCGTCGTCGTCTGCATCGATTTTGAGCCCGGCCGGTTCCTGAGGCCGGCCTAACGTTCGGTGTCGTTCGAGAGAGCGAGCAGCTGTCGACGCGAAAATTAACGCTGTGCAGCACAGATGCCACGGGCCTCATACAGTGGCCATTTCGCTATTGAGGCAGTGACAGAATTGAAAGGCTTTCTTGCCCTCTAGTTATTTTTCTTTTCTCTTGTTGTCATGTGCAAACGCGTGTGTCTGTGCTCGGTCCACTTGCTAGAGCGACACACGGCGCTTGCTTCCGTCCCAGGCGAAGTCTTCTGACAAGACGATGTCGGGCAAGTGCAGCGTATTCTTTCCCGCTTTTTGTGCTTTTTCTTCGTCTCGCCTTGCCTGCCTTGTTTGCTTTGACAGCTTGATGGTTTCTCTCTCTCTCTCGTTTAAATGTGTACTCACAGCACTACGAAAATATCCATCAACTATTTTGGGACAGCGCTTGAGCCGTTAGCAAATGTAGAGGGACACTGGGTGTCTCGTTTGATCCTTCTCCTCGTTAAACAAGCCGCGTGCTGACCGGCAGAATACTCGAGGAAAAACGATGCACGATGGACAAGTGCAGTGTTTCATGAGTAAGCGAACAAATACTAGAGTATGCGTGTGTACACGTAATGAACTTGGTGCGCCAATACGAAAGAGAACACCATATCTCCGCTTAAAGCCTTTTATTTTCCCAATTGTCACGCTGTAGTAGAAAAAGGTTCAAAGGTTCAATAAGCGGTATTCTAAAAAAAACAATAAAGGACACTACACATATATAGCGAGTAGCAGGTGGTGAGGTTCTGACACTCGCTTTTGAAGAAATCCTTTTTTGAACGGAGATTTTAGCGTTTACTTTAACATTGGTCCAATGTGTACATACGTACCAATACGTTTGGTGTTCATGTATGCAGTGGCCTGGAGAGCGAAAATACGGCACGCATCATTTTCGCGAGAAGCGCAGCGTCCGGTAGAAGCAGTGCTATGCAATCGTGGCGCCTTCGTAAGCGTCACGTCTCGTTAAGCCTTGGCTTAGTAAGGGTCCGCATTGTTTGGAAACGTTCCTCTGATCCGTCACGCTTGCCTGCAAATTTTTTGAGTGACGTGTTTGGAGTGACAATGACAGCCCGTGGCTGCCCGAGCCTCGCACGACTGTCGCGGCAAAATAGTGTCGAAGTGCTTCCTCATAGTTCACCCGACAAATCATTTGGCACGTGCATTGGTACTACCGACCGCGCAGAAAGGTTAACCGATGAACTGTGATAATAGAAAAAAAACACGCACAGTAGGCACGACGCTTAATAGTTCAGCTGTGCATAACTATATAGTACCGGAACGCAGCTGCAAGCAGCCAGTCACAACGGCAGCATCACGTACGGACCTAGCAATCATGCTCCAGTCGCGTTTTTTGCTACCAGCAGGCTTTAGCTGGCGATAGAACGTATATATTTGCACATTAATTTCGTACTTATGAACTTTTGCTCTTTGTCTCTCTTAGTTACCAATATTTCAAATCCCTGGAAAACAAAACATTTGATCGTTTCAGAAGTGGGTGATGAGTAGCCGCAAACCACTGTGCGCGCGCGGATAGATAATACCTCGTCAGCGCAGATGGCTGTATCGGATCTCACACAGCTCTGCGCTGGAATCTTTCAATAATGCATCGCACTGACGTAAAGGACATACCAAATATGTGTTTTAGCCATTATCTAAAATAGGTGTTCTATATATGTATTTTTTTTGAGCGCTCAACATTTGTCACTTCTGGGTCGGTATAATATAGCGATTCGTTCCACTCGATTGTATGCCGCTGTTTATCATCCACCGTTCATGGGCGGCTGATCCAGTTTCAACACGGGCAGAGCGCTGCTCTGACCACCTACGAAACCCGACGAGGAATTCCATTGGCATGGATGGCCTGGAAGTGTCACATTGTCCAGGCTCTGGCGTCCATCTATCCTGGGCGTGAATGCTTCTAGTCTCTAGAAGCGCAAATGTTTCTACATCTAATTATTTTTGAAGCCGTAGAACGAATCGCTACAATGAGCTGTGACCTTACTAAAGAGTCTTCGCTCCAGGGCACCACTGATGAACTTTTCCAAGCACTGCTGTATGTATACTGTAAACGAAAATAAACCCACCTGGGAGTTTTAAGAGGTGATGTGCCCTAAAACCTCCCCTCTCAAATATTTACTCCGATGTATGGGAGCAAAACAGCGCCATCCCCTCGTTTCACTCCGCTGGCTAGCTGCGGGAGTATTAAGGCGACATGACGCGATTTTACTCCGCTTAAAAATCTTGTTCTCCCGTGAAACTCCGACAGGGAGTTTTAAAAAACTCCCCTCCGCCGATACAGGTTGGTCACGTGGCGCTTCCCATGAGGCTGTGCGCCTCGCCAGCGACCGGGCGCGTTCGGCGGAGCCGGCAGTGCTCATGGCTGACGGTTTGTTTACGTCTGTGAAGTGTCGTTCCGTGACAGCGTTTCGTCAAGTTGTCTCCCGTATTTCCTTCGAGAAAGTGTTATAAGCATGCCTGAAGCTCACTGTATCTTAGCATCAAGTACATTAGCTGTGATCGCTTTGCTGACAACGATGATTGCAAGAACCACGTTTTCAAGTGCGGAAAAAGGCTTAGGTATACCTCGAAGCTGCTCACTGGCTCGTGATGTCGGCTCACGTTCTGGCTGTGTTTTCGTGCTGCGTCACCCTGTCTTGTGTTCTTCAGTACGTGAAATGCGACTTCTATGTCCTTTTGAGTACATGCTGACAACGTCCAGTGTAGTGTTTGAAAGGACCGCGTAGCAATGGCAACAGTAGCCACTGTTCGAGCGACGATATCCGTGCTAGTCGCGCCTGAATGGCGTAACCCAAGTTCGTTGCGGTGCTGTGTTGCCAGTGAGAAAGACCGGAGTGCAAGCAACTGTTTTTATGTATCTGTGAACGGATATCCTCGCCCGAAGAAAAACGGTAGGACATAAGTATGCGTACTGAAAATAAAGCTTCTTATTGAGCGATGTGAATCGAATTGTTATCGCGTATGTATGTTTTGGTCACGTCATTGCTTCCTATATTGCATTAACATTACGCTCTATCCGAGACACTGATTTAGACGCATGCCTGCTGGCTCCGAGTTTAGGGATTCACTCGACAGAAGAGCGATGTAGCTCCTTTTCGCAACCGATACAGATTGCTCGGACGCAGAGCAAGTAGTGCGGTGTATAAAATGTATGACTGTGCATTTCTCGGTGTTATGTCGGCTGCTGCGGGTCATGCTCAAACGTAATAATTTCTTGCTACGCTACCACTATATCGCAAAAATTTAATTTTGCTATGCAACACATGCACTTACATTTTTCTTGCTTACTGTAACTAACGCACTACTTTTTGGCCGCGAACGCCGGCAGTGTGCGAAGTCGCTTCAGCACTCACAGAATGGCATGATAATTTTGAAAAATTACGCCATTAACTTTTTTTCTCTCACTATTTTGAATTAACAGTTTTGTGTTGCTTAAGGTATTCTGTTAATTTCAGAGAGAGAGATCTCGTATGAACGAGCATGTGAGTCGTAATTCTGAAAACAGCACAGCTGCTCCCTAGGCGGTTTCGAGGCACACAATATCGTGGCTATATATACTGGCACCGTTGCTTCTAGAGTATCGCGTGTACGTGTGATGTCTTTCAAATTTCTGCATTGGGCGTTTCTGAAATGTTTATGTATGTCATGATATATGTGCTTTCATTGACTTGTTCCGTCGTATTCGACGCGGTCTCGTGTGCATATTTCGAAATTTGACCAGCAGCCTCTGCATGTAAACATGTTCGCGCAAACTCACGCGATGGCTCTTTTTATACTCCCGTTGCACCTCGAAAAAACTCCGTCAATAGCAAAGCAAAAAATAAAGAAAATACAGAAAAAAAACTCCCATAATTCCACGCGAAAATTCCGCTCGTACGGAGTAAAAATTCTACTCCGATCATACGGAGCAAAAAAAACTCCGAACCGGGGGGTCGCTATAGGACAAGCAGTATACTCCCACCTCGGAGTTATTTCCGTTTACAGTGTAGTCAACAAAGTTTTACTGTTGCTGAGTGTTGTGGAAAGTAAGCAGATCTGTTGAAAGATGTGTAGAGAATTGGAAATTATGAAGAGAAGGTATATAACCTTCTTCGTATGGTCCACTCCAACAGGAAGGTACATACGCTGTTAAGAACGGCCAGCTGCAGTGCAAGTTTACCAGCCATTTACGCCAGCGGTGGCAACCTCATCTCGGAACGCCGCCGCCAACCTCTAGCCACGGCGTGACTAAGTCGACTTTGTGTCGGGAACAATACGCGCATCCTCCACTCTCCGTCGCTTCAGCTAGAATGTGTTTGACGAAGCAGGCTTTGTGCTGAAACCGCCACCGTTACGCTCTAGCCTCGTCGCCGTTGTGACTGAAGGAGTTCGACGAAGCAGGCTTTGTGCGCAACACGACAACGCCGCCCTGTTCTGCTATGAGTGGGGCAGTTGCCGCGGGAACGCCGACGAAGGCCCCTTCCCACGCGCCGACCAAGACGCAGGTCAATGGCTACCGGGGCGTGCTACTCGGGTCCCCTCCGATTTCTACGAAATTCGTCTGGTGTCGGTTTCGGACCGTGAACACGTGTGTGTGTGCATGTGTGTGTGTAACCGTCCAGCGGAGAGGCGGCTAGTTTACGATGACTAAACGAACGTTCGCGTCACCTTGTATCGCGACAGGACCGAGTGTTTAAAAACTGCTGTTGTGCGGATGCTCGACACACTTTTCTTAAGCAATCATATTGTACTGAGACACTCTCTCAAGTAGTCGTGTTAGACTGACGTACTTTCTCTCGCAGTCATGCTAGACTGATGAACTGCATGTAAATACTGTAAATAAACCCATATTCCTCGTTCTCGATGAGAATCAGTCCTTCCCTTCATCAACGTCCTCAGCGTGGATAAGTTGGACGACGGCATGGGCCAGCTACATTCGAATTCATGCCGGACTCCAATCTTGACAACGGATCACGAGCGATGGAATTGAGCCCCCAATCCTGACAACGCATAGAATCCGGTGTTTGTCGTAACATTAAAATTATGCACTTAGTCGCGTGAAACAATGTATGCGATGCATAAGGAGAGTTGAAGACTTTTCTCATATGCAACCAATCACATGCATGCAACAGCATTCGGCGGCGAGGCAGTCCACTGATTTCTGAAATGGCAAAATGGTTACACGAAGAATGAAATAGCTCAGCTGGCTTTCTTTCTTTCTTTCTTTCTTTCTTTCTTTCTTTCTTTCTTTCTTTCTTTCTTTCTTTCTTTCTTTCTTTCTTTCTTCCTTCCTTCCTTCCTTTCTTTCTTTCTTTTTACCCTTCTGTGTTTCATGAGCAAACTTAGCGAAAGAAGTATTTAAAAAACAAGAGACATTTCTAGATTAACGAGAACAAGGAGTTCGGTATGGTTGCCGAAAGTTTCGGCACTGTTTCTGCGCAAAGGTAAGGGTGCCGTGCCTAACCGCTCGCGTAAATTTGTACAAACGCCACTGTCTATGCATAAATTTGGGACGGCGCCCAATGCTCCATCTTTGCTCCATCGACTCCTAAATTTGTAAGGTATTAGAAATTTAAAACAAGCGCTCACTGTCCGGAACACCCCGCGCAATCTCGTCCGTTTGCTTTACCGACGCCTGAGGGCACCGCAGCCGCCAGGAAAAGGGTCGGCGCGAAATCCGCTGGCCCCGCGGCGGGTCACGCTTGGCTATGCACTGAAGCATTTTCTTCGGCGAAAGAAAGCCCGAGCCTAAGAGCGCAGCCTATCATCGCCCCAGCCCAAGGCATCGCGTATTCTACGGTCGGGGTGCGTCGCAATGTGGTAGCGATGGGCAGCGACTCCTCTGCACGACCGTGCCGAACAAGCGATGTATGAGACCCGGCTCGATGTTTGCTCTGTCCTCAAGGCTCATTGAAGGAACACACTGGGAAGACGCGGAACCGCATGCCCTTGCGAGAGTGCGGTGCGCCCTCCCCCCAACGTCAACACTCGGCGAGCCGGCGCGAATCCCCCTGTCGAACGACGGCCCTGGAGCTCTCGGGCGCCGCGACGCGGCTGCCAGAGGAAATGAAGCGGCGCCGGTGCCATACACGGTCCGTGACTGCGACATGCACGATTGGGAACCTGACTGTACGGTGGTGCTGAGACTGGTTCCGGTCGTGGCGACATACACCCGTGCACATCTGACCATGTGACTACGCCGGCGCAGACGATGCGACGTTAGGCTGACGCGTCGCGTGGGCGCTGCGAGATTTCAACAGCAGTTGAGCGTTTCCACAACAGGAATCGAATTCACAAAATATTTTTCTTTCTTGACTGCTCGTTACCGTTGGCGGGCAGCCGGCGTCATGCATGACTGGTTGGCATCTGCCCTTAGAAAACATTTGTAGGCATAGGACAGTGTGGGTGTGCGTGTGCGTGCGTGCGTGCGTGTGTGTGTGTGTGTGTGCGTGCGTGTATGCGTGTGTGTGTGTGTTCCCGGATGCCTAAAGCGTGTACTTAAATCATCATCATCATCATCAGCCTGGTTACGCCCACTGCAGAGCAAAGGCCTCTCCCATACTTCTCCAACAACCCCGGTCATGTACTAATTTTGGCCATGTCGTCCCTGCAAACTTCTTAATCTCATCTGCCCACCTAACTTACTGCCGCCCCCTGCTACGCTTCCCTTCCCTTGGAATCCAGTCCGTAACCGACGCCTGAGGAATCGATAACCATCGGTTATCTTCCCTCCTCATTACATGTCCTGCCCATGCCCCCCATTTCTTTTTCTTGATTTCAACTAAGACGTCATTAACTCGCGTTTCCCTCACCCAATCTGCTCTTTTCTTATCCCTTAACGCTACACCCATCATTCTTCTTTCCATAGCGCGTTGCGTCGTCCTCAATTTAAGTAGAACCCTTTTCGTAAGCCTCCAGGTTTCTGCCCCGTAGGTGAGTACTGGTAAGACACAGTTATTATACACTTTTCTCTTGAGGGATAATGGCAACCTGCTGTTCATGATCTGACAATGCCTGCCAAACGCACCCCAGTCCATTCTTATTCTTCTGATTGTTTCCGTCTCATGATCCGGATCCGCCGTCACTAACTGCCCCAAGTTGATGTATTCCCTTACCACTTCCAGTGCCTCGCTACCTATTGTAAATTGCTGTTCTCTTCCGAGACTTTGAAGCATTACTTTAGTTTTCTGCAGATTAATTTTTAGACCCACCCTTCCGCTTTGCCTCTCCAGGTCAGTGAGCATGCATTGCAACTGGTCTCCTGAGTTACTAAGCAAAGCAATATCATCAGTGAATCGCAAGTTATTAAGGTATTCTCCATTAACTTTTATCCCCAATTCTTCCGACTTCAGGTCTCTGAATACCTCCTGTAAACACGCTGTGAATAGCATTGGAGAGATTGTATCTTCCTGTCTGACGCCTGTCTTTATTCTGATTTTGTTGCTTTCTTTATGGAGGACTACGGTGGCTGTAGAGCCGCTATAGATATCTTTCAGTACTTTTACATATGGCTCGTCTACACACTGATTCCGTAATGCCTCCATGGCTGCTGAGGTTTCGACTGAATCAAACGCTTTTTCGTAATGAATGAAAGATATATATGAGGGTTGGTTATATTCAGCACATTTCTCTATCACCTGATTGATAGTGTGAATATGGTCTATTGTTGAGTAGCCTTTACGGAATCCTGCCTGGTCCTTTGGTTGACGGAAGTCTAAGGTGTTCCTTATTCTATTTACGATTACCTTAGTAAATAATTTGTAGGCAACGGACAGCAAGCTGATCGGTCTATAATTCTTCAAGTCTTTGGCGTCCCCTTTCTTATGGATTAGGATCATGTTAGCGTTCTTCCAAGATTCCGGTACACTCGAGGTCATGAGGCATTGCGTATACAGGGTGGCCAGTTTCTCTAGAATAATCTGCCCACCATTCTTCAACAAATCTGCTGTTATCTGATCCTCACCAGCTGCCTTCCCCCTTTGCATAGCTCCCAAGGCTGTCTTTACTTCTTCTGGCGTTACTTGTGGGATTTCGAATTCCTCTGGACTATTCTCTCTTCCATTATCGTCGTGGGTGTCACTGGTACTGTATAAATCTCTATAGAACTCCTTAGCCACTTTCCTCAGTACTTAATTACAAGAATGAGAATAGCTGACTAAGTGGTGGGGAACACAGAATACAAGATCGAATGTAGATGGGGCGTTAAAACTTGCTCACGTCCTTCGCTGCTATAATCGCAGTTTAGTGCTGCTGGAATAACATGTGCCACTAGCGCTTTTACTGTAATCAAAATGTGTTGGCGAATAACCGGTCGATCATTGTAACACGTGCAATCGAGCTTCTTGCTGTGCTGCGGCATACGAACACAGCCTACCTACCGCCGGTGGCGCAGCGGCTACGGCGGACTGCTGTTGAACACGAGGCCGTGGGTTCGATTCCCGCCAGCGGCGCTCATAATTCTGCGGGGGCGAAATGACAAACGCTCGCGCCGTGCTTACGATTCCGTAAAAAAGCTCCAGGTGGTTAAAATTGATCGGGATACTTAATTTAACCACCATGCCTCCAGAGAAGTTAAATCCTACTCTGTAATTTAAGCGGGACTTCGGTAAACCAGTTGTTTAATTTATCAACTTTAGCTTTTCTCGAGAAAAAGATACGCGTGTCTCCGGTAAATTACTCCGTCAAAGAAGCACGATATCTACCTGACCCAGCACAGAAGGTGAACATATATATTACCACATCATGTGCTCATCGCAATGCACTTTCTCGAATGGGCTGAAGCGGCAACCGCATACACGCGATATTTAAGCGAGGAGACTGGCACAACCTGTCGTGCTGTTGCGTCGCGGCGTGGAGCAACCACATGGACGTGACATAGTGAAAGAAAGTAGCCACAAATTTACATTGTTGTGCGAATAAATACTGTCATACGCTCGTAAAATCTCAAACGCTCCACAAGGTCAATGTTTTGACCATGGTGTATTAGGTCTGGCTTTAATATACCGTCAGCGCGAGTGAAAATCTGTTCCCTGCTGCCAACGTGAAATGCCGTAGCGCCATCTGGTGAGGGAAACTTACACCAATTCCGTGGCGCTTTGTGGCTTCTCAAGCCTAAAGTGTGCCTAAAGCATCAAAGCAAGCAACCGATCTCAATATGAACGACAAGAGAGCACGGATACCTAGACCAACGACAAGAGAGCACGGATACCTAGACCATGAGACAAAGCGATGGCTGATTTTACTATGCATTTTTTACTGCCACGACAGGTAGCAGGTTACAAGAGCAAATTCATATCGAAGCAGGCGGCCCGGTTTCGATCATGTCATTGCGCAATCACGCCGTAACCGGCGGAAGTCGCCGTGCAGGCTTCCGGGCGACAAGCAAAGTTTTCTGGCTGGCCAGAAATCTGCGACGCGGCACGCGACGGCGACGGACCGCCCTCCTCGACGGTAAAAAATGTCGCTCGTCGCTGTCGCTTGTCGCCGTCGCTTGAAAATCGCGTGCATGTGGTTTTGGCTTTGCAGCTCATCACCTTAAAGAGCCACACGCGCTCATCTATGCGCGTATTTGAAGGCGACAGCTAGGCCAGAGCGACCGCTTCTATAGACAAGCTATTCGCCTTGTCTGGTGCACATGATTGATCTGAACTCTTTCATTGTTTAACTTCACCCACCCTCTCCGCACCTGTTATGTTGCATACTGGACGAAGTTGACCTCCTTACCTTTGTATCCCTCTATCTCTCTCATTCTAAAATAAATGTAACGCACAGCTTTCCGAGCCCTTCTTTCGACTTCGCTGATTTCAAATAGTTCAAGTCCGCGAATTAGATTGAAGCTATAGGTAGCATTCTTGCGTTTCAACAGCTGAAAGTGTAACCTCAAAAAAAAAAAAAAAAGAAGTGTGTCACCATTGAACCTATTAGCCTCCAGAATTTGCAAGCAACTTGTGTGTAAATGCATAGTGTTCCTGCAGAAAGCAGAATCAACGACTAAGTTTTCATTTCTTTCCGCCTTCTTTTCTTTTGATGGTTTTCAACAAGGAGAACCAATGCTCGCTCGGCATGCAGTGCGGCATAAGAACTTGTTTGCCACCGCTATTTCATTCAAGAAAGAGTGCGAAACACCGATTGCACTGTGTATTTGTGTATACAGTGTGCATTTTCCACGGAAGGCTAAGCTGCTTTTTTTTTTGTTCGCAATTTCTATGTCTATTGCAACGCATCGATTCGAAAACGTGAAGTTAATGGCGAAGAGCGTGTTTGCAAGACACGTATTTAAAGACGAGCAACACTATATATTTTGGGCTCCACAGCGTCATATTAAATAAAAAGACCAGAAGCCCAGCGCAGAAAACTCGTGAACCGAAAAGTGGGCAATAAGATTTTCTTTCCCAGGAAGCACAATTAAAATGTCGTCGTGCCGAACGGTCATTTTCTTCTCTTACGAATTATTTTTCTACGTTTTTTTTTCTATGCTGATGCTTCCTGCGTATCTGTTTACGTTTAGGGAGATCAGAAAATGCGACCAGGCAATATATATAATTCACGCTCATACAACGAACTCCAGGAACTATAGGCAAGAGAAGGAAGTACATAGCTCTCAAAGAACTAAAGAAAAAACAAAAGAAAGAGAAAAGCTAGGGATCCCCGAGCACCGCGCTCGTAATGCCTTTGAGAAGCTCCCATCGACGTATTCGCTTTCATTCTTGCTTTTTCTGTTTTTTCTATTCCACTACCTGTAGCGCCCAGCAGCGTCGATGTTTTCAGCCGATAGAAATTTAAGCGCGTGTCCGCCGACTGGGATAGATCTGCGCATTATTCTGTTTGTATCCATCTCCCACCGGGGCGGGGCGCGGGCTTCACGTCTATCGCGTTACACTCGGGACCGTCCTCCCTTCTTCGCCGCTGCTTTATTTCTCGCACCAACAAAAGGACGCGGAGGCATCCGCAACGGCGGTGGGACGTGAGATGCGAGATAAGGCGTTTCGCCCGTTGCGGTCAGTGGAAGCAGCGACGGCTGCGGGACCGCAGCGGCGTGGGCCTGCGGGAAGGATATATCCGGCGCCTGCGAGGGTCCCGCGAGGCTTCGGGAATCACCTGAGGAGAGCTACAATGCACATCCGCGCGAGAATCACCCTTGGCTCGTATTTCTTCTCATCCTTTTCTTCGGTGCTCCGCCGTTGCTTCTCTGCGCAACGTGGCGTCAGAGAAAGATATTTCCATGAGAGGGGTGGGAGGGGGGGAGGGGAAAAAAAAAAGCCCACGTAGCGCGGCCGTGTGGCGGCATCTCCGTATACATTGCCGGTGCGCGCGGTGGCTAGCCGCTCCCAATTCGGTGTGCAGCCTCCATTATGGCGGCTATGATTGCGAAGACGGACTCTTGACACCCAGATGACGCCCAGAGGGCCTGATAAATTTGACGAACACGGAGCCGTTCTTTGCTTCGTTATGGCACGTCCTGCTCGCTCTGCTTCTTCTTAGAAGCCTGAAAATCTTCACGAAATCGACTTCATAGACAGGGTGCTTTGACAGGGGCTTTGATTCCCGAATGGGTCCCGTTATTTGACGTAGCTGTTCACTTCCCAGAAAAGTGCCTTATTATATACAGCAACCATATAATTATTATTATATTTTCTGTTCCGAGAGGCGTCACTCCGTTCACGCAGATCAACACTATTTAGGGAATAAATAGGGACTTCGCAATGAGCAGATAAAATATTCTTTCTCTTGGTCCGCCATAATAAGAATAGTGGCCCAAGATATTTCCCTTCCTTAATTTGGAATGTCAAACCCTTTGTTTTTCGATTTGAGGTAGGAAATACGCAGTGCGGTAAAAGTCGGAAGGAATTTACCAGAACTCATAACTCATAGGGAATATATTAGAACCCGAAGTCATTTCCGTTCATCAAAGGACGCAGTAAAAAGAAAAAAAGCCTTTTCTTGCTAATAGAAGCGGATATTCAATATTCAATGGCAGCTCGACTTGTCAGCCTCTGAATACTGCGTAAAGCGTACTACACAGTGGCACTTTATCATGTCGTGGAGCGTGTGTGACGCAGCCTGAGAGCATTGCACA
Organism: Dermacentor variabilis; assembly: GCF_050947875.1. Classification (NCBI taxonomy): domain Eukaryota; kingdom Metazoa; phylum Arthropoda; class Arachnida; order Ixodida; family Ixodidae; genus Dermacentor; species Dermacentor variabilis. Next base: position 110,254,564 of record NC_134568.1, on the reverse strand, counting down.
GAGGACGCACGCATTTCGGCGGAAACAGCAAGTTGAAAGCTTTTGTGGACTCAGATGGCGCTGACAACATCTTATCTCCTGTGAAATGGTCGTTCCAAATGGTAAATTATAATAAAAATAGAAAAAAAAGGAACGTAACCAAAACTAAAAAGAAAAGAATTTCACCCTCGTCGCCGCTTGCTTGCATATTGACGTCGATTTGTATAATAATTGAATCTCCTATAATCCATCACTGTCATGCAGCAGTCTGCCACGTGTTCTTATATTTTTTTTTTGTTGAGCATATATACCTGATTAAATAAGCACTGTGTGTTTTCAGCATATACTTGCTTCATTGTACTGACTTGTATAGTACGGTCTCGCTTCTTACTCAAGTTTGTATTCTCGACATCTCTAATACGCAGGGGAGACGCCACGCAAGAAATACACGTTAGTTCTCTTCCATTAATCCAGCTGCGCCCCGGTTAAACATTAGAAATAGGCAATCAGAGTTCTTAGTACCAGTCTTCTTTTTCGCGATGCAGAACAGAACTTCAGCCAGGCGCTACCGCTACGGCTTCACGTTCACGCCAGTAACGCCGTCACAACAAAACTCTCCCGAACCACGACTCGACACGTGCCTGCCGGTGTTAACTCTCGCGCACGTATACTTTGCACATCGCGGAGCAGCTCGAGCTGGACGGGTGCACGGGCCTGGTTGCCATTAATTTCCTACGAGTGTGTCCTCCACGCAACGCATTGGGAGCCCCTCTTTAGCGAAAGTAATGCACCGCCAACAAAAGCGACGTCGAGCGAAGCTACCGCATGGCGGACTTCCGCAGTAGCGCGTCAGCGGGCGCGCCGAACTTGGAGATTTAATTAGTAGAAGTGGTAAACCGTCTACGTGCTGGCTAAAGGCCCCGACTCTGTGGCGCTTAGGTGCGGGGGGGCCCAGGCACTCACACACCGCCTCGCTCGCTGTACGAGTTATAGGCAATCATCTTTTGCCGAGTGCGGCGCTGATGTGGGTACCAATCTCGTTTGCGTATACCGCAGTCACGCATCATCGTTTTCGTGAAAGAAAACAAAACGCGCGCACACGCGCACTGTATATGTGTTGTAACGGTAACGAAGAATGCCGAAACTCAAAGAAGAGGAAGAGAAGGGAAAGTCAGAAGGAGAGAGTTCTCGGCCTACCTGGTTCATCGACGGATCCTTGCATCCTTGCCGTGCGACTCTTCCTGGTGTCTTGGTGTACACTCTCGGGGAGCGGCTGAATATCGGGCGGTGATCGACTTAGGCAAACCAGACTGATGTATGTTCCTTCTCCCGGCCAGGCAAGCACTGCCTGGTCGGCTTCTCTGAAACCTCATGATTACCCCATTGAACTTCTCTTGCGCAGCAGACTGACCAACGTTCCTGTGGCCCTGGTGCCATCCAATGGGGAGTCAATTCAAATTAAAAACTCCAAATTCAATCAGGAAGAACTTCAGAAGGCGACACCCCACTACCACCTGGTACGGAAGTACGGCAGTTTGGTGGGGTGGCATTCTCTGCTGTTCGCCAGACAAGGCCTCTATCACTGAACTTCTCAAATGTACAGCGTTTGCCTCACATCCAGTGAGGTCCTTTATTCTTGTTCACTTAGCCTGTGTTAAAGGGCTAGTTAGTTCGTGGGGTTGACTCGAGCCTTTCCCCTTCAGAAATTGTAGACATATTTTCTGTCGCCGGAGCCGTGTCCGTATTTCGTTGCTCTCGCTTATTTGAGACCAAGAAGATACCCACAGAATCAGTCATTGATACCTTCGCTGGAACAACTCGTCTGACAGAGATCAATGCGTGGCCACTCATTTACCGGGTTGAATCGCTATCTCCTCGTCCCCTTCAGTGTATTTGATGTTGGCGCTATGAGCATAGCATTAAGGGATGACGATCAGTTCCTCGGTGTCGTAAATGTGGAGAAAATCACGAATTAAAAGATTGTTCATCACAGGAAGAACGGTGTTGTCTCTGCAGTGGTTCTCACTCAGTTGACGATATTCACTGCTCTGCGAGAGCGCAGGAATGACAAATTTTAGAAATAATTGTCCTAAAGAGATGCTCAAGACGGGAAGCCCGTTCCTTCATTGCGGAGCGATGTCGCTGGTATGCCGGTGCAGCAAATCGACTCTCGCATGCAGTTGACTCATCACTTCCTGACGTAATAGCTTCGGCAGTAGAGAGAGCAACGCAGAAGGCAATGAAAAATCAGCTTTTGAGCCTATCGGAGTCATTAGCACAATTGGTTTTCACCCAAATGACTCAACTCCTTCAGGTGGTTGCCCGCCCGACCATGGCCTCTAAACTTCCAGTGCCTTCAAATGCAAATGATGCAGAAACATCCAACCCAGGCCCCTCTATACTTCGACCTAACAAGAGCTCTCCTGTGTGTCATGCAGAACAGGAATCAGATTTGATCTCAGATTGTGGCTCGCAAGAAACGCGCGTGGAGACTGACTCCCCTGCTTTTAAACGCCGCGCATCTCCTGTCACGCAGGGATTTACAATGCCACATAGCATGAAGACTAAAAAGTGTCAGAAGGAAAATATTTATAAAACAGATTTTCTGACGGATAGCATCCTCGACAAGGCAGTTTCTGTTGCCGGTCTTAGCAAAACATAGGTACGCAGTAAGCATTACAGTGTAATTGCTGTTCCATTTATTCCGCTGCAATTGAATTATATTGCATTAATATTGCATATATGCATGAACAATATTGCATGAACAATATGAACAATATTGCATATATGCATATATTGCATATTATAATACATCGGCCAAACTGGCCGATGTATTAATGAACGCCTGCGGGAGCATAAGCTTTCATTGAAAAATGGATATGGTTCAAACTTGCCGCTTCATTGCAAGGCCTGCGGGAATGAGGATGAACAAGTATGTAAAGCAAGGCTTCATGATACGACAATCATGTATAAAAGTAAAGATTCTGTTGCGCGTGAATTGTTGGAGGTCAACGAGATTAAGAAAAGAGGGGACAACTGTGTCAGTACCCCGTCTTTGAATATATTCACGAATGAAAGCATGTTTTTAGATAAGTTTTAGATTTAGATTAAGCGTGATTCCCTTCATATATATGTTCAGTGTTCTCGCACGTGCGCATTCGCATATTCAGTGTCCCTCTTTTTTCGTTCCCCTCTCCTCATGGCTATATAATCAGACACCTGTGATATCAATAAACAGTTGCAAGTAGCGCCTTGTCCTGTCTGTATTTCTTCTTGTGTGCTGTCACTATTGGCGCTTCACCTATTGAAAGCTATGCACCAACTAGCCCCACAACGTGTTTTACTGAATTATATTGCCTCTGTAGCCAACACTCATCTGATATCATTGCATTGCAAGAAACCTGTGTATTAGAAGAAAAGGCATTTCATCTAAAAAATTACCCTCCGTTTCTCTTGGACCGTCCTTCTCGTGATGGCGGCTTAGCTATCTTTATCTCTTCAAAAATTGCGCACCGGACGAAAATGGCTTACCAGCTTATGCCTTTAGAAAGCGAAATTCTAGCTATAGACATTTCTATTCCAGGCCTGATCTCACTCACTTTAGTTAATGTTTATTTCCACGGAGGTATTCCGAATACTAGAGTCCTAGATACAGTAATGAGGTCCTGCAGAAAAGAAATCATTTTTGCCGAAAAGTTTAACTCCCACCATACTTCGTAGGGGTGCAAGACCGATTCGAGTGGTAAATTGGGCTGCTAACAATAATTTATCATGCATTACCGCGGGAACACCGACATTTATTAGTAGTAAGTCACTTCCCAGAATAGATCTCACCTTCGCTAGTACTAATTTGTCTATCTCCACTTGGTCTGCTATAAACTCGGGTACAAGTAGTGATCAACTTCCTATTCTTTTTGAGCTCGTATGCCCATTGACTCAAAGTACTACGCATTAAAATATTTTGGTTAACTTCAGCACACTTAAAAGGGTCTTACACATTGCTTTATCGAATGAGCAATTGGATAATGAAGAAGCAAAAGCAATAAATTTATTGTCTGTTTTGAAAGATGTCGTAAAAAATCTCAATTCACTGTGCACTCCACTAAAAGCGGGTCTTCTAACCGTTGGTGAAACACAGACTGCTCACGCCATTACAGGATAAGAAAAGCAGCGTTGAAAAAACTACTTCATAACCAGTGTCCTAGCAATTGGAGAGACTATAAGTTCGTGGCAGCAACATTTAAACGAACAATTGCAAAGGCGAAAGACAACTTTGATTGTGCGCACTTCGAATTTCTTTCAAAGGCCACCAACAAAAAAGCACTTTTTCTATTTCTGAGAAATAAAAAGGTCGCCTCTGTGGTTCCATCACTTTCCGAATTGGCCAAATTACTGGAAGGTACAGCTAATGGTTTGGAATTTTGTTTTAGGTCAATTTTGCCAAATCACGCTACGCCGCCTACCTCTGGTGAAGATTTCGAAGAAGCTACAATTTCAGAGCTGGAGAATGTACTAAGCCAGCTGCCTAATTCAGCGTCAAGCCCCGATGACATTATTATGGCAATAATAAAAACTTTATTTAAGATATCATCACATGCATCACTTACCATGGTAAACAACTCTATTAAATATTCGTGGATTCCCCCGGAATGAAGACTCGCAAAAGTTATCTTATTATTAAAAAAGCAAGGTGCCGGTTACGAATTACGTAACATTAGGCCAATATCTCTTACTTCTATCGTAGTAAAACTCGTCCAAAGAACTTTAAACACCGCATAGATAATTGGCTGATAGAGAACGTGATTTTGAGCACTTGCCAAATTAGCTTCAGACGTTGGTGCTCGATTTGGTGTTCCCATGTCGACCTAGAAAGGCGTATTCAACTAGCTCAATGCAACCTTAGTCATTTTGGGTATCACTAAAGCGTATGACAGTGTAGGACATGTGAGCCTAATAAACGCGGTTCAGAATGCTGGTCTGTCAAAATATTTTGTCTCGTGGGTTTATGAATTTTTAAAAGGCAGGGAATGTTAGCTCTCTCGACACGGATTGTCTTCTTCAACTTATGAATAGTGAAGAGGTCTACCACAGGGATAAGTCCTATCGCCATTTCTATTTAATGTTCTACTGAGTGCTGTACCTTTGCAACAGGATGCGCATGTGTACTTTCACGCTGACATTTCATATTTTGCTGCGTCGGTAGACTTACATGCTTTGTATCAAAATCTACAATCTTATATAAACAGCCTAAAAATGTGGCTTGATGGAATTAACCTCTCTCTTAATATCCGAAAAAGCGCCGCCCTAGTTTTCCCTCAAAGTGTTCCTGTGAAAATTTCGGTTCTTAATCGACAAGACAGTATCCCACAGGTGAATTCACTTAAATATTTGGGAGTAATGTACACCGAAAAGCTTAATTGGAGTCCACATATACAGCATATTACCACAAAGGGAGCACGCGCAGTAGGAATGCTGCGTAAACTAAGCAGCAATCGATCAGGGTTGCATCGGCATGTCTTCATTATGATCTATTGCATGTATGTTCTCCCGATAAGAGATGGGTAGCGTTTTGTTTTGTGGCGGGCCTGCATACAAACTTCGGCCTATGATTCTATTAGAACCGGAGGCATTATGTCTATGTCATGGGCTTCTTAAATTTGTCGCTAATGATATCTTCTATCAAGAAGCACGCCTGCCTTCTCTTCTCATGGTGATTGCATATCTTAACACTACAAACTTTTCTAAAGGTATTCATCAACCCAGAGGAGATCGCAATATATGAACCGGCCTCATTTTTTAACAATCAGTGGTATCGCTCACGTTACCCTCAAGTTGTTTTAGTTCAAAAACTATTGCACCCATTAAACGTTCACCTATACGAAGTCGTCTTACTAAATTTGCCGGTTCCAGATGCGAAAATTGAATTTGATGATATTTTTCCAAATAATGCTAAACATCTTCCCTATGAATATTTGAATAGTATTCAGGAAGACTACCATGCACACCTGGATACAAAGACCGTTATAGCAACTGATGCTTCCGTCTCTGAAGAAAAGGCAGGTATGGGCATTGTATCACCACATCTAAATTGTCCTTTTTCGTCTCGGCTACCTGACTTAACGCCTATCTTTCAGGCGGAATTATTGGAAATTGTCTTAGCTTTACGCAAATTACCACCATCTCTGTCATCCGCCATAATCTTATCTAATTACCTATCTCTGTTCTTCACTAACCACACCCAAATTGCCAGATTCATTAAAAACTTTCTATGCTCTTCTCCCAAGACACTTAGGTCTCGTTCGTTTAGTGTGGGTGCCAGGTCACAAAGTCCTAGCCTTAAACAAATACGCAGATACACTCCCAGTAGCATCCCACGATGGTCATATAATCCCCATTTTACCTTCGTGAGAGTTCATCACTGCGGCGTGATGCATAAAATATGCTACTACAATTAAGTTCGCGCAATCATCATTGGCCACAGATGATTTCCCGCATCTCTGTTTTCCTTGGAACAACAAATGGTTATCCTCTAGAAATATTGAAGTATTGATTACAAGACTACGGTGCCGTGTCCCCCCGCTGAACTTTTACCTCCACAGGTCTGGTCTCGCTATATCGCCCTTGTGCACCGTATGCAAAGAGGGTGACTCTGTGGAACACTTCTTTTTGACAGGCCTCCGTTTCATTATTCAAAGGAAAATATGTCCAAAAGAACCCTTCCAAAAGCTTGGTTTGAATTTGACTCTAATATGAACTCTTTCCTTTGGGGCTACCGTGCTGAGTCACAGCCACAGGAACGTTTGTGATGCCCTCTGCATCTTTCTGCGTGAGACAAAACTAATAGCATGTTAGAATTCTTCTAATCATATAAATGTTCACAAAATTCACGAAATATCTAGATATTTGATTATTCATACCTGTAACAGTAGTTACTTTGAATCCGATTTGCAAGATGCTTATTTCATTTCACCGTAATTTCTTTAAAAAATGCTAACAGTTCTTTCCCGCCCGATTCATTTCCGATCCCCCAGGGTGGGTTGTGCCATTTCCCTAGGCAACAAGAAAAAGAGCAAGCAGTGGGTCAGGAGGGAATAGTTGGTTTGGGAACGGCTGTGATTTGGGTGTATCGTGTACCACTTGGAACCGAGTCAAGGCACCGGACTCCCTTTACATTTTCGTGGCAGCCGTCACATTAACCCGCTGCAAGACGCCCCCTAGTATGATACCTTCGCTCGAATCGGTGTGGCATCTATGCCTGCACCATCAGCGGACACTCAACTGGACCACGCTCTTTCCGCGAACGACGCAACCACTACGCAACCGTCGCTGCCATCTCAGGCTTCAGATTCTGTAAGATACCTTCAAACACTCACCCGGCCGATTCGGATTCAACTCGCCGTCACCCTGCGCCCGACTTAACGGCTCTCTTGGACTCTGTTGAAGCACACCTTGACCAGCGATTGGTCTCCGTTGAGAACTGTCTAGTTTAGCATAGGTCTTCCTCGGAGAGTTGCATCGCCGACCTCACCACACGTGTTTCAAGCCCCGTGTCGCCTGCTTCCACTGCTCAAGATCCACCTGTCTGGGCATCTCACTCTCCCTTTCCCAAGTCCGTCACGCAGCAATGCCATGGATTCTTCTCAAGTCCGCCTACCTTTGACGGTACCACGTCATGGTCTGCTTTTCGTATGCAGTTTGAGTCTGTCGCGGCTCTGCAGCCTTGGTCACCTCACCGCAAAGCTCAAACCCTCGTGGCTCAGCTTCGTTCTGCTGCCGCTCAATTTCGGAAATTTCTGCCGGCATCCGACCGTTCCAACGCGCAAGTCTTGTCTCGGCACTCGTGTGCCGCTGTGATAATGCCCATCTTCAGCACTTGCATCTTACAGAATTACAGCACGTGCACTACAGCTTGCAAGAGCTCGCTGCTCATGTCGAGCGCCTGTCGTGGAAGGCCTTGGCTTGTTGTCCGAACTCTACGAACGAATTCATTGTTACCAAAGCCTTCATCGATGCCATCATTGACCGCAACGTTCAACGCTTCGTCCACCTCGCCCACCCGTCTAAAGTTCAGGCAGCCTTAGCTCTTGCCTTGGAGGTTCACATAGTGAAACTCTGCACTGCAGTGTCCCTCCCCCGCCCTTCTCCAAGTCAATAAGTGTCAGCAGGCCAAGCAAGTAGCTCCGACACATACTGTCAGCGCTCTCCAACCATGCACTGCTATCAGTGCAACGAGATCGGTCATTACAGTTGAGATTGTGTGCGTCCAACCCTTCGTCGGAAAACTTCACCGCGGACCATCGAGGGCAGGACCTCGCGTAAGTCGTCAAGTCTCTTTCCTGTTATTGTGCCCATTTACAGGTTTGCCCACGTTGCAAGTCCAGCTAGATGAGCCACCAGAAAACGTTGAAGCCATAGTTGACACCGGTGCAGCTTTTAGTTTCATGACACCAAATTTGCTCCCCATTTAGGGCCATCTGAAGACGGCTACGGCAACATTAGCCGGCCTCCTCCTAGCTGACAGAACTCGTCTACCATCCCTAGGAAAAAATCCCGATGACTGTGACTGCTTTCAGAAAAAAAATGTAAGTGTCCCATTCATTGTGGCTCAAAACCTCTGTACACCCTTAATTTTTGGCTGCAACTGGTGCTCAACACTGGACGTACGCATGGACTTCAACCAGTGCGGGTACATAATAGGATCGCTCCGTCACGATCCGGCGCGTGACATGTCAGCCAACACAGTCGCAAATAAAGTGCTGTACTCGTGTGTGCGCTCTATCTTTAAGTTGGCCAGCCATGTGGCCGCTGGAGCTCGCCGCTTTCTGAGCGATGGCACTTCGTCGTTTCGTAAGCATTTATCTTTCTTTCGTACGGCTGTACGCCCCATCTCAACATGGATATGTGCGCTACCGACCGTGCTTCTATTGAAGCCACACAAAAATGAACATGATCGCCGACGACCACCGCTTTATTTTCCTGCTCTGGCAACATCTACAGTAACTATACCCTTGTCTTCTGCTGCGTGGGTGCGCGTTTTTTGCGACATGTACGCATGCTTACATGCGGATGTCTTTGTTGACTGCACTATCTGCTCGCGACCGGGCAATGAATTTGCCGTCACAAGCTCTTTACTGCGCTCCTCTTCTGCATTTGCTGTCCTGATGTTCAACCTATCAGACAGCCAGCTGCGCCTACTCTTTGGAACTGTGTTGGCATCCGGAGCAGCCATTCAGCCCAGCTCCGTCCTCGCAACAGAATCGCACTGTACTTCTCTAGACAGTGACGATGATTCCGTCGACTTGAATTTGCTCCATTTCGGCCCGAACCTAACGTCATCCAAGAGGTCCGATATTCAAGCATTTCTGGTGAAATGTTAAAGTGTTTTGCACTATCACAGAGCGAACTTGGCTGTGCTTCTCTTGTTCGTCACAAAATCGACACTGGCGCCGATGCACCCGTTCGACACAACCCTCGTCGAGTTTCTGCTTCTGAACGCTTTGAAATTACAAAAGTGAAAGATATGTTACAGCATGGCATCATATCTCGCTCGTTCAGTCCTTGGTCGTCCCCAGTAGTGCTCGTGAGAAAGAAGGACGGCACTACGCGATTTTGCGTAGAATATCGCAGTATCACCGCCTAAACAACATTACCAAGCCGGGTGTATACCCTCTTCCCCGCCTCGACCACGCCTAGAATCGGCTTCACGGTGCCATATTTTTCTCTACACTCGACCTCCTCTCCGGCTACTGGCAGGTTGGGCTCGACGAGAACGACGCGGAGAAGACTGCTTTTATCTCTCCTGACGGCCTGTACCATTTTAACCTGCTCCCTTTGGGGCTCTCTAATGTACCTGCAATGTTCGGACGACTAATGGACCGGGTCCTTGGACACTTGAAGCGGCCGATGACCTTGGTGTATTTGGATGACATCATTTTTTATGCTCCCACGTTTTCCGAACACCAACGGTGTTTGGAACTCGTCTTGCGCATTCTAGATGTTGGTGGGCTGCGCATAAAGCCTTGAAAGTGTTTCTTCGGGTATTTAGAAGTTACCTACTTGGGTCATGTTGTGAGTGCCCACGGCATCAGCCCTGAACCTTCGAAGCTACAAGCTTTAGCAAGCATTCCGCCTCCAACAACGGACAAACCTTATCTAACCTAACCTAACCTAACCTTCTACTGGTGCTAACACATGAGGCAGGAACTTGTAGGTTAACAAAGAAGCTCCAGAACAAAAAGTTTTTTCGGGCTTCACTTCCTACTTCCGCCGTTTTACCCCTGGATTCGCCGCTCGCGCTCCATCGCTCAATGAACTTCTGAAGAAAAATCAAGAGTGGCATTGGGGTCCCGACCAGGAATGAGCCTTCCAAAACATTAAGGCGGCCATAACGACTCCACCGACACTCGCACGCTATCAATAGGACGCCCCTAGCATCATCCACACTGACGCCAGTGGTCTTGGCCTTGTGGTGGTTCTGCAGTCCGACCCCGAAGGGAACGAGAAGCCCGTTGACTATGCAGTCGCCGCCTCAGTGAACCAGATAGTCGGTACCACGCTTCAGAACTTGATTGGCTCACGGTAATCTGGGCCATTGAGAAGTTTCGGCTTTACGTCGACGGCAACCATATTATTGTTGCTGTGCTGGTTCCAAACAAAAAAGGACCTAAAGGTCAAACTTGTCTGGTGGACCCTCAAACTTCAAGACTACAGCTTCACGGTCGTTCCTCGCAATGGTTCTTGTCACCAAGATGCCGAGTACTTTTCACGCGACCCTGTCGCTACTTACTCTGTGCGGGCATTTGCAGTATACTCGATCTCCTAGCTGCGCAATCAAAGGATATATCCGAAATCTTCGACATTGTCCGGCGCCTCTCTGGTGATACCAGTACACCTAAGCGCCGCCTCAAAAGACTTTCATCAGCTTATACAGTCCGAGATTGTGAGATCGCCAAACTGGCGTCATTCTGGGAAGTCATTCCAAGTGAATACGTAGTGGATTTTTGTTAATTAGTTGAACATGTGCTTCGATTTTTCGTGCAAGTGTGATATCCGCCTCTCTGAACAATCCAGTTCAAGGACTTGAACTATGGCAGCTTCAACAGGCGATCTTTAAAAATTGCATAAATCTTAAAAATGATCACCGCGTATATTAGTTTTTTTGTCTTTTTTATCTAGCTGATGAGCATCATTAAAGCACCATAAACATCACATAATCCGTCAACAAACGCAATAATCAGTCATACAGTTCCATTTGCTGCAACTAGACTAACGCGATTTGCACAAGGAAATGAGAGAAACAATTCTTTGCAGGGCGGCAAGGCTGCTGAATCAATGCCAATCTACTGTGCTTTTAGCGGGAAACCAGGACGTACTGTATCCTCAAGTTGCATTCATCTCAAAAGTTTTAACCAGGAGAAATTAAATATAGACCATCGCATCACACTCGTAAGATTCTATTGCCTTTCTTGCAAAACAATTTAATTATGAATCAACTCGCCCAAATTAAGGTATTGTTGATGCAATTTTATTTGGTACGAACAAGGTATGAAGCAAACATGGCCAGATTAATTTCGTCATGTTCCTATCATCAATGATTTAATTCTTTCCCTTTTTTTATTTAAGATTACTTTAGTGATTCGTGTTTGCTAACGTTACAGAGATCCTGTGCTCATGACAGAATCTTTTGTTACAGTTTTAATATCTAATTCTTTATTGTATCCTTCCGAGCCGTACGCTGCGTTTCTGGCGCGGCCTCGCCGGAGCCGCATCGCTGAAACGTGCCCTTGTTCATGTGCTTGCTTCCGTTTTCTCCTCCCGAAAACCGCAGCTGTTCATACGGAAGCATCCATTGTATTCATCCAGCTACATGTCTGTTCCTTCACCACACTGCTTAAAATAAGCATTCGGCGGGAACTACACAGAAGGAAGGGGGGGGGGCAGCACTAACGGTTCGGTCAGGATTGTTCAAGGAAGAGCTGCTCCTTGCCTCGCACGCTTTCTTCTTTAGCTGATTCTTTCACCACCGCACTTCCTGCCTTCTTTCACTATGGGTCGAGGGTCGTCCTGGCATCCTTCTTTTGCGCCGAGCACATTTGTTGCTGCAATGTACTGGGTCGGCAAGCTTGCAGTATAGTGTGCACATTGCGGATGCCTTTCGGAACTTCCCTTTTCCGAAATTGTGCACGCGTGGCGGCTCTCCAGAGAAGAATCTATCTTTAGTTGAATATCCAGACCCACTCGCGTGTAACGGTGATACATCCATTGGGATGACAGCCAGAGCTGGTGTGACTGGCGAACCATGAACAGTCGCTGTTCCCCGACCTTCTTCACCAAGAAGTAAAACGCAACTGAACGAAGCTATGGACGTGTAAAGATACGTTTCTTTCGATATTATAATATACTATGCGGATTCGTTATTGGCGCGTCGAGCATTTTACTCACGTTCGTTTTCTTTGGATTAACTTTCAAGCGAGACTGCTAGCTGCAATATCCAAGAAATCGACGGATTTGCGATATAGAACTGTGTCTAGTTGAAGGGTTCAAAAAGCCACAAAAAATAAAAATTACGAAGGCCCAACGCGCATTTTGGAATCCATGCGGATCGAAGCCATCGTGAAGCGGTTCAGTAAATGCTGTGTAAAAGTAAATGCGATGAGCAGAATTGTCTTTATTTTCATTTTATGGAATACGTAATATTATGCAATGTTTATGCTCAGCACAGGTAACACCTTTAATGTAATGCATTGATTATGTTTATGCACTGCATGGTTCAGAAGCTATGCCAAAATGCAACCGCCAGTTCAGGAGGACGCACACAGTGAGACGTAGGTGATGTTTGATTCTTGTAGAGGGGGAAAGCGGTGTGGAGAGTTGCATGCAAAGAGAAGAACGACACATAAGCAATATATCTTTTGTCACAGTACAGAGATAAGTTTCAACGCACACTGCGTGACAGTGGTGCACAATCATTGTGGGAGAATGTCGAAGAATGTGCGCACATGCAAATGCGCGAGAGTAGGGGTAGGCCAAATATGAGAAGCTCCAAAGAAATTGTTTATTATCAGGCGCTATACTATCAAGAGTTGTGCTCATTAGCGATACCTACGAGGTGACGTTATATGGACATGTTTTATGTCGCAATTTATGGTTTAATTAAGCCCAAGCGAGCAGCACGCACTGCACTACTTTGGAGGTCAACATATGGAAGCGCTTATATAAGCCGACGCGCTTATAACCTTTACATATCAATATGCGCAAATATATCCTGCAATATATTTCCAGACGCAAAACTGTGGTGGACAAACATATAAAGTTTCACTTTAAAATAAGTTTGCTCTCTTCACTGGGTGAACGTTTTAAATACCGTTCGCTCGCCATTGTATGTCACCATGGTAGATCATGCTGGCTTGGGAAACACGTGAAACAATTTCGCTACCCACAGCCTCCGTTACATATTGCTGACGGAGCGATGCTAACACCTTATACAATTCATGGCTGCTGACGCCATGTCGATCATAAGTCGGGAGAGCCTTCGTTCATTTCTTCGTGAAGTGAACCCTGGGACCTTCGCATGGGGATTCCTATTGCACGTGATCCCACCTATCGTCAGTAGTTAATGTGATACGTAGAAAAGTCACCTAAGTTGCCCCTCAGTTGCTACAGTGCTAATTTCTTTTTCTTCCTTATTAACACATCTCGTGAGCGATTTCCTGTTATGCCTATTCTGCTTTGCTAAACCAGCGAAATATCAACGCAATGTGTTGGGGAAAGATTAGCAAAAATATAATTTGAACAAGTTGCGCCTTTGGCCTAATGTAAAAATTTCCCTGCTTGATCTTAGAAGGGCCTTGAACGCCTGTTGACAGCGTCTATGGGGCCTAATTTATAAAGCATTTCGTTCGTAAGTGCTCTGCTCGATTCGCTGGCCACCGTCGCTAATAATATGTTCACATCTGGATTGGCTGAGATCTGCTTTTACGAACAATTCCAGCTTAAGAGCTTTTTGTGAATTCCGGTCGATTATCCCCAATATTCTTTTGCTTTCGTCATTACAAACTCTGTTGACGAGGCCTGTTGCAGCAAGTGCTCAAACACGCCGATAACGGTCGACGCCGCAAAAGGGGGAAGAAAGAAATTAAAAGAAAGGTTGGGACGTTAACCAGTAAAAAGTTTACTATGGTACCCTGCTCAGGGAGAAAGAGAAAAGAGATTTAAAGAGATAGGAAGGGAGAAAGGTGAATACACCGAAAACAAAGTTGGCGCACGAAATTATGAGGCGGCGCAGGCCACTATCAAAGCGTCGCAGGCCCGTAGACCTAAGAAAAAAATTGGAGGACGCTTAAGCTTCGCCTTCAAGAGTGAAACGCCACAGCGTTCCCGTCGACCCGCCAAGGGGTGTAAGACAATGGGCTACGGCGCAGCGATCACTTACGAGGCGCCCCGCATCGGACGCGGTGAGCGTCGAGCAACGCAGCGTTCGGCGCGGCAACAAAACGTGCGCCTGAGCAAGCGGAACGAACCAAAGAACTCGGTGTCTCGGAGGGGGAAACGATGCACGCCAGCCAAACGTCGTGATCGGCACGGGCAGAGAGATAGACAGATAGTCATCTAAAGAAAGGAAGGACGCTTGATTCTGCAACCCGTGAGGGAGCAAGGCGAAGCGTCGTCAGGGGAGAGGGAGTCCGGGCCGCGACGCGCCTCGCACCGGTCCCCACACAGCCCCAATGCGCGCGTGGCGCGCCACCTGTCGGGGCAGCGCCGTACATTGAGAGGAGGGGGTCTTCTGTGCTTGCCGCAAGATGGCTCTGCGTGTGCGGAAAGCGCAGAAGAAATGTAGCGGAAACGCACTTCGCTACTCGTGTAACTGCGACTTCTGTAAGTTACATGTTCATAATTACTGATATACACCGCAGTATTTATTTATTTTATTTATTTATTTGTACATACTGCAGCCCTATCGGGCTATTGCAGGAGTGGGTGTGAAAGGCAGAGAAATGGGAATAGTAAGTAATACAGGCCCAATACGAAAAATACAAACAAACCAAAACTATTCAATGGCCGCCAAGAATAAGTTTAAAGGAAGAGAACGAGTAGCACCAGGCAAAGAATTCCAGTACTCGATTACACGGGGAAATAAACTGTATTTAAATGTGTCCGTACGGGCGAAATAAGGTGCGATGTTTAGGTGATGGTGACTTCTAGTATTAGATGGTTTCGCAGGAGTTAGGTAGTTATCCGAAGATATACGGCAAGAAGAGTTAATAACGCAATGCAAAAACTTCAATGATTCCGTGCGTCGGCGATCTGAGAGCGGTTCTAAGCCTAGGGATGAAAGCGCTGTATACGGCGAAAAATCCCTATCGTACCTACGGCATATGATGCGGATCGCTTTCTTTTGGATGGCCTCAATTTGATTAATGTGGCACTGTTTGTGTGGATTCCAGACGGGAGAAGCATAATCGAGTATAGGCCGGATTAGTGATTTATACATGAGTAGCTTAGTATCTCTTGGGGCTGTGGTCAATGTGCGGCGCAGATAGCCTAACTTTTTCAGTGCTTTTGAGGTTATTAAATCAATGTGCTTCGACCAAGACATACTAGGTGTGAAAACAAGACCAAGGTATTTATATTCACTAACGCCCTGAATTGGAGTATTATTAACTTTGTAAGTAAAAGCGGAAGGGGTCGTTTTATTAGTGAAATTCATAACAACGGTTTTACGGACGTTAATTGTCATTTGCCAGGTATCGCACCAAGAGCTAAAATTAGAAAACGATTCTTGAAGCTGTAAATGGTCATCAAAGGAGGAAATTTTATGATACAATACACAGTCATCAGCATACAAACGTATATTTGAGGTTATGTGATGAGGCAAATCGTTTATAAAGATCAAGAAAAGCAACGGACCCAGCACGGAACCTTGTGGTACTCCTGAAGGCACATCTGTCACCCTGGAATTAGCTCTGTTGAAGGACACAAATTGAGATCGATCGGAAAGAAAACTAGAAATCCAGCTGAGAATGTGGCGATTATTAAGGATGGCGTCAAGTTTATACATTAATTTCGAATGAATCACTGTATCAAATGCCTTTGAAAAGTCAGTGAAGATTGCGTCAATTTGGTTGCCCGAGTCGAGGTTAATACAAATGTCATGTGTAAATTCACTTAACTGTGTTAATGTGCTGAACCCACGTCTGAAGCCGTGCTGGAAATTAGTAATTTATGTGACTCGAGGTATTCCATAATGTGTTTGTAAATAATATGCTCTAACATTTTACAAGAATGAGAGGTTATAGAAATTGGTCGATAATTAGATAAGACGTGTTTGTCGCCGGCCTTGAATAAAGGAAGAGTTAGATTAATGCAGCCATGTCCGCATTACGGCCAGGGAACGTATCCACCCTTTCGGGTTACATGTCGAAACTGGGGAACTCGGCAGCCGGGTGCACTCCCCAGGCGCTACACCCCAAACACTAACAGGTGCGGGGGCGCCTGTACCCATCTTTTTTGTCGGCGGGTGCCGGCGGTGGGTTTCGAACAGTCCACCTACCGCAGCCGTGCTGGACGCCCTGTACACTCGGCCACGACTGCGGAGAATAAAGGAAGAACTTGAGCCATTTTCCAGGATGAGGGTACTGTAGAGGATGCCAGCGACTTGCGAAATATGACAGTGAGGTAGCGACAGGTCCATAATGAGTACCGTACCAAAAGCAAGTTCGGAATGCCATCTGGCCCAGCAGACTTCTTAATATCGAGTTTCAATATTAAGTTCAACACACCTTCTTCGGTAATGTTAATGTCATTGATGGGTACGTCACTACGAGCAATGATGTCTGGTTGGATGACGTTGTTGTCGCGAGTGAAAACGGACTTGAAATAGTCATTAAATGCGTTTGAGATATGAAATGGATCATTGGTAGAATCATTGTTAATCACCATAAAAGTAGCCGTCGAATCACGTGGCAAAACAGACGACCAAAATTTACGCGGGTTGGTTTTTAGTAGGCCCTGCAGCTGCACACCAAAGAAGAAATCTTTAGCGCAGTTAATTTTCAGCCTAAGCTCCTCTTTTGCTTCAATGAAACTCGTCATGGCTGCCTGATTGGTAAAGCGCCTCTTACACCTTAGTCTATTTACACGACGTGTCAGATGTAATATATCTCGCGCCATCCAGGGAATTTTCACATTTTTCTTCTTTGTTTTGAAAGGAATAAAACGCTGAATACTTTTTTAACCAAGCATTCGAAATAAGTTACCAATGCGTTAACATCACAAGTAGTACTCAGTGCAGCAAATTCTTCAAAACTATCAGACAGAGCGTCTATTATTGAAACATCATCAGCGCATCATCATATAACTTTCTACGGCTCGTTTCTAAGGCAACACCGCATTCACTAGAGGCGCTTTTGTACCGCTTTGAAGCATCTAACTCGTGGCTGAGTGGTAGCGTCTCCGTCTCACACTCCGGAGACCCTAGTTCGATTCCCGTCGATCTTGCAAGTTGCTTTTTATTCATGAAGTGCCTGCCGGGATTTATCGCTCACGGTCAACGCCGCCGACGCCGACGACACCGGCTTTTCTGCGACACGAGCTCCTTAATGCTCTCGCGTTAATAAACGAGCAGATTTAGCAGATAAGTCCGGTGTGACAACTGCGTCTTTGGCTCTGATAATGGCCGGCTGTCCAATGTGTCTAACTCGGTGATGAACATATCAGTTTACACGCTGATGCAGTATCAGTATATTTTAGTAATGAGATTCATTAGGTTTTCGCTTTGTTAAGAAATGGCATTGGCCGACTACCGCCATTAATAACCTGTTCATCTGGTGTCCGAATCTCTTTGTTAGCACGAACCCTGAGCCCGCACTCACAGAGCAATTCGTTGGCACGCTAAGGAATTTCGAACACCGATGACTGTGGCCGTCTATTCGCCAGTAGCCAGTATTTCGAGAGGTAGAGAACGGGCTTTTTTTAGAAGATGTGTGAAATTTTGTAATAGACACAATTATGCTTGCTTAAGCTACATATTGTTTATTTTCTAAACGCTTGATTGCTGCAAGTACCAAAAGTAGCCTTGGTATCGAAGCACGTTCACATGGCATATATGCAGGTTGTTTCTTGCCCGAAAAAAAAACTAGCACGCACGCGCACGCACACACAGCATCGAATTCGAACTTGTGCTGCACATTCGTGTTATCCATTGTTGTGACCTCAAATTGTCCGGAGCCTTGCGCTACCGTCCGGACAGTCGCGCTGGGCATGGCGAGGATCATAGATCTACCATGCTGAATTCTTAAACTATGTACGGAAAAGTGAAACGTCTACAAGAACTTGTTACTGCGGATCACTGAACGCCATAACAACTTGCTCTGTGTCAATGTAACATTACCCCTTTTGTCTATAGCCCCTAGGTACTTTTGTCCACAGCGCCTCTGGCGGAAGAATTCGGAACGATCTTCATCCAATTTTTTAAAAGCATTTCCCATTTAGTTAAGCTGCCTAATGGCACTACTGGCCGACAGATGCCCACAGTCATCGATGTCGAAAATTTTTACGCACTCTGCGGAAGTTTGCAAGAATAGACGCATGATAGTAACGGAAGTGACCGGACAATGACAAGCAGTCCTTGCTAACAAAAACCTTCGTGAGCTCGGCCCCGCAGAAAGGCTGAAGAGGCCGCAAAGTGAATACCCAAGAACCTCCTTCTGGTGTCAGGCTGTTTCCGCACTTGCAAGTTTATTGATAGCACTACTGAACCGTCCAAGTTGGGAAGAAGGTTGGTAATTAGATGGCTACGCAGTGGGACTGCGCATTGCTAGTAAACACGTACAATGACGGCGGCCTTCCTTCGAATCACCGCCTGAATACTTAAAAGTTTTTAAAAGACGCATTATAAATTCCTGTTATCGATAGTATTGGCGGAACGAATATAGACAACGTTCATGGGAGGATCGTGCTGTGAGTCAGTATTTGGCACGAATTCCACTGACTCTGGGATTGCCGCGTATACCGACATTGGCTTGCTTCCCGAATTGGCCCACGCACCAAGAAGAGAGAGGCTGTTTTAGCACCAACTGCATACAGAATCAAACCACAAACATGCAAAACGCATTCGAAAGCACCGCAAAATGGTTTCGACTTCAACATTGTTATGCAGTGCAATTAAGCGACATAAATATAGCAGACTTCAGCGATTCCTTCCACTGTGAACTCATTTAATGCGACTACTGCATTATCCCACAATGAAGACCATCTTATTTTTGCTCCCCTGCTTCTTCCTTAAAACAACAGCGCTCACCCATTACGGGGAAATGAGCAAGAAGCCTGCGGTTTCAGGTTTGTTGGTTGAAGTGGTGCATGGGTGCTGTTATAGAATAATGTAATAACTTTAAGAATTTGAAGAAAGAATATTTACTATAACATTTAAATGATAATCTTATATTCTGTGATATTGGAGAAAAAAGCGTGTTGTTTAGAAAAGTAAGTTGCGAATTTATCTTAGTGATGTGCGCAACTTTCTTTCTGTATGGCACGGTATTGCACTTTCTGGAATTCAGAATACATGCACGGATTTTAACGCTACCAGACCGCCCATGTTTACGTTATGTTTCTTTAAACCAAATTATTTTTTATCTTCTCTTGTTTTCTTATCTTTTCTGCCCCTTACCCATGCCCTTGTGCAGAGTAGCCAACCGGACACTTGATCGAGTTAACCTCTCTGTCTTTCACCTCTTGTTTTCCTTCCTTCCTGCCTTTAAACCAAATATATAGCTTTATGGAAATTTATGTTCGCAGATGTTTGGCTAAAGGCTTATGCATTTTTTTCTTTCTTCAAGGCGGGCCAACGCTTTACTATTTGAAAAAAAAAATTGATTCAGACAGCACTGCTACATCAGCCTATTTTCGGGACTTTTGTGTGCTTTCATGGTTAGGATATATTGTGGTCAGTGTTATAAGTTTCGAGCAGTTGCGTAAAACAGCCATATTCTCTTTTTACATCTTCCAGTATAGGACAATGTCCGAGCACCTATACTTGCCCGGCGTGTCGGCAGCGATGCATTTGAGATGCACGTCTAAAACATTAAATTTACTTGCACTACCTTTGAAGTTCAGTGTTAGTGTAAAGCAGTGCTTCAGCACCGGTAATGAAGTAGTTGGTTACTCAAAGGTTTCTTCCCTTTTAGTCTTGATGAGTTGTTTAGAAGGCCCTAGCTGGGGATTAATTAACTCTGATGCCATTTTAATAACCACCACACAAAAAAAAAGAAACACCAGAGGCCGACTTTGTAAAGCTTTTTGCGGGTAAGATCTGTTTCTAATTTATCGGACTCTTGCATTAAAAATATGTTCTTTATCAGGATCCGCCGATTCCCGTTCTTACTAACCGTTCCTATAGCTTACGAACTGCTCTGAAAATATGGGCCGAGTTTCTCCCATAATTCAATTTGTACTGGTCGAACGATTGTCATTGCTTTGATTATTTTTCGTTCCCACAATAAACCATCCGCTGACAAAACCTCTGCCAAACCGATCGTAATGCTGGCGGCAGTCGTCGAACACTTGTGCCAGAACACATTTAACCGCACGAGGAAATTGTGCCCGCGAGCGAACTCTGGCCTTTGGGACGCTGTCACTTGCAGGGAAGCGCGCTAGCTGACAGCTAAGCATAAGGTGGATGAGTTTTCATCTTGCGGGCGAATGAGGCTCACGGGATGAGTGCTTTCCAGCAAATGTTGCCTGGTTTATTCATTGCTTAGTTTTGTGACTAGTGCGGGCTTCTGCCGCGACACATTTTCTTCATCCTTGACGTTCAGCAGGCTAATTCGCTGTCAAAAAGGAAAACAAATATAGTCCTTCAAATAACGTAGAAAGGAGAAGGGAGCTGAAGTTGTAATACGTACGCGGCAAATCCAATATTGGCATTTCTTCAGGTAGTATCAGGCACGCTGTCACGCCGTATTGACTGAGCCCACCCCCTTCCCCCGGCACTTTTCATCCTTGATTTCATGTTTTATTTCTTCACTGGCGCCGGCTCTTGTCCCGTGATCTTTTCAGTAAAGCTTATCCGGCTACTTCAAGTTGTTCGAGAAGGCTTTGTTCCCGGCAAAACAGCGGCGACTGCGAGGATCGCAAGCGAGTGGTTGCCAGAGTCACAGCAAAACTTAGTTGCTCTCGGGGTTTGGATAGGGGGCGCACGTCGCCCTCTGTGCTCCTCGAGGCTCTTAGCTCAAGTGAAACACGTGAAATGCCGAACGCCTTGGCCCCGCAGCAAAGCTCTTCTCGGCTGCCTCCAGCATGCAGTTGTTCGCTATCGACCAGTCAGCATTCCACGCGAAGCGGTGGCTATGGAGCATCTCCTCCTGTTGAGCGCCTCCCTCCTCCGCACACCGAGAGCATCGGCGGGGACTTGATTGACTTCTTTTGCTGCGGCTTTGCGAAGCGTCCACACCACCTGTAGGTGGGCGAGACTTTCCTCGCAGTTCGTAGCGGCTTGTTCTTATATTATTTTCTTGTTTCCTCCATCCCAGCGCGGGATGGCACAAAAGGTTGAGGGAATATTTGACCCAAGACGCTGGCATCAAGTTGCCCTAGCTTTCAAGATGGAAAAGCCAACGTCTGACCGGTGACCTTATCGTGCAAAGAAACACTGAGTAGCTCCCAACTATACGCTTGCGCTCATCGATTATGTTGTTTAGTAGTGCTTTTCATGCTTGTTGTTTTTTTCAGGAAGGCGCAATGTTCTTGGTAGATAGGGTTTCGCTTATATTATTCTTGACGCGACATGTAAAAAAAATGCATCTTTGACATCGACAACAAGAGTGGCACACCCGGCTGAAGAAAAAAAAGGAAGCAAAGTGAAAATAAGATCCTAATTACTAATTCGCTTTTGACACCACATATAAGAAATATAAGGAAGGTGATGCTGAGAACACTCGTTTTCGTCGGTGGCCCGTTGTACCAACAAGTTCTTGTTGTCCATAGCAAGGTGCATATTCTACGTCATGAATAAGGACTTCGTGAATATGGCTGAATACACTACCTAACCTGACACTAGCTAACCTGACATGCCGTTTTTAAATATATGCCTACCCGACATATAATGTCCCGTTTAGGGACCTTTGAGGTATAATAAATAAATGCTAAAATAAATAGACGATCGCACATTCGCAGAAACATTAATTTCAGAACTTAGGACATGCCCATTACGAAGCTATTACGCATTGTGGCGTCGATATGCTGGCGCAGTTTAAAGAAGTTTGCTGAAGTAGAGATACCAAATTCTCAATCATCGATTCTGCTTGGATTAAGACATCATTTGTATATATGCAATATTTGATAAACAATTGCGGTGTTCTAGTTTTCACAGGGCGCGAGACTGCAGATTTTTCCCGCATATAGGGGCCGCAGAAGGCTGAGCGATAACATAGCGACGTTTCAGAATTGAAGCAACCGCACGCTCGCCATGCTCATTGCAATATTGAATCCTTGGTGCCTAGCAAAAGTTACTGACTTGGTCAAGGCGTTATTCACGGCCGATACTCTACTAAACAGGCGAATCGGGCGTTTTAGTCCATATTTGAAAAGGCGGCAGCGCAAAAAGACACGGAAGGAGACGAGACAAGACAGGCGCTGATCAGCATTCCTCTTGTCGTCTTGTCTCCGTCCGTGTCTTTTTGCGTTGCCGCCTTTTCAAATCGCTACTCTAACTTAGAAATGCAGAATACTATCTACAGAAAAAAAAAGCAAAAGATAGAAAGAGGCCATGCGCTGAGACATTGGCGCACAGTAATCGAACCTCACGGGCGGAAAAGTCACTTGGTTGGTAGGTCGGTCGGCAGGTCAGTCGGTTGGGGTCGGCAGTGGCAAAGCTTTACCAAAGGTAGTTTGTGTGTAACAGCTTGGCCATAGAGAAACTTAGAGCTGTAATTCCGAGAAAGCTGATTTGGCTTTGTTTCGAGACCATTCGAAGGAAAGGGATGAAACGAATACAGAGCGCTTCAACGTTTTCTTCCCCGCGAACAGAGAATAATTCCGCAGCTGGTAGTAGATGCCCAAGGAGACCCATGCATTGTCAAAGACCTGTTGGACCAGCTCTTATTTCGACATCGCAGACAGAGAATGCTTTCTTCTTTCATTTTTGCGAGAACACATTACTAACCATTCTCGTGTTGTTATTCCAGCGCGCGAAATGCCAAGGGCAATCAACTCGATGAGGCACAGGACACAGTCGCAATGCCTGGTGTTCTCGTTATCTCCGGCGGCAATAACGAATAGTGGAAGCCGCGCGCTTTTCGGCGGAACAATGCAGCGGCGATGAAGTGGCGGCCACGCGACCGAGACACTTAATGAAAGCGAGATGAGGGCCGCGCTTGCCGGGTAGAGGACCGGACGGAGACGCAAAGTGGACGAGACGCGTGACTCTTTTGCTCTAGATTGGATGTGTCCCAATGAAAACAACCACCCAACAGTGCGTCTAGCACGATCAAATGCGCTAACGTGCACAAAGGAGACAGCCAGTGAAAGGAGGCGAGCCAGAAAAGCCGGCGTTGTGTGGAAGGATGTAGGAGGGGATACATGAGGGCAAAGCGGTCGGGACCGAGCCTTGAAAGAGAGATGTGACCCTGAAGAGCTAGCTGCTGCCTTTGGGCCGACAGACTGAACGATCCCGAAAGGCCTTGTGTCAATAAGGCAGTGACATCGTCAAGGAGGTACGCGCGGCAGGGGTCGCGCAGTTTCACGCCCGCGCAAATAGAGAAGAAGACGATTTCGCAAATCGCGTCCAGAACAGCTCTTTCCCGGTGGGAAGTTGGCGACCACTGTCGAATCGACGAACCAAGGAAGCAATGACAGCGCCACGCCAATGTGCAGCACCGAAAAAGAAAGGGGAGGGGGGCAGCGTATTGGTCGAAGAACGGAGCAGACAGCGATGTGCTCGCAACAGATGCCCCGTCCGGGAGGAAATGGAGGGAAAAGACGAGACAGCAACAGTCGAAAGGCCAATCGTTCTGCGGCATGGGTTTCTAGCGATGAAATTTCTTGCCTGAAACAAGCGAGGTGACAAACGCACTCGGGGCAATTTTTTGAAGGGCCCGAGGGGCGTTCCGCTTATTTGGCTCGGAAGGAGAGCGACTTTCATTTCGGAACAGCAGCTGTGTCTCCGAACGGCGGTATAACGCGCCCCGTGGCGCCGCGCGCACAGCTATCTACGCGGCGCTCCTCTACGCTCTTCCTTCCTCGAAGCTTGCTCACCCGCGGCCTCCCGAGTGCGGCCGCCCGAACGACATGCGCCCGAAGGGCATAACGCGTCAACAGCGGCGGAACGACGGGGGCATATATGTCGTTACGCGTTTCCGAAGTTCCAGTTGTGACATAGACAGGGCGCTTCGGCAAGCGGAGACGACACGAGAAGGGGATGAGAAAACTGGGAAGCCGATAGATAGCGAGGTTCTGAGACCCCTCAGATAAAAGCTGCGCGCCGGCTGGCCCCTGCGGCTATACCCATTATAGGCACGAGGATTCGACGCTACGCCTGCAGAGCGCGCATTGGCTGCTACACTATAATTCTAACTGTGGTGGGTTCGGCATTGAAGCAGTGCTCCCAAAGTCCGTGGCCGTAATAAGAAAAAAGAAAGAAAGGCTAAGGAACCGACCCAGGAAAAGGTAGAGAGAAGAGAGAGCGAACGATGACAATGGGGATGGGAGGCACTGTTCGCACAACTGAAGCCCTGACGTTGGCGTTGTATCGCCCGGATGACGCCATGCAATGAGCTGTGTTACGTGTGTTTGGTCGGTGCACAAAATAACAACGCTAACAAAAAATAAAGTAAGTAAAAATGTCCAACTCCGTGATTTATGTACGCGCACAGGACCTAATTTCCGCCTACGATGGCAGCATTAGCCACAGGGGATAAATGGAAAAATTGTGTCAGTGATGTTGCCGCGACTGAAAGCTAAAACGAATACACATTAAAAGCTTTCAAACAAACGACGTGTTCAAGGCGCTTGAACTTCTCAGGACTCACCAGGGGCTCGGAAGGAGCCCCTGGTAATAATATTACCATAGTTCTGGTTTTCATGCAGCAAGAGATGAGACAACCGCGGCTAAAAGATCGTTGGAGTTGAAACAGAAAACAATGCAAAAGGTTGAACAAGGAAATAAAGCAAGCTATAAAACAGTGTAAGCAAGCGTCTAGGAATGATCTAAAAGCCAAAAAACGTTCGGATTACACAAAGAAGTGGTACACTGCTTAGATGGAACAACTACCGCGAAAAGAAAAGGGGGCGAGCGAACTAGTGCAAAAAAAAAAAAACGTGCAAGTGACAGTTGGATGCATGACATTCGCAAAAAAGACAAAGGTGCACAAAAAGATTTGGGAACCATGTAACAGTGCTCGGATTTACAAATAAAATTCACAAACTGCTATACGGGATGAACAGGGTAATGTCTTGGAAGAACGTGACATGCTGCGGTACGTTAGAGGTGTTATTATGGATAACTTCGGCAGGAAAGAGAGCATAGTCCAGACTCAAACAGATCCAGCAGCAAAGAAGCCTGAGAAATCAAAAGTTAGCATACAAAGCTTTTACTAAAAAAAAAAAAAAGCGGAAGAAATCTCCCTAATAATACGGCCGCAGGACCCGATGAAATCTCAATACAGCTAGTTAAACAGCTGGGTCTGCCGTTGACTATTGCCATAATGCAAGCTATCGAAGCGAACAAAATTCCGTTTGGGTGGCGTGGAAGCAGGACGAACCTTATATATAAGGGCAAAAGTGATAAGGGTAAGACGATCTTGTACAGGCCAGTTACAGTAACGTCGGCGATGCAAGCCATAAAATTAAAGCAGTGAAAGTATGTGGAGAAAAACGCATACCGGGGGAACTACACAATGGGTTCAGACAAGGCAGACGCTTAGAGGATAATATCTTTGTACTAACATTGTGCATATAGATAACGATAGCTAATATTAGACGTTTATAGACAGCATTTCTAGATATTAAGGGAGCTTTTGACAACGTAGACAAGGAATTTCTGTGGAATATTGGATTGTTGTCAATGCATGAGGGCGTAGACAACAATTCTGTGGAGCTGTTGAGGGAGATATACAGAAACAACCGAGTGCAAATCGTATGAGAACGCCGGAGGTGCAATGAAGTCGCGGGGAAATTCACCGAGGATAGAAGCAGAGATGTCCTCTCTCTCTCCCTCCATTGATGTTCAGGCTCTATGTGAAGAGCATAAATAGACGAATGGAAAGCAGTGAATTAGGTTTCGATCTATCTTACACTCATAATGGGCAA
Source organism: Dermacentor variabilis (assembly GCF_050947875.1). Lineage (NCBI taxonomy): Eukaryota > Metazoa > Arthropoda > Arachnida > Ixodida > Ixodidae > Dermacentor > Dermacentor variabilis. The sequence continues at coordinate 110,228,284 of NC_134568.1, read as the reverse complement.
AATGTGCAACAGAATGTCGCTGTGCTTATGTATGCGAATGATATAATGCTGCTAGCGGACAATATAAGGAATTTACAGAGACTTGCAAATATAAGTAACAATGTAACGACAAATTTAGGCCTTAAGTTTAGCACAGAGACAGCAAGAATTATTGATCTTTAATGATGAGACGGAGTGATGGCGCGGTATCAATTCAACAAGAAGTCATGCCCATAATCAACAACTATAAACACCTTTGTGTATGCATAAACGAAGGAAAGACCTACTCAAGCGTCCAACAATATAAACTAAAAATGAACGGGAAGCGGAATGCAGCTGTAATGAACCATTCGGAGCTTTCGGGCTACAATAGATATGAGTCGGTGCGTGGAATCTGGAAAGAAGTTATGATGTTAGAAATTCTGCGTGCTATAAATTTGGAATCTTGTTGGGGTTGGAGATTACCCAGAGGGGAATGGGTCGACTGATTTTCGCGGCCCACGACGATGCAGTGCAAGGGGTGACATGGTCAGAGAGAAGAGAGGTGACATGGTCAAGTCAGAGAAGTGCAGAGCAAGATTATTTTTCAAGGAAGACTAGGGATCACGAATGTATATAAGTGGCCGACAAAAGTGCACAAACATCTTTACCTCAAAAACGTGGACACGGAATGGAGGAAAAGGACAAGAAAGTTGGTAACCAAGTACATAGTAATTGAAGATGTAAATAGACAAGCAGGAGTCATAAAAAATAAAGTGACTGAAACGGAGACGGCAAATTGGATGCAAAGAATGGAAACAAATGTTACTACGGAGATATAAAAAAATGGAAATAAATAAAAAAACAGGAAATATCTGTATGGTATCGCAAAGGGGAATGTCTTGCCGGCTGGCTCGCTGAGGAAAAAAAACATACCACAACAAATACGTGCCAAAGGATGAGGCATGTATGTATGTGCGGCATAAAAAAAACGGAAACAACTTGGCACTGCGCAATGGCACCCCAAGACATTTACCATGCGAGAGCCGTAGGGAATGACCACCTTCTAGAAGCGTTGGGATTCAAAGAAGGTGGAAAGATTGACTGGTCAGCAGTCGAGATAAGTAAGAGAGGATTAGAGTATTGGTGGAAAACAAAATGCAGGCGAGAGATTGACAGAACCAAAGTCATCAGAACCAGAGTCATTGCAAATGCTGGTTGAGGTAAAATATAGTGAGATGTTTTAAATACGACAGTTAAGATCGAGATCAGCTAGACAAAATGCCAGATAGGGATAGATCAAGTAAAACGGGATTAAGTCAAGCAAGCTAGGTAACTCTTTTGTGCCCTCCCCTTTTCAAAGGAGATGCCAATCATCATTTTCATCATCACTGTCGTGGAACTTTTGCGAGAGGACAGTGTGCTGGCACACGGGACTGACTTCACCAGCCGCCTTACACCGCATCGCTTATTCTTGAGCCAGTAAACACAATACCAGATCATTTGGACTGCCGGAAAATGCACGTGTAGTCCAGCTTAGTTCTTGCTTGACACCAAGAGCCCTTTAATTTTTTCGCAGCCTGAACGCACCTTAGAGACTCTTGTTAGCCTTCATGAACACTTTGTAAGAGACGAAGTTTAATGGAATTAACCATGAAGAGTTCGGAGGGAAGAGCATGTTTCTGGCCTGAGACTCCGAAATTGGGTTAAAGTGACGGGAAGAGACAGCGAAAGCAAGATGGGAAAATGAGGTGACTATGCAATACAGCCGCAACTGGTTCAAGCCAAATACAGGGTGCCTAATACGCTAGCTTTAAAGTATTTCGTCAGTGTGAAGAACACTTGTTCCAACCTCGTCAAGGCAATCATTTTTTTTCACTTGACCAGCAGGAAGCTTCCAGAATAAGCTACTCTTGTGTCGTTGAAGCTTTACGGTCTTATACTCTATGGCGCATTTTGCTTCACAACTGCGCAACCGTATTGTGTGTGTGCGTGCGTGTGCATGTGCGTGTGCGTGTGCGTGTGCATGTTGGTATGTGTGTGTGCGTGTGTGTGTATGTGTGTGCATGTGCGTGCATGTGTGTGTGTGTGTGTGTGTGTGTGTGTGTGTGTGTGTGTGTGGGAAGGGGAGGGGGGGCGTGGGCGTGCGCGCGCACTATGCTGCTGGAATTCGTCCACAGGCGCTCTGGGCTACAGAGAGCATTTGACGCTCGGTTACGTCACGATCACAAGGTCAAATTTCAAGCATTTAGGTTAAACGCTGTCGTGCTTCGTTTCTTACAGTGAAAGTTTGATTTAAGCGCTATAGTGTACGTGGAAGGCAGACGTGTATTAGTCCGGGTAAACATGGATTTGACGTTCTCGATTTGATCCAGTTTCTTGCCTAGGCCGGCTAGCGCAAGGTTAAAAAGCGTCGGAGAGATGACAGAACCTTGCGGGGTGCCCCTGCCTCCGAGTTTGTATTTCTGGGACTTGATTTCCCCTAGACGGAGGGTGGCCGTTCTGTCGCTCAGGAACGATTTTGTATAAGCGTAGAGTCTCGTGCCGAGGTCGAGGTTGGAGATCGTGTCGAGTATGTAGTCGTGTGATAAGTTATCGAATGCCTTTTCGAGGTCTAGCCCTAGGATTACTCTCGCGTCTCTCGTGTCTGCGTCAATGATCTGATGCTTGAGGAGCTTCATGGCGTCTTGGGTGGATAGCCCGGGTCTAAAGCCGATCATTGCTGCGGGGTAGACATTTTTATCTTCGAGATGTTTCGAGAGCCTGTTTAGGACCGCGTGCTCGGCTACCTTGCCGACGCAAGACGTCAGCGAGATAGGTCTGAGGTTATTGATGTTGGGCGCTTTGCCAGGCTTTGGGATGAGCACGATAAGGGCCGTTTTCCAGTCTTCTGGTAGTGCTCCATTCCTCCAGATTTTGTTAATTTCCTCTGTGAGGGTTTCGATTGAGGTTTCGTCGAGGTTTCTAAGTGCCTTGTTAGTTACGCCATCCGGCCCCGGCGCTGACTTGCTGTTTAGGTTCTGAAGCGCCGTGCGTATCTCTTCGGTTGAGAAGTCCCGGTCAAGCTCTGGGTTGGCTTTGCCGCGATATGCATCGGCGGTCGTGCCTCTAGCATTTTTGGCCAGCGGGAGGTACTTGTCGGCAAGACGGTCAATGAGCTCATTTTCCGTAGTAATTTTGAGTTCCTCGTGCATGATCTTGTTCAGCGTGGTTTTGGTTCTATCTAAAAGATGTTTGAGCAGGTGCCACGTCGTCCCGCTGTTGATGCGGCCGTCCGCGGCGTCGCACACCTCGTTCCATTGCTGGTTAGATAGTTGCGTGCAATATTCTGCAATCAGCCGGGTAAACATGATCCCGCCTTAACAGGGCGTTTTGTGAGGCTGGCTTTATTCACGAGATCCAAATTCCTTAGGAGCCGCAAGTTTTCTAACTTGCCTAGAAAACAGCCTCCTGTTTGGCAACTGCAAACGCAGCATTTCTTGCCTTAATGTTAGGAGTAGGTAAGCAGTTGCGCCACTGCGCTGACAGGCGGCGTTAGGTGCATTGCACAACGAAGACACTGCCGTACCAAGTGCCGCCGGGCAACAGTTTCCGGGCGTTCCGCTTGTTCCTCGCGTTTGCCCCCCTAAAGCGCGCTTCATTAAAGGTAATTGCTTGTAGTCTGTTGTACTGCTGCCTCAGCTGGCTACCACAGAAAAACTTGAATGGTCAGTAAATCTACGGGGCTTTGGCTGACCAACCTGTTCTTTCTCGCAAATGGAAGCCCAGCAGTATCTTGAGTCGCGCTGAGGCCATTTTTCATTAAGTGCTTTCTCTGAACTTTGCATTTTCGATTCCTCGATATCGCTTTTCAATGCCTAAGCACAACTGGATTACTGGAGAAAATTCTGGAACACATCTTCATAGGCGCACAAACTTTGAAGGCAGTTGTGCTTTAAAAGAAGGGACAGAACTCAATAAGTATGCAATACCATTCTTTTAGGATGAAAAATGAATTTGAAATATTTTCAAGGATTCTTTTTTCTCATTGAAGAGCGCCGTGAAGAAGGTTTCGGAGGTCGATCATTTCTGCCTGCAACCTTCATGATGTTTTGCAAAATCCTGTGTAAGTACGGCATGACTTCTGGCATGTCCTTCAAGCTCTGGGGCTGGACGCTTTCCCTCCTAGCTAGAATTTTCACTCTTTTAAAGATAGACTCACTCAGAGCAACAACAACCGTCGTAGGGAAGCCCGCTGCCAATAGGTTGTCTACCTGTAAGTCAAAGCGGTACTGTAAAAGATGTGGGCGCAACTTCCTGAGCGAATTCCAATGCATGGAATCTCAAGAAGGCTGCAGGCAGGCCGGACGTCCTTCTGGTTTTCTCAGCCCCTAATAAGTTGCAAGAACTCTTTTCTCAGATTTGTGCCGAAAGTAAACGAGGATGCGCAAGAAGTCACGAGAGTCCCTTTGTAAAATGCTCCATCGTAGTTTTTTTTATTGAACTCAAATTAAAAGAAAGATGTTATCACCCAATAATAGGGACGGTTACTCCTTTTCGCATGCTAGAAATAACGATATAAGAAATGTATATGTAATAAGAAAATGAAGAACCAAGAAACTTCATAGGGCCAGAACCAGAAATCCACAGCACACAATCCAATACACTCACTAACATATAGCTATAAAAGGCAAAGGCAAGTCCCACGACAATGAGTTTGTAAAGAATGTCACGAACACACACAAGCAGCCGCGACGTAGTCTGTGAGGAGCATGTAAACATATGAGGAATTACGCAGAGTTAAAGTAATGCACGTACAGAATATCGCAGTCAAAACTGAGCTTCAACAGAGGGTACAAAAGAGTAAACCACATAATGCACAAGCGCTAATAATTACAATAATAGAAGCAAGTTGTAGTTACATTGTGTGACTATGCAGTGTGATATCTAGTACTTGTTAAGGATGCCTGTGTCTTCGTAAATGTGCTCGAGTGCATTCAATGGTTTTCGCTGGGCTATCTTCGATGACCATGGGCCCAGCAATTTTGCGAGTGAGAAAGGTCGGTGAGGATCGATGGAGTGTAGCTCTTGTTAATACCTACTGTCCTTGCGTCGCGTGCCTGGGGTATTCGAGGAGTAGTTGGCGAACATCCCCTTCGTTGTTGCGAAAGGCGCAAGCGGGGAAGAAGCCTATTTTATGCGATGCAGAAAATGTTTGATATATGCTGTCGCAAGGCGCAGTCGATGGATTAGTGTCTCGGTACTTTTACAAAGTCCTACATCCAGCTGGTATTTGAGTTGAGGGACTACTTCGTAAAGAATTGATTCCTTAGTATTTTCATTGAACGAGGTTGACATATACAGAAGTCCTTTAGTGAACCTAATTGATATTGCTCATAAAGAGATAAGTAGAATTTCTGCATCTATATTGGCCGATTTTGCCAACGACACCGCTAATTCGTTGTGTGCTATACCAGCATATCCCGGGATCCACTGTAATATGACTTCGTGTTTTCTTTCAGTAGACTGAGTTAAACTGTTCAGTACTGCGTATGTTATTCGTACGTGTGGTTGGTTGTCGTCAATATTTTCATGACATGCTAAAGCCGATAAGGAGTCCGTAAAAAATACCAACTTTTTTGGTGTCTCATATGTTCTGATAAAATAAGTGACTTGGAGAATCGCCACTAATTCTGCTATTGTTGGTGACGACGGGCGTCCTAGCCGACAAGCATACTCTACCTACGAGAATGGTACAACATAGTGCAGTCGCACTTTCTCTGATTACAGAACCATCTGTGTAAGCGCGAATACATTCGTGGTAGCTTAAAAATAGCTGGCGTAAAGCTAATTGTTTCGCTGCTAATAAGGAAACTTCGCTTTTATTTTTAAGACGTTTATTTTAAAAGCCAATTTCAAGGCTTTTTGTCTGTGCCCCTGTCATCTGTACGTGGTATAGATACGAAATAAAGCTCAAGTTCAAGACCTTCGCTTGACGTTTCTATTTTCGGTGCCTGTAGAAGCCATGGTGGGTATCAGAGGCCTGAGTGCCCAAAAACTGACCGTGGAAGTAGTGATTTATGTTCTTGAAACCTGACGTGTATCTGTGCACCCGGAAGGTTCTCTATCAGAGAGAGAAGTGGGTGCGCAGAATGCTGGGTAGAAATTCTGAAAAGATGTCAGCATGCTTCCAGGCTGCGAATTACGGTGAAATGTGGTTCCCGCGCTTCTGCAATAGTGAGGTGACTGGACATAGCTTGCGGGACTCCTAGACACACTCGTAAACTCCGAGCATGCAACAGCTGCAGCCGGTGGAGGGACGTCGCAGATAATTTGTGCAATACAGGGGCGGAGTAACCAATTCTCTGATAAACAAGTGCTGAGTGAACGTGGAGAATGGATGCAATTGTTCCACCGTACTTCGTGCCTGCGATTCTTCGGAGAACATTTACGATACAACTTATTTGGGCTTCCAGGGCGCTCAGATGACGAGTCCATCGAAGCTGGTGGTCTAAAATCAAAACGAGAAAACGATGTTTCCGAACCAGCTTAATCTCCTAGCCGTATGTTGAAAGACTGGAATATTTAACTTTTTTTATTGTGAAGGGCAAAACTGCTGATTTGGCATATGATATATGTATGCCCTGTTCTCTTAAATAATCACTTATTGCATTTCAAGCTTCCTCTAGAAACTGGTGCGATGTCCATATGCAGACGTCATCAGCTTGCATAGATACGTTTATGTCTGCCCGAAGTACTTCTGGCAAGCCTGCTATTACTACATTGAAGAGAACTTGATTTAATACACTTCCTTGTGGAACTCCTTTGTTTATGGTGTATGCATCGCTTTGTCTGTCCCTATATATATATATATATATATATATATATATATATATATATATATATATATATATATATATATATATATATATATATATATATATATATATATATATATAAGAAGTCAGCAATCAAGAAGTTAGCGATCTATTTAATAACCCACACACACGGCTTTTAGCTTTCTTGACAGTTCAGTCAAGACATGAAGGCGACTGACCGAATCGTAGGCCGTCGTAACATCAATGAAGACAGCAATAACAATGTTCCCACAGCTAATGTGGTCCTCAACAAACGTTACTAAGTCAAAGATGCAGTCTATTTTACACCTACGTTTTATGAAAGCAGCCATTTGATCTGGTAGACAATTGCAGCATTCTATCTAGCATTGCAGTCTAATAACGATCACTTTTTCGATCACTTTTGAAACACAGCTGGCTAAACTGACATGACGGAAGGTGTCTGGAGACAGGGACTCTTTGCCAGGTTTTAGCAACGGGACCACGTTAGCTATCCTCCAACTCACAGGAACATGTGCTTCCTCCTACAGCTTGTTGACGATGTGTAAGAGAGTGGGCGTGCCTGTGCGACCAAGGTTTTTCAAGGTGCAATACGATATGTTTTCAGGACGAGTCGCTCTTCTTTGGTGTGTCTTCGAAAGAGCATACTGAAATTCTTGCAGAGAGAACAGAATGTCCAACTGGGCATGAGGTAAATTGCAAGCATCCTCAATCAGTTGCTGCACGGACAAGATAGATTGATCTTGAACTGAAACCAGCTGTCCGAAATTTAATAGTGCTGCACAGAACGCGTTTGAAATTTCGTATTCAGATGAGCCGAGAGCTGCAGCAAGGCTTTTGAAAGGTTACATTGTGCTACTGGATGGTCAATTGCGTTTATTAACCTCCTGATTTTCGGTAAGGGAGCGAAGAGCATAACTGAAATACAGAACTCGCGCCACTGTACAGACCTCACGCCACCACTTTTGGCTGTCCCGGTTAGATTTTCAGTGTGCAGCTTGAATTTCTTGATAATCTTTAAGCCGTTCCGGAACGACGAAACTGACGCTCTGCTCTCCGTCTAACGGATCGGAGTCGTTCATAGTCTACATCGACACTGTACTGCCCTTCCGGAACAGTTGTGTATCGCGTAGCCCCGGAGTAATTACTACGTACCGATGTCATGAACGTGTCCAAGTCGTCTACTTGGTTCAGTACCGCAGAATTACCTTCTAGAAATAGGTGCTAACTAGTAAGTTTACTGAAACTAGAGACTCTCACCAGCGCTGCATAAGGGAATGCACTATGAGAATAGGGTAGTGGCCACTACCTCTTATCTCATAATCTGTGCACCGTCTAATACCGCGCGTAAGGTCAGAGGAGTTTATAGTCAGATCAAGACCCCCCCAACTAGCGTAATCGTAGCCTCTTAAAAATGTTATCGAACCGTCATTAAGCACAAGGACGCATGCGTTTATAACCGTTTCTAAAAATCTGTCTCGAGAATAAGTGTGGCTACTTTCCCAAGTAACTTTATGAGCATTGAAATCACCGCAGAACAGGATTGGTGCTTCGATCCCTTCAGAGAAATGCACGCAAGTTGGCCCAGTAATTCGCGATGCTGGTTGTATATAAAGGCAAGCAATGATCACTAGAAGATTTTGAACTGAACTTTACAGGCAACGAATTCAGGCACATCAGAATCCCAGAAGAGAGGACAGGAATGTCGACCGCGCCTGACGCATAACGTAGTTGTGCTAGGACTCGGAGTTGGTGAAGATGAATATATGACACAATTCGAGAGGTGAAACTCTCCGTCTACGCCGGCTTCGTTAAAACACACAACGGCGAATCTGTATTGCGAAACAAGCTTCTTGAAGTCTGCACTCTTAGATCGAATGCCATTTGCATTCCATTGAAATTCGGTTGGGTTTCGAAAACAGCTATCCATCTGGCGAGCTATTATGGTGTGTTGTAAACTAGTTCAACAGTACCAGTTGTCTTAACGAAAGAACAGCACTCACCTCTGGTGGGTTGTTCGCCAACGGAAACGCCCGTAGAATCGCTTTTAACGCAACAATGAGTATAGACATCACCATGTGCTGTTTAAGTTATTCCGGTTCACGTGAGACATCAGCAGGTGCTTGTTTTCTCGAAGGAATGAATGCCTACTGAGGCTCATGTTGGTGGTCAAAAACACTTGTTGATGTCTTTCCTTGGCTGTCTTTCCGGCTTGGTTTGCCTTTCATCTCTAAACTAGTAACCATCATCGCATACGTCCTCCTGTGCTCTGTAGTGTGGTGCGCCTTGTATGTGCGCTATTCCACTCGGCTAACGAGTGTGTGCTTGCTTCACGAAAGCTTATTCAGCACTTATTGAAATGGCTAACAGTCCGGCATGTGATGTCTGCGGCTGCGAGGAGAACACTGACCACCTATTCTGCCGCTGTTCTCAATTTGAAGCACAAATATAATCTATGTCCAACACATTAAAAAACATAGATGATGGCCTTCTGAGTGAACAGACTATACTAGAACACCGTCCCTACCAATCATTGCCTTATAAGGCTGTGAAGGCACTTTTGCGGTTTCTAAGAATGTCTGGCTGGAGCGAGTGCGTCTGACTCTGTAGCGCTGCCCGTGCACGTCTCTCTAACCCCGGCCTCTCTCTCTCTCTCTTTCTCTCTCTCTCTCTCTATTTTCTGTTCCCCTTCTCCCTTCTGCCACCGTAGGGTAGCCAACCGGGCTCTTCACTGGCTAACATCCCTGCATTCGTGTTATCTCTTTCTCTCTGATTGTGTCGGAGGAGCTGCCTTCACTGGGTTGACAGCATCTAAGTTCGGAGCAGGCGAACCTTGCTTCGGGGTCCGACCATGTCATATTTCTTGTCGCTTGAGTAATGAAGCCGCTTGGTGCTTGGGACGTCCGGCATGTGACGCTCTATGGTCTCCGTTGCAGTTGGCGTACTAGGGTAGATTTCTAGGGGTGCACGCTTTACAATCATGTGCTACAGTGCAGGTCTTGCATCGCAAATTGGCCATGGCAGGACTTAGCAACGTGGCCAAATCGCTGGCAGTTGTAGCAGGGAGTATCAGGTTCTACTGTACTGAATGTCTCGTGGATCCAAGCACAACGCGTGTCGGCAATGGTTTATCAGGCACGAATTGTACATGACGCTCCAAAGTGCATGTGAATCAATTGCTCCGTCTTCCCGCCAAAGCCATCTGGTCTGCTTCTTGAAGAAAATAACGCCACTATCTCGTAAGTGCTCAAGTAGTTGGTCTTCAGTGTATTGAAGTGGAGCACGTCTTATTTTTCCTAGATTTTTCGCGTGTAATAGTGATACGTATGGTTCCACTGCAAGGTCTGTAACATGAGTCAACTCAAGCAGTCTCGTAGAGGCAGCGAGAGAAAACAAATTTACGGAAAAATTACCTTCCCTCGTTACACGAAGTGATTATATCTTCTCTCTTGCCGTGGTAACAATATCGCTCGCCGACTTGTTTGGATTCACTTTCCAGAAACACACTTCCGGGTCATTGAGCTTGCAGATCACCGGCATTCCTGCTTGGCGTTGTTTATTCCATACTAATGTCATGTATAGGAAAGTTTACATCGTCCAAATGGAAACATGCTGAAATGACCGTCTTAGTGAGCTTGTTCTAAAAGGGAAGAAAGGGAATAAATGCGCACATTTGGTCGTGCACGTTGCCGCATGCGAATGCCAGCCGCGACTTCGGGAGACAAAGGAAAGAGTAACAGCAGCTCGTGTGGGTTGGCTTTGGGGGCATTTTCATTGCAAGTGGAGTGAGCAGCTGGATTGATAGCGTTATATATATTTTTTAATTTCGCTTGGGTTGCCACGCGGTATAACGTCAGTAAGCAATTAAATATAAGTATGTAGGCCCGTTTCATAGAGATACGGAAATAATGACCTATAAAACGTGTTGTCCATAAGCCATTTTTCATAGTCTTCAATTTGATCACTGTTCAATTTAATACCTGTAAGAACACTTTTGCGAATTGTATTTGTCCCGGGGCACATCCAAAGTAGATGGCGGACATCCGCTGCAGACGCAGGAGCAGAGTACTCCGGACACTGGACAATGTCTTCGCATGGTTGACCCCAAACATAAGTGATGGCAGGTGTAAGGGTCGCCCCGGCCCGAAGTCTCCGAGGAGAGACTTCCTTCAGCCAAGAAAGATTGTGGGGAAGGGAGCAGACACACAGGGGCATGAGTCACACCGGAGGATGGATTTTTGGGCAACGAAAACAGAGCGAGGGTCAAATGGAAGGAAAAGAAGAGGAGCTACGGGTGTCGAGAAAGAGTCAGCAATGCCATCGCCAAGGTCATTGTTGTGGTCATTACCATGTGCCTGCACCCAGAGGACAGTAATGTTCACACGTGCAGAATTGTGAATTCTTGTGCATCTGCTCCCAAAATCACAACGTTTTCGTTACTTGTTTGAGATGCTTGACTGCGCAGAGGCTGTCAGTATAGATCGGGGCTTGGTTGATATTAGGCAAGTTGACAAGGGTTTCTATCGCATCGTGTATAGCCTGCAGCTCAAATATTAGTCGGTCTGAAAAGTCTGTTGAGTAGCATTCGTCCTCCTTTTGAGTTACATATCATACAGTGTGTATCATACAGCGTCCCGTAGGTGTGGTCGTTTCAGTGCATGCAATCGGTTGAACCCTCCGGCGGAGCTTTGTCGTCTCGTTATTGCTAGTAATGTACACTTCCGTGGTGGAAGTTGGTCCTGATTGTCCAAGCGGCGACGGATGCAAGGCTCTCGGGTGCCTCTGGCCACTTCTTCGCTGTCGTTGCCGTGCGACCGACAGTAGCAGCCGCTTCACTGTCTCGTGGCAATATATATTGTTTGTTTGCCTGCATGTGTGTAGTAGGCGGAGAGAAGGGTGGCAAGATAAATAAAAGTTCGTAGGGAGCGCTGAAGCGCATGTAGTTTTTAGAGGAACCCTAGACTATGTACTGCTTCTTAAAGAAAAACGTTGACCAACGCTCGACTTACTCGATTTACTCTACACACCCCGCGCTGAAAAAAAAAAAAGAAACGTCGTTACTCCCGGCTCTGTAAGAAATGGCCCTTCTTTGTCTGGGATTACTGTTCTCGGATATGTTCTCGCCTGAACAGGAAGCTGTCGGCAATGGGCCAAGGAGCACTGCGACCAGACCACGGTGGTCATTACAAGGCACATTTAACCCTGAATGTGCTCATATATATTGAGTCGCCATTAGAGTTGCACTGAAGGAGTTTCTAGGAGGTATTTTCGATACAAAGCGAGGGAGCGAACAGATGAGGAGCACTGAATAGCGGATTGTAAATGGGGTCTTTCCGGCCCACCCAATCGAAGTCTTCCCCTGGGGCAGAAAGCGAAGTAAACACGTGCGTCTCTTGAGAAATGCCTTTCGGCAAAAGGCTGGCCTTAAATGGCTGAACGTTTTATTACAGCGACGGACGACTGAGCGAGCGAGCACCGAGTAAAACTTTTCATGGTTTGTTTAGTGAACTCGACCGAAGCGAATCGTTCAGCAGCATTCCCGGGGATGTTAAAGTAAGAGGGGTATAATGACCGAAGACCTGGAACATAGGGGTAGTGGATGTGATGGGTCGTTGCTATTAAGAAGGCTACTCAGTGCTGTTTGTGCAGACTGCGGCATCACAGTCAGTCTTCAGTCAAAGAAACATTTCTGCGTTTGCTTGGGTTTTTTTTTTCAACATAAGCAGCTGTTGTGCGTCCTTCAGTTATGCATTGCGATGAGTGTGCATCCCCCGGAATTCCCATCTAGAGCGCATGAATGGCATGCTGCAAAATCCACGAGAATCCACCCCTATGGCAACTTGCTCGGTCGTCACATTTCACTTCTTGGAGCGAGCGAAAGCTGTCTGACAGGCAGGCACACACTATACGCACTCTTCTCTGTGCAATGAACATGACGGCTGCAGTGACAGATATGCACGCGAGGCAATCTGGCGTTGTCTTTTGCTTTTTCTCATTTGAGACTTACACCATGTGTTCCACGTAACTTGCGCCAAAATTCAAAAAATATTCAAGTGCCATGTAGCTGTGCAAAACCAAGGTAATGTTGTTTGTCATCGCTTAGAGCAAGTGAGGCTATCTTAACGCAATAGCGGTAAGGGCTACGTGTCGCAGAAAATCTCATGTCGGCGTACGCCGTCGATGGCGTTGGCCGTCAGAAAAAAAATCATCCCGAACTATAACCACGCAGACCGCCCGCGTGTCGCCAAGGCGTTACCGAAATTATTGAATTTCTCAAAGTAAAATTCGTCGGACAATCCGTAAACTCCGACTTAATCACAACCTGCAGAAATGCTATCGTCAGATTGTAATTTGAAGATACGTGAAAATAATTTGAGTATAAGAGAAAACTTATTTCAAACACAAACCCCTTTATTCTTGCTTACGAGGGTATGAGCCATTGATGAGTCACTGATTATTATAGCCTCTGCCTTACGGAGGTATGATCCATCGATCTGCCCTGCACTACCGCCGGGATCAGCCCACTATTGTTTTCTGTCGGGCCTCGTGTAGCAGAATATCCGGTATCGGTGTCGGCATCAAGAGCCCGATAACGTTATCGCGCTCCACTCCTACAAGCTAAGCTTAAGCGTTGTCCAAGTTTCTTATTTTCGTATTTCGCGTTTCGTATTTCAGATTCATTAATTATATTCAGAGGAAAAGTGTCATTGAGAAAGCTGTACACCATCCTGAAAAATTTTCGATCCAGCTTTCTGATTCTCCATACGTGCCACATAAAAGCTTTTTTCTCAAGCCTGAAAGAAAGCCCGCGAAACAAGAAAAATTGCCGCGCATCCCGGCCGCGGCGGCCGCATTTCGATGGCGGCGAAATGCGAAAACACCCGCGTACTCAGATTTAGGTGCACGTTAAAGAACCCCAAGTGGTCAGAATTTCCGGAGTCCTCCATTACGACGTGCCTCATAATGACAAAGTGGTTTTGGCACGTTAAACCCCATAATTTCTAAAAAGTGCCGCGCAACTAGTCGCTCGTAGTGTTCGTTTGGTTAGTGTGCGGCACTAGCCAAACCAGCATGACGAAAACCTTCATGGTGCGGTGCCCACCTCCCCTTTTCAACGTAAACGATGACTGATACTTACGCAGAAAAGGCATATTATTGCGTCCCTGGTGATGAAAGTGTGGAGTTTATCAATGTTGCTTTAAATGCTAGCGAATAATTTAAGAGGTGGCTGCGCTGTAAACTTTTGTAACATGCAGTGTAAACAATCTTACGCCTTTGTATGTGGACGATGGTGTAAACTGACATGTAACTTACTCCCGCTGTATTAGCTTACAGTGTGAGAAAGAAAAAGCAGTAAAGTAGTGGCAAGCAACTTGCACGTGCGTACTCTCATGGTCATCTTTGTAAATGTAAATGCGTAGAATTAATACACTTAGTAAAACCAATTAGTAAAATAATAAATACAATTAGTAGAACTAACATTAGCGTTGTATCTACTTAGCGTTAGAGGAAACTTGAGGTAGCAAATATTTATTTTAAGAATGAATTTCAGCAACCTTGAAAGCTTCACTTTTGCAGATATACTGCGGGATTCAGCCACGCCAGATTACACAGTTCAGTAACTAACATTTATGAGGCGCAAGTAATTCGAAATAAAAAAATAAGCAATTCATATTTCTAGTGAACGATTTTCGCTCTCTGTGCTCTACGACTCGCGGCATACCAATACACGAGGTAGATCAATTTTGCAGCATTCCCGCCATGAGCACTTGATTAGAAGCGGCCTATCTGCGTCCAAATCTCCAGTTGACTGGCTTCGGTTCACAAACAAGCGCACCTCGTAGCGTTTTGCGGAGGCGTCATGTAGGTGGGCGGCAAGCAAGTTGTGTTACGTCTAACGGATGGGTATATATAGAAAGCCTTTTAAAAGAAAGCAAATACAACGAGTGGAACTCCACCTGTCCATCAAATTCAGTTGGGGTTTTTTGACGCCAATTTTGCGTTGGTCTGTGTAATGAGGTTAGGCAACGGCCGACTTGGGCGATATTTTACATCATGAGCTCGCTGGGACGATTAAAAAAAAATGTGGGATAACGATCACTTTTAAATTTGCAGCCTCGCGCGCAAAGCACGGCTGACAAACGTCCAATAATGAAATTTCCGTACTAATTGTTTTCTAGACTTACGATTTTAGACTTTGTTCCAATTAAACATGATCAAAAAGAAAGCAAGAAAAGGAGAACGCTTATGATTTGCTTTCATAATTGCTAGGGCCTGGCACATTAAGGCTTCGTTTGCGCACCTTGCAGCCGGTGAGCTCACTACAGCGAATTAATTAGAGTGACACTAACGAGGAGTAATTAGATTATTCTATATTAGTACATTGCGCTTATAAAACAAGAAAACGGGTGCCAATTCCAAGAGAGTAGGTGTGATCAACCAGAAAAAGGCGCCCGAAACCAAAGAGGGATCATAGCGATGCAACCTCGATCCAAGTTCTCAAATCAACTGACCATGACGTCATAAATTTTGACAGTGCCTGCTCTGGTCCAGTCGCTTGCTTATCTTTAAAGGAACGCGACATTTCATCCTAGAAAAATTAAAGATTCAACCAGAGCATTTGCTGCTCAAAAATTAGATAATACACTTTTGAATAAGCGAAATTTACAAACTAAGAGAGAAACAGAAAAAAAGGAAGGGTGCCTTTCATTTCCTCGAATGACAATCGACCAGTTACCGCCAAATGAATGACAACGCAGCTCTAACAGGCCATGCATTACCAGTTTTAACTAATTTATTTGTGCTATTTGATGTCCTACACGTGCCTATAATTCAAGGCGCTTTGGACACGAACCTGTACATAATGGCATCCCAAACTGCCTCATCATCACTTCTCATATCTATCCTTTTCTACTTATCTTTTTCCCTCTGAACAGAGTTCATAGCTCTCTTCCTTTAACCCCGCGCCAGTGTGCGGGGAACTGAACGTTACATCTATTTTTCTCAAGCAAGAAGGAATTAGATGATCGTGAAGCATACGAGGATGCTTAATTGTACATAAGACAGTCAAAACCTCGAAACTTGGTTCGCTGTGTCCGTCTGTCCGTTCTTGTCGCTAGGCCAAGGATGATTGTTGAAGGCTGTTCCGAATGATTCTGGTGCAGAGGAGCCACGGCTGGTACGCAAAGCAAACAGTTGCTGAACGAATGCAACGAGCAAGTCCCGGCTGCACAATAGTTTCCAGTAATTAAAAAAGCCTGCCTCGCTTTACCCAGCCTACAAATTTGTCGTCAGCATTTATTCGAAGGACTTTGTTACAGCGAAAGCTGTATATGGCTAACATTCCGTACTATTTTGGCGTCCGGCAACAGAAACGGACTTAGCGATTTCTAAGAAACCAATACGGGTGCAGTGCAGCGGCGGAGATGTCAAAATGCGGAACAGATTAGACCGCTCGCCGTGAACAATAGTGGGACGTCAAGGTTATCGCAGTATATAAGCAGGAGATGTATCGGCGCTAAAAACAGCGACGTTATCGATGTGACAGACACGTATAGTTCGTACACTCGAAGAACAACATGCGCACGAGGAGCGCTGGAGGAAACAGCAACGAGAATGTAAACCACCCCGGCGCTAAATGACCACCGATGAAGAACGTTCCCGCGATGCTGAACGAAAACGACACTCTCGAGCCCGGGAACCTCTGAACGAGCAACGACGCCACACTCGCAACGCGAAAAATGACAACCATTCCAATCTGTGAAGATGGAATGGCAGCGCAAGTACTTTGCTTTTCGTTTGAAAGCTTTCCCTTTCATCAGCTTTCGCTGCCTTTCTATCTTCACATAGTGGAATGGTTGTAATTTTTGCTTGGTCAATAACATCATATTTTATATCCCTTAAAACGATGAGTGGTGCTTAGTTGCACTTAATTTCTTCAACCAACGGAACACTCTCTTACCTACAGGTAGTAAGTAGCCTTTGCGTGATCATTGATAGTGTCATAGAGCACCAGGTATAATCAAATTTAAGTTGTTTATCATGTACCAGCTTCTAGGTTTACACGGCTTCCAGTTCTTTAACGTATTACATGTATCAAGTAAGGGAAAAGACGGGGAATGCGGGAGATGAAAATTCAAGACGATGAGCAAAACGTGAACAAGGTGAATGCATAAGCCAACGTTTCGACAAGTGGACTTGTCTTCTTCAAGGCAACCTACGCTTTCCTCGCCACAGTATATACCTTTGCACTGAGGCTTCCACGGACGCCATCATATTTGGACTACTGGCGCCGCCTAGCGTCTGCTTGGCGGCGATGCCATACTGGACTGTCGTTGCTCAGCCTCAGCCGGCTCAGCGCTGCTGTTGCTATCAACAAACAGATCTAAAAACGTTGGTTGCTATCCATATCTGTGTTTCTTCGTATCTTCGGCCGTCACAGAGTCGTCTTGCCACTTTCGTGCTATTCTCACCAGTCTCGAGAGGCATCGGCTACGCATCGAGACGGAAACTTTCCTGCTGGCAGCGGCCGTATACCACTGCGCGCGACTGTCGGACGGCGAAGCGTCAGCTCAGCCCTGCAGCTGCTTTCACCTATGATTCTCTGTGCCTTAAGTCTCCTCAGCGTCGTTTTGGACCTTTAGTGCGAGTATCACCAGTGTTGAGAGGTGTCGCTTTACGCATTAAAGCGGATACTTTCCTGTTTTCAGCGCCCATGGCTGCGAATCAGTCCGCGCGATTGCGGAACAGCGTCGACGTCAGCCACTGTCGGCTAGCCGCCAGATTCTGAGGCACCCGTCGATATCGGGCACCCATCGTCATATTTGCATATTTACAAGCCATCTAAATATTAGGGGCTGACGATGGAGACACACACACAGCGCACCTTGCCTTCCTCGTGTATCTGAGCTGAAGCATCGGCTCTGGATTCTCAGGTGTCCGCTTCCCGTCGATAAAATGAATCGAGCAGACGCGCGACGACTCCGTATAGGGACGAATCCGTTACGATTTACAGCGCTGATCCAGCGATAATTCAGTACCACGTCGGCAGGAAACCGATACAAGAGGTACATGTTGCAGCCGCAGTCCTCTTGCAGAACATTGTGCGGGCTGCACTGCACTTTTCTTGCTGCATTGCGCTTCTTCTGGTTGTTCGAACAACCATACACAGCGCAGTGCTGCCCAGACGTTCGCATAGCCTGTGCGGATAAGCTTAAGATCGCGAAAACGTTGTGCTGTCAATGCGGGAACTGCGCGCGTGACAGTCCAGCAAGAGAGGGTAACTATGAGACGCTAGCTACTCTCGCTACCGGGGGCCTGATATCCGTTTCCGACTCTCTGGTTCGAGGCTTCCGGTGCAAAGGTCTATGTATAGGTGGGGTTCTTCTAAAGGGGAGAGGGTGTGAGGCGTGAGGGTGCGGAAACGAGGGAAGGTATGTTAGCGTGTCGAATTGAGAGTAAAGGAACGCTGTGCACAAGGTCAGATCCAGGGCCACCCCTCACCCCCCACCCGGTCTGGCAACGCGCGCGTGTTAGCCGGCGTGTCAGGGGCGTCTGACACGCCGGCTGAAAAAAAAAGGTGAGTAATAGAAAAGAAAAAAAAAAGGGGGGATATGCCAAGAATTCCAACTAAGTGTTGTTGCCTATAGCTTGAGGTTTAGCATAGGGAACAGATTCTAAAGCTCCCTTTGAAACATTTATGCCTATTGGTTGCAATGTCTTGAACTTATGGATAAGGTATGATTCTCTGTATTTTGTTTCTCGTTCAGAACGGAAATTTGTCTGTAAGATGTAAAGCTTAAGTTCATCAAAGTTACGACCTGGTTATTTGAAATGCTTGGCTTTGGGAAGCTTTTTAGCTGTGTCCGCGCGGTGTCCGTTTAATCTGACGTTCATTGATTGCCCTGCTTTACCGATATATTGTTTCTTACAGAAGGAACATTCAAGCATATAAATGACATCCGAACTTGTACAAGTGAAGCTAGATTTGACTTCATGTGTATAACTATTTGCGGTGCTTTTAATTTTATTGTCACTTTGAAGGTGCCTGCAGGTTTTGCACCTAAGGCGACAACACGCTTTTATTACGGGGGAATGCTGTTGGCTGACTTTTGCGTGCACTAACATGTCTTTAAAGTTCGTGTTTCTGCGATAGGTAACCCTGGGTACATCCGGGAACGCTTTTCGCAGACGCTCGTTACTTGATAATATTGGGTGGTATTTTCTTAGGATGTTGTTTATGTTTCGGAGTGCATTAGAATATTTTGTTATAGAGGCCGGCGGTCTGTCTGACTGATTCTAGTGTCGGCCCACACTAGAATCAGTCAGACGCCCTTGACACGCCGGCTAACACGCGTGGGTTGACAGACGGGGTGGGGGGTGAGGGGTGGCCCTGGCTTTGACCTTGTGCACAGTGTTCCTTTACTCTCAATTCGACACGCTAACATACCTTCCCTCATTTCCGCACCCTCACGACTCACACCCTCTCCCCTTTAGAAGAACCCCACCTATATATACTGTGGCGAGGAAAGCGTACGTTGCCTTGAAGACAAGTCCACTTGTCGAAACGTTGGCTCCTGCATTCACCTTGTTCACGTTTTGCTCATCGTCTTGTATCAAATAAGCAACATAAGTAAGCATTTCTGCCAAAGGAACTCCGCAAGACCTTGATACTTCAAATTGGTCATAAATGATAAATATTTTATATTCGTTTTCGAATATACACGTATTCAGTTCGATTCAAAAATTTTGCTATTCGAACACTCCTACTAAATATGTTTGACTGGGTTATGCAGAATTTCTTGTCTACATTGCTCTGTGACGTTCATCTGTGAGATGAACGGGATAGTGCGGCACGTCATCATAAAAGCTGCAAGCGCAGTATAATCTGCATAGTAAAAGCCGGGTAGGCACGTAATGCAGTTGCCACGTATTTCCCACCACGTGAGGGCTTAGTTCCTTGTGTTCATGTAGTGTGTATTTGCCGGACTTCCAATTCCTTCATTCCTTTTTTTTTATCTTTAAGCAGATGTGCCACTGTGTGTTCATGATTACCTTTGCTGGGAAGTCATTCTGCTTTGCATTTTTAGGTGACCCTTTCTGTACAGTAGAAAGCAGGAAATCAATGAACTTGATTTCCGCTCATTTTCTTAGCCTGCCGTACTCAAAATAAAGCTGTGCCTTCATTCGGAATCTGGGCAATGACGACCTCCTTATTAATTGGCCGTTTCTTCTTCGCGGTAGAGGTGGCGAGACTTTTACAATCAAGCACGATATATACATATAAACTCGCCATTTAGCGACTATATACGCGTAAATTCTGTTCATTGTCACGTGCGCGGCATAAAATTGACTGGATATTTAGACCAATCAACTGATACAACTTTTATTCACTTACAGATGTCTTAAGGTATCTCCAGAGAGGCATTGAAGGGGGTTCCGCAGAACTCTCATATATTTATTGAATAATACAGCAGCACGCACCTTCGCAGTTTGTGCGGATTAGTGGAGGTAACACGAGAACAACTTATTCATTTCTGATTTTTTTTTGCGCGCTTAGACAAACAATTGAATCTCTCTTTTTTTTTTATTACGTATACTTTGCAATCACAAAAACTTTGATTGAGGAGGAGAGCGACGCGAAACAAATTCGAGACGTCACTTCTTTGTTACGGTTTCGCACACTCAAGAAACAGGGATGATGGCAGTTGGTGTGTTTAGGCGTGCATAGCGGCGCCGCGGCGTTGCAGCACAGCGTTATTCCCATATTATATTGGCGCCACTAAGGCAACAAGTTTGCGTGTGTAGAGCCGGAGGCAAGTGTGCTGCGCCAGACACTATAGCTGCCTACAAGCCAGCCACAAGACGTATTAACACTGCAGTTTTGAGCAGCGGGCTGGAAATGCTTGGCCGTTCCGATGTGCTCTCGCTGAACTTTTTCCTAGACCACAGCAGAGTGAGAGAGAATTTAAACGAGCGAGCGAGGCAGAGTTCAGCAACTGGAACATTAATTCTCCGTCCAACTCGACGCTGGCGAGAGAGACGGTACGATGCAGAATGGAAGTAGCTAGAGGGAAGGATGATTAAAACGTAGCCCGATGTTTACACGGTGCACTCCGTGTTTAATATTCATTATCCGCTGACAGCGAAATCGTGCGGCACACAGTATACATCCCATAGCTTTCATAAGCTGTCGTCCCGCGTGGTTAAAATGCGTTATGCTCTCGTTAAAAAAGAAAGCGTTCCGAGGAGAAAGCTCATATGCGTTTAAATCACTTATGCAATAGGAAAGGTCAGACTCTCAAATAAATTTCCGGTTCCACGTGTCAACCTCAATAATCATTTTGGGTCGCCATTTTGGACAAACTTTCTTCAGCGCTGCACCATTTATTACGCAACGCTTAATTGTTCATAAACCGTGTCACAGTTCCCGCTTTCATTGGCGGTTCGTGTGTGCGTCATTACACTGCATCTGGCTTTTCGGGGTAAACGAGGCCATTATTGCGGATGGTGAACTTTTTTTCTTTCGGCCGTCGACTGTTCCTTATGTTGTGACTGATATACGTTCGCATATACTGTTTCATGTATATAAGGGACTCCGCCGCCAACGATATAGTTAGAGTAATTAGTGCGAGAATTATGGCGCAACTTCAGGCCGCCGGCGACAGATTTCCGATAGGTGGCTGCGTTCAAACGCTCATTAATAAGCGACGATGGCCCGAGTTTGCGGGCCTTAATTTAAGGCGCAGACTATAGCGGGCCGTAGCCGAAAACGACCACATCACCGGGCACCTTCGCAACTATATATCTGCGGCGTCATTGCATGCGATGCGTATACCGATAGAACTTGAATGTACCTCTATCGCTCGTGAAAACTGCGGCCTCCCCGTTTCCTTCGACCATGAGGAATGCGAACGGGAGAGGCTAATGGACGATGCAGTCTTGAACTGACCCGACTGATTCGAAATCGACGCGCGTTTCGCTCGAAGGCGCACGGGATCGACCAGCGCGGCGGCCGACGACAAAACGAGCTGCGGCCGCTGGTATCTCCTCCGTCTGCCTCGTCTGCGGGTCCGCAGGCAGCCAGTGTTCCTCAAGCGATCCACGTTGTCCCGAACGCCAATCTCGGAGAACCGCACGGCGCTGCGTGCGCTCTGTGCCTGCACGCAGACACCCGCTTCGGCGGCGATGAGCGCCGACTCAGCGGCGTCGTATCGAGCCGGGCTGGTCAAAGATACTTTGTAAATGTATCATAATGCGATACAAGATACTCGGACAAGTATTTGAGATACATATACAAGATACTGCCGCAATTACTCCGATACGATACTTTCCACTTGTACCTTAAGATACTTCGATAAATTCGCAAATTTATCATTATAGATCTATATTATGCAGCAGCAACGCGTATGCACAAAAATGTTTGCTTGGAAACTTCCTAACTCAGACCAGCTTTGTCGCATCTGAATGAAATGTCGCGTCTGAATGAAATGAAATGACGTGACTCCGCTCCACCAGTAAGGACGACCAGACCTCGTTGCCTGCCCTCGCTGGAGTGTCGCTGTCTTTAGTTTCATTCAGCTAGCTTAGTGGTAGTAGTATCAGGGTGCGGAAACAACCCATACCTCCCTTGGGACACTCGGTCCCATGCCGATACGCGGCGGCAGCACCGCTTCCACCACTGGCAGTTGCCAGATATTCAACTGGAAATAATTAACACACAAAACAATGCCTTCATGACGTCACTGATGAGGTCAGAAGGTAAAGGAGAGGGCGCGCCGCCGGCAGGAGGAGGCTTGTCTTACTTCGCATGCAAGCGCGCTGTGTTCGCGCTCTGCCCTCGCGGCGACACTGGCGAAATCGAGGAGCAGAACCCGATGAAGTGTGCCGTGTTTACGAAGCGCTTTTTTTCTTCCACCTTTACCTTAAAAGCTTCTATTCATGTTTTAGAGCACTGTGACAGCGCTCGTACGCACCATGCAGTGCCAAGCAATTGTTATGAAAAATATTTATATAACAAACCGTCCTTAACTACCAATATTCGCAGGTAATATATTACGTTTCGTTATTTCGTGAAAGTAGTTTCATTGAAATTCCTAACTTGTGGTTAAGTTTGGGGCTACAGATTAAGTA
Source organism: Dermacentor variabilis (assembly GCF_050947875.1). NCBI lineage: Eukaryota > Metazoa > Arthropoda > Arachnida > Ixodida > Ixodidae > Dermacentor > Dermacentor variabilis. The sequence continues at coordinate 110,205,359 of NC_134568.1, read as the reverse complement.
GTCCACAGATATAGTGGGGAGTAGTATAAAGAAAATAACTTCCTGGAACCATCAATCCTTAATTTTGTTCGTGTGTTGGGAAGTGGATCAACCACAGCTGGCCGATTTCTCAGTCAGCCAAAACTCAATACAAGTAAAAGTTGAACGTTCTTGTTTTTATTCACACATCTCGTACTGGAGGGAGGCTGACCTCCACGCAGTGCGATAGCGTCAATCTGCAGAAGCAATTTTCATTCACAACGGAAATTTGTACATAATGTGCGAACATAGCTTCCACAAGATCCAAACCAATGCGAAAACTAACCATGACACGGAACTTGACTATCACGTATGTTATGAGGGGGACACATTTTGCGGCTTACAGAAAGAAGGTATAGTACAATGCATGTATTTCATTGACAGTATGAGAAGTAAGGAACCACAGAATTTCAAACCAGTTACATGGATCTGCATGAACAGGAAGTAGCCTATAATTGTTCTCATTATTTCAACTCCGTGCCGTATGAGGGAGCATATTTCTATAGCGCTTACAGACGCATATATTCTGCCGGTCGTCATACTTTGCGTCCTTTTCATATATACGGAAAAGCACGGCGAGTGTTAGGAGGCTATTTTGATACAACATGAACGCGAGGAACCAACCACTAATAGAAAAAACTTAATATCACTCTTCATCGCGAGGGGACTCACCAGTTCGTACTTAATTAGCATTAAATATTCTATACTTGTATTGCTGGTATAATTAAATACATTTTGCTTCAAAACAAATAACGTTTCGCCTCGTCTATAATACAGGTGCTCAGAAACTTGCACACGGAAAAGATGAGCCCCAAAGCAAGGTTACTGAGCAATAAAAAATAAACACCCACTCAAGCCCTTCAGTAGAAGTATTTCACCGACAGCAGATGGGCTCCCGTCATGACGAATGGGTCGAGCGAAACTGCTGCTATATATGTCAGTACACTCAGGCCTGCAAGAAACTGGTTTACTCATGGAAAATGAATACCTTCTCATGAAATAAGATGAAACACTTGTACTTACCTGCTGTCATTAGGAAACCTGAAAAAATTCGCAGAACTGGAATTCCCACAGAGCCGCGCAACACATGTGGTGCCCCGATTTAGCCATCTTCGTCAAATGCTTAGTTAATCTGGTTTCCTGCTTCTTCTGTTCGTTGCACGCCTGATCAAGCTTTTCTCTCTTATCTTTCCCATCTTCCTACTTGCGATATCACTGAGCGAGTGCCAAGGATGAGCGGAAGTAAGCTCGACGGACGCGAGAAGAGAACCACTTCCCGCGCTTCGACCGACCTAAAATTCGCAGAAAAAAAAAAGAAAAAGAATTAAGTTAGGATGTCCGGAAACCGCTTGGAGCGAACGCGTTCTTTTAAACTGGAACTAGCACTCGCCTTCCGGGGGTTGGTAGTATCAGCTTGAGAAGTGAAGTTCAGCCAAAGTTTATAGTTTCGCGCGGTGATGTTGCGATGGCAGTATCTTGTATCTTAAAATACACGATACATTCTATCATGTATCGGAAATGCATATACTGATACACGTCTTGCCAGACGTATGGTGATGCAGATATAAGATACCCAAAGATTTATCTAAAATAGTATCTAAGATACATGTATCTCCCATACTGCCCAGCACTGGTATCGGGTGCTTGGCGCATCGTCAGGCTCGCGGCGCTCCATCGCAACAATCAAGAAAAAAAAATCATAACCCGAGATTATTTATTACATTTCTCATTTGCGACAACATGGTGTAAACTGCGTTTGGGTAACGGTTACGTTAGTGGCGCTATGGCAATGGACTAGCTTCGATGATTAGGCTGCACTTCTGAAATCCAAGAAAATAAAAAAAAAATCAATTTGTTCGTGAGACCTTTGGTTTCCATATTCTAGCTCATTCGTGAGCCTAAATTTTTACGCTTGTCATTTCTGTATATATACAACTTAATAGTTCTTCATAGGTAAAAAAAAAGCAGGGCACATTTGCAGGACATCCATCTAGAATGCAGGACACTTAAGTACTGTACAAGAAGCAGGCCTTCATCGAAACAAAAAGAGACGGCGTCCCTTTTGGCTTTCGCGTGAAGTATTCTAAACACGAGTAACATTTTTATGCAACTCTTTCCGTATAGTTACAATGTTTTTATGCAATTCTTTCCCTATATTTACCATGTCTAGAATTTAAAGAAGAAATGCCGTGTAATTTCGAGTGAATATACGTGGTACGCGGATTGTGCCACACAGAGAAACTGTCAGCTAATTATAAGCGACAGCTTTTTGCGCAGTCATTCAATTTCTTTACTACACGATATATGAGCGGCCTGACAAGTAACATGCGCTTGGCCTTTATTGGACATTCTTACCTAATGGAAGAGTATTGCTCACGAGCCTAAAATATTTCCGTACGTGTATTAACAACGACATATATATGACCGAAACGATGTGCTCATTACTCGTTTCAGCTACGTTTGCTAAGGAAAAAAGCAAAAAGTGTTTGGGAATTAGTATGCGGTTACTGCACGTTGCCTTTAAGTGTGCTTTGACTCGAGGCAAGCAATTCCTGAGCAGTAGAAATAGCATACACGTACTCCCCTCCCCGCCCCCCTTCCATTCACCCTTTCATTTAGTTAGTTAGGCATGCATTATGCTATATTTGCTTAATTTTCTGTTTTGCTCAGTGGTGGGTATTTTTGACGAACTCAGTGTTCCTGATTAAAACTGTGCGCAAGAACAGATATTGAAACTAATAACTCATGTTTCACTCTTGGGTACGCAAAATACTTCTGTATACGATAAATCACTCCCTCTACAGAACGTATGCGCAATGTGGACTTCCTTCCCACGGAAACCTGAGTATCACAAAAGAAATGCAGTAGCTATCGTTTGTCGTAACCTAAACAAAGATATTTATTAACTTTCGAGACCCGCCGTATGTGGGCGACTCTGGTATAATTTTAACTGCCTGGGTTTTTTTAACGTGCACACAATGGGTGGCATGCGAGCGCTTTTGCATTCCACCCACATCGTAACGTGACCGCCGCTGCTGGGATCGATCCCCCGACCTCGTGCTTAGCAACGCAACGCCGTGCCAAAGTAGTCCATCTGAAGTTTCTAGTAGGAATTTCCATACTATACCACGTTCTCTCCATGTGCCATATCTCTGTGAGAGGAATGCATCGGGGTGCAATTAGTAATGTTACTCATGTCGCGCGGGCACTTATAAATGGTTATCGAGTTTATCGCTGTCACAGATATTGACACGCTCTCGAAAGTTGAAGAAGTTGTGTTGTCGATCTCGAAATTATTTTGATATTGTCGTTGCTACAATTGTCACGTGGCCAGGCCGTTGACCGTTGGGGTTGTCGATGTTAATCCGGCACCAAGCGTTTATGGTGTCGCCAGTAACAGTTCAGTATCCGCCGAGGTGACCGGCCTTAAAACCTAATCTAAATATCTAGAATGCACATTTTACTGATGAAAAATTTTTTTCGCGGGTTCTAATCAAATTTGTTTGAGCTTTCCAGCAGTAATAAACCTGTTGGCTGCGCTGTTTTATTAACAGCGTACCGTGGTTGGTTTTTAGCTATTAATTTTCCTTCAAATTCGCAATTTGCTGCGCGATAATTTAAGCATGTTTCGCGGACAATGGCGCCCCTATTTATCGCTCGAAGACCTCCAAGTTTTCCGCATACTCTGCGCTGCTCAGTTGACTCGATAGACAGTTGACTCAATATCCATTAGAACTGTCCCTGCTGGAGCCCCCCCCCCCCCCCCTAGCATAAGACAGCGGTTCGAATGCCTCTGAATTGACTACGAGACACCGATATAATGTGTGAACGACAACTCACTGCGCCAAGGAAGCGCCGAAAGCTCTTGTATTGGGGGCGAGGACATACGGAGTCACCATCTTTCGGAAGCTCCTCACTTGCACAGTATCAGGGATAACGCGGCGCGCTCCTCATAGGCTTGGCTGTCGACGCTCAATAAGAACATCACTCAGAAGCCATCCTGGCCATTTATGTGGGTACTCTCAAAACGAAGGTAGTTTCTTACTGTCAAAATAATAATCTTGGGAAAGCAGAAAGCAGAGAATGGTTACCGAGTATGTACAGTGAACGCCCACTGCGCGCAGTCGCCGCGATAGAGTCCCCCGAACTGGCTTCCAATGTGAAAGGTAGGCAATCGCTGAGAGCAAACTATGTGAAATATGTTCTTATAGTGGCCTATATGTATAACCAGATCGAGCATAACAGAATGAAGCCTCAGTGTAGCGATCGCAAGGGTTCCCGGTGAACGGTGACCGACTGCGCGCCTGCATGCAGGTTCGCGAACAATGTTTCACTTCCGCACTGTGCCGTGAGCTTTAGGCCGCAGCATATAAGCATTTCACAGTACACAAGCAACAATTGTTGCCTGGAAACTGTCCGAGCTGTTCAAAAATAATTTCGTTATATCTAGAGACTTTGACGCCTACGACGGCGACTTGTGAAGTCCCGTAGCGACGATTCAATCTTCTTTCTTTCTTCTATAAGGTCTGGACATTTCAATTATTTCTCAAGTTGCTTCGCACTGTATGTTTATTGGTCTTCTCACCGAGCAATTACCCGCTTCTTCTTTTTCTTAATCGAGTAAATTTCAACGTTTGGGGCTATACAAACATGGGCAATGTTATGCCTTTTTCTTTATGTGCTTCTTACCGTTCCTTTTCCATTCCAGTGAACTTGCCAGTATCTAGCATGAACAAGTTCCTAGACCAAATCTTCATGACATTAGCCGGGCAGCGCTTGCGGGCGAGTGTCTCAGTGGGCGCTTTCTGCTACTCACCGAACGTTGCAGCCCCGACGCCGTATCAGAAATCTTGCTCGTGGAAGTGCTTGCTGCACGCCCGAATTGTTGCCGATGGCTGCTTGCCGGTTCTAAATTCCGTGATCCAAGCTTCACACAGCTTCTTGTCCTGCGGGTACGTGTGAAGGCCGACACCGGGCTACGTTGTGTACGTCCGGCACTGCGGCACAGAGCAGTAGTCTGCCGTGTTGGACACCTTAAAAGGCAGCCACATACCTATTATAGGCCTTTAAAGTGTTGTCAACACACACCCGAAGCGCAAAAACCTCCCCACTTAATCAGAACCGAAGTGCAGGTGGAACTTTAAACTTTCGTTTTCAGCTCGCGCCGGCGCTTCCGAAGCAGCCGACGCGGCCGCTGTGTGCACGTGATCCCTCATACCAAGTCACGCCTACGGTGGCGCCAGCTTTTGCAGTGGTGGAGCTCGCCCCCATTTCGTAAAAGAAAAAGAAGTCGCAGATTCGCCCGAAAGGCGAAGCATCGATATCGATAGCAAATTATAGCCATCTATACGAAGTAAGGATAGTGTCACGCACGCACAAGCAAACATGAACACATCTCACTCGATGACCGCGGAAAGTCAAAACGCTGCTGTGAGGAAGCGCGGCGGCAGCAGCGAGCGAATTGACCTTCGTGGTGGCTCTCGCTTCAACGCGAACTAAGCGGCGAAAACAACGCACACGAAGCTACCGGCACTCGGCGCACTCTTTCCCCATCTCAGATCGCTTTCAAGATAGGGCCCACGCGGCTGCGTCATATGCAGCCGCCGCCGAAGTAGAGCTCCCTTATCTGCTCCTTGCCCGCCCCCTCTCCGGTGCCTTGCGCGCGACGGAAGACGGCGCGCTTCCTTCCCGCAGTCCTTCCTTGCGCGTGCGAGATTGAGCCACCATCGTCGGCTCACTTTTTCACGCTTTCACTCGCACATACAGCATAGTGTGCGCGCCGAGAATGTTATCGTCCTTGGACTTCATACGGAACACCACGCTAACTGCGGCGGCAGAAATGACCTTACACTGCCTATATATTTGTTATCGCAATAAAACGTTTAAAAGTTCACGCGTTGGGCTCCTAATTGTGTATTCACAGCGTCATTAGTTCGATCCCGAGTGGTAGCCGTGGGCAAAATGTTTACTTCGAAATGGGGTGAGGGTGGTGCTAAAGGTGAGTACGTGGCATGGCGATAACATAGCGATGATCACGTCGACGATGTTACTGCCACAGAGCACGCCGAAGCATCAGGGAAAAGACAGATGAATGGACAGAGAAAAACCAATTTCGAGGTTCCATCTGCTGGCGTAGAAAAAAAAAGGAGATTTGTACGTTTTTCTAGGACGGCTCGTCTAGCTTTAGCGACACAATTCGGGACAAAGAGGTCGCGACGCCTGTAGGCTCGGAGCGTTTAGGGATGCCTTTCTTGTTCCTGAGGAACTTTTTCTCAGACTTCCTTCACTTTTCTAACTATATCCACTCGCTGCATCGAGCCGGCGGCGGCTCTGAGCACGTGACCACTTACGATAAACGCTCTCAAATTAACACATATAGACATACAGATACACATTCAGTGATGAAATTCAAAAGCACAGTCTTTCATGTGTACTTGTGCAGTGTTTCGAGAAGCAATAATCAGCCGTTTACAGCAACACATATAAAACTTAATTCACATGCTTGAAGTAGCCTTGAAGCTCCGACTGCAATTTGATGCTTTTCTACGGCACTCTTACTGAACGCACGAACGACTGTGAAAATAATCTACAATATTTTTCCTTATGGGTACTTTATTTGTGCTCACTTTTCATACGCTGAGCAGTTCGGAAGTGACAAGTGCTTTAATCCAGTGGTAGGCATTGAGAAGAGCCCCAATTAGCACAAATTTCTTGATTTTCTACGGTGCCCACAAAAGAAATGCAACTTCGAAACTCTTTGTGTGTGTTATCAGATTATTCCTTTTACATAAGTTTCATCTTGACACGTAAGATTTAGGGACAGCGCATTGTTGAATAAGCCATGTAGTTTAAACGCACAATAACACTTACATTCACACTTAAAAAAAGGAGCGAGAAAGGAGGAACTAGCCGTTTCCCTCCTTCAAGCCGGTGAGTTCCTCCTTCACACGCACTTCGCATGTCGCGCCCTCATGTGGCAATCAAACGGGAAGGAACGTTTCTCTCTTGCGTGCGTATTTTGCGTCGCCGCCGCCGGTGACGCGAACATCGGCTACAGTAACTTCTTTTCGACGGAAAGTTATACTAAGTAGCATAATCTGAGATCTAAAGCTTTCATGACAAACGACCACCAGTGTCAAACCTCTAGCTCGAACGGGAGCTGCGGTACGAGACTAGTTCAACTCAAAGCAGCGTCCGGCTGCTGACGTACAGCGAGACCAGCTCGTGCTCAAGCATCTCGGCCTAGACACCGCAGATATCAGGCAGCCTTTCTCGCTTTGATTCGTGAAATTACGATGAGGAGAAGGTTAAGCTATCTCAAATGTATGCATTTGTGGCCGTTTTGAAGCGCCATCCGCGATCGCTTCGAAGCGAAAGCAAAATACGTTTGCTCGCGCCGTCGGCACGTAGCTAGGCGGTGTGAGCGCATTACAGCCGCAAGCGACGCCGCCAACTCCACAGTTGGAACACAAACCCTGCCGCCCGATCAAGGAGGCGCTCGAGCGCACAATGCAACCAGATATACAGCTGTATATCCAGCGTCACTTGCGTGCCGGTTCGCCTGCGTCTCCACCCGCCAGCGGCGGCTGCTCCGTGATGCATCGTGTAGCGCGCACGACACTACAGAGACAGAAAGCACCGACCAACAACAGAAGATGTATTTCCTAAATGGCGGGGTACAAGCAAACGCACAAACAAAAAGTATCCTGAAAATAAATTTGAGAAAAGCTTTTACAAATTCCTGACTTTCGCGTCGCAGTTTTGCACATACGGGTGTCGACTTCTGTGAAGAAAAGAAGACACTCTCGAAGATAACATGTCGAGGGACAATTGACAATTGAAACTACAAAGTACGAAAAGCCTAATGAAAGGCACAAGGGTACGGAGCAAAGAGATATGCCCAGACGTGACCGGGAGGCCAAACTAATGGGGACACACACGGGAACGGCAGCGCTGTGCACTGTGTCAAGTGCCAGGAGTCTAAAAAAGCTGCAGGGCACTGTCGAACTCGAACGTCGGTACGAAGCGAAACCACCCTCTTTCTAGCAGAAAGCACGGTTAGCACGGCGCAGCCGCAGTTTTGCAGTAGAGGCGCTCGGAGAGAGACTGCATATTCCAAAGTCGGAGCTATCCGTCCCGGTCACATGTCGCGACGGTTACGCTTCAGCCACTGTACTTGCGCTATGGTTATAGTAGTTGTAGCCTATAGTAGACTGGTATCGCTACGATCTTCGTTACTACGACTCTCGTGGAGATGGATATAACACAACAGACACCAGCAGTTAGCTTTCTGATATCGTCAATGGTGAGCGGGGCCAGTCACGCCAACCGCGGTGAATAATCTTTGGTTCTCTCATGTAGCAGTATCCGCACATCACGGCGAGTAACTTGTATCATAGCCTCCTTGGATGCTATGCTAGTGTTTACGTCCACTCTCCTCCAATATCCTTACAAATCGCAGGCAGCTGCTCAGCGCATAGCAGCACGTATTCGCTTTGCAGCGGCAGATTGCTTGCCATCTCTGTATGAAATTAAGCGAGAAAACATTGAAGCGATCTCAATAGAATGCATTTTGTAAACGTCAGCAGTTCTCGAAGCGCCATTCGCTACGGTTCCGAAGTGAAAGGCTTAGATTGCCGTCGCCACCGTGTTGATAGATGAAAGTCGCTAGTCAAAAGCATTTATTATGGTGCGGTTTTATATTAACAGGTATGTGTGGATTTGCCCTGCCTATCAGGTGACTATACCCAAACAAGTATTCTATCGAAATTTATTGCTGGATTACGTATAATAGAGAGTCACTCATGGGCACTACAATGCAGGTCAAAACATCATGGCCATGTAAGAAGGTGCCAAGGAATGTGAATTCAGGCAGCTCCAGCAGTGTTGGTGTTTGTGCCGTGTGATATCGGTGCTCTGTTCTGCGCATTATGTATGTATGTGCTGCCCTGTTGTGCATAGTATGTCTGTGAAGGTGTGTGTTCCTCTCTCGTGCCTTTGCCGAACGAAAAATGCTAAGCGCGTTGTTTACATAACCGTGTGTGTATGCGACGGATTGACGTGTGGATATTCCTATGTTTACGTAAGTTCAACGCCGCGATGTTCTGACGATGCCATTCCTTCTCGCGCTTCGACAGTGGTTAGAGCGACGCTCCGCCCACGTTGTTAACATGATCAGCCGGCCATCAACGGTGGGTGATAAGCGCGGCAGTCGAACGGAAGGCATCGCTACAAAATCGTGTCGTACTTGCAACTGGTTCCCTTGTTTGCGCCACAGAAAGCTTAGCGAGATTTTTTTTCTTTCTTGCAAATGTCATTAACATGCACTATGCTTATGACGCGTTCGTTGTTTTCCAGCTGCGAACTAGCACAGTTCGTGGGCCTAGTCGCATCCATTATACTTCGCTTGCCTGGATTCGGTCATGTTGGTTTTGGAGAGGGAGGAACCGTTTCTCCCATGCATGAGGGAGAAAATTTGCTCCGATTAAAGACGAACATAGGGGACATCGCCACTTCCCCCCTTAATAGAGTAAGGGTCACTCCTTTTTTTCTTAGAGTGTTGTACACATTGCTCTTGACTTCTCCAATATTCCTTCAAAATTTAACAGCTCTATCTCCGTTGGTTTTCTTCATAAATGTGCCTCGAGAATCGGAGCGAACGTGTTGCATGTTTGCCTGAAAGAAGGCATAATAACAGCATCGTTGCGCAGAAGAGGTACAGCTAGACACCGTCGACAAGGGAAGGCAGTATCGGCAACGTCAGTGTAACATTTTATTATCAACAGCAGAAGAGAATAGTCGAATAGGATATTAATATACGTTGCCGAGTTCATCAGAAACTTCTCACCAAAATAAGTGTAAATAAGCGTTATACTAATAGCAGAAAGAAGAACAGGGAGTGTATAGATCTGATGGTGTGTTTGTCGGACACCATTGCCATGCTCCTTATCCCTATAGACCTGTGCTGTCGGGACCGCTGGACCGTGACAAAGATGCAGCAGTGAGCGATGGAACGACTCGCCTAAAGCAACACACGTTAAATGGCAAGCACATAGAAGGCTCGCCTATGGGGAGCAGCGCAACAACAACCGGCACAAGGACAGGGCGCCCGCTGGAGCGGCACTGGCCGTTGCTGCTTTCTTTTCTCTTGCTTGCTCGTCGCAGTTCTTGTCGCATATCTGTCATGTAGCAACGCTCCGTTTTTATGGACTTTGGTGGCACCTGCATAGGTCAGTTCCCGCTTACATGCGTTGACTGACGTGTGCCTTGGGCCTTTGCGAAGGCTACGGACGTCGTTCGCGTTAGATTACTTCGATAGTGGCATGCGGAGCTAGTAGAGATAAAGTTTCTGCGAGAGACTTTGTGTATGTGGCTTAAATAATGCAATAGGAACTCGCACCAAGGTCACGCCATGTTCCTCCCGTACATAACATGTATTCATTCGGCATGACAATTTAAGCTATAGCATATTTTATTCGATGCTGTGATATGGTATGCTACACTCTGCTGCGATATGATTCAACACAATACGCTGTACCAGGCAATTCTGTTGTTCCCTGTGCCATGCTGCGATGTATGGGAACAGAATTTTGTTGTATTACGGAAACTTATCTCCTTCGTAAGTCTGTGAAATGTGGTGTTCCCATAATGCTCCTTCCTATTCGTCTTTATCCTGCCCTGACAGCTTTTCAGGAGGGTTATTTCAGACTAGTGTGAGTGCTGGTTGCACTCAGTGCTTTCGGCAGCTCTACAGAGTGCTTTTCGTTTCGTTTTTTCTTTCTGCCAAGCAATCTCAGGAACTATCTGTACCGTGCTGTCTTCAAGCCGTTATCTTTGTGTTTCAGACATTTGACACCATTGACAGTTTCAACGAAGCAGCACTGCGACATGAATAGAGTCCGTTAATTGCAAGGTCACTTGCACTTAGCCACGCTCTTTGAACAGCTGTTTAGTTTCCTCTAAAGCCTTGAAAAAGGTTTAAATGTTTATTCCCAAATGATGACCATGATATTGACAGAGACATTCTTTGTAAATGTGCTTGTATGTGTGAGTCAGTGGGATGCTGTCAAACATTGAAAAGCTTTCAGTGCTTGGCTCCACACGTTTTGTAGGAACATTTATTTCGGGTCCAATTACTGACATCGGTTTTGAGATAGATTTCACAGATTAGCGGCATCAGTCTAATGGATTGAACATATAAAATTAATCTGAAGAAAACGAGTGACAGCGCTAAACAACGCGACGTGACTGAGACATACGAAGCGCTTCGACAGACGAATCATCGTCTTTATTTATTTATGGGCGTCTTTCAAATAGACGATACAAGCAGATGTCGATAGAGTGGAGCAATTAATTTGTGTTTCATAAAACCATTGCTCTTATTATAGCTTCTCCTTCACTCATTCGATACAAAAGGGTCACCTTGCGCGTTGTCACTGTCACTATATTTAATGTCAGGGTGTATCCTCTATTTCAAACTTTGGAAGTATCCTTATAAACAAAAAGTCGCAGTTTTGCCCGTCAGGCGAAGCACCGATTGCGATAGCTAATTAGTAGATAACTATACGAAGAAAGAATAGTAGCTTTATCGGCCGTGTGAAGTTGTAAACATTCGTCCACTAACTAAATTAACAACGATACAATATGCAAGTGCGACTGAACGAGGACGTAGAAAGAAACAGACAAACAAGACAGCAAAAGTGCGACTGAACGAGGATGTAGAAAGAAACAGACACGACAGAGACAGCGCAGTGGTGTCAGAACGCACAGGCAAACATGCACACATCACACTCGATCACCGCGGACACTCGCTGTCAAAACGCTGGCGTGAAGAAGCGCGGCAGCAGCAGTGAGCGAAGGGACCTTCGTGCTGTCTATCGGTTCAACCCAAACTGAGCGGCGAGAACACGGCACACGCAAAGCATGAGCCGTCGGCCCACCTCGATTCTGCCCCAAAGCAGATCGCTTTCAAGGATAAAGCCCGCGTGACCACGCGCGGCGGCCGAAGTACAGCCCCCCCCTCACGACTACCTATCCTCCCCCCCCCCGGTTCCTTGCGGGCGACGGCAAACGGCGCGCTTCCTCCACGCTTTCCTCCCATGCGCGCGCAAGATTGGGCTGCGATCGTTAACGCACCCTCGCACGCCTTCACTCGCACGTACAGCATACGGCGCGTGGCGATGGTGTTATCGCCATTTGACTTTATCCGGAACATCGCGGCGACGGCGACGACGACGAAAAAAATGCGCCTGTAGTATCCATATAATTGCAATAGAAATAAAATGACGGCGACTGATTTCGTAAGGCCCTGAATATTTCAGTCGCATGTGCCTATTTATTTTGTCTTGCTTCGTTGCTTATCAGACTCGCAGTAAATTTTATTTCGTGATGTTTTCTACTGTCAGTTAAATGTTATAGCTATAAAGGGATTTCTTTCTTTTTCGATCCGAGAGAGGAAGAAGACTAAAATGTGACCTTTGGTTTCTGCAAGGTTTTCCAAGTAGCCGTGGGCGTTGGTGAGCCCCAAGTTTCAGGCGTTGAATAAGAAATGAGAAAGTCTTCACACTGCGCGTGGGAATGAGTTTCTGCCCCTGGTGTATATACCACGTCCTATTTCTTTATTGTTCGGCGCACGCGGTTAGTGGTTAGCCAAAAACCGGATGCCATATGGTTTTATAAGTTTATATGCTTTTCTTTCTTTCTTATATTTTTGTTTAGACTGCCGCGTTTTTAATGGTATTGAAACAGTGGTGTACATCAGATCTGCCTGAAACTCGATTGCTTTATTTCCTACGCTGGTCTTTATAAACTGCAACAATATAGGAATCTTGGTCGTACACACTTGCTATTATAAAATCAGAAATAAATAAAAAGCGCTGCACAAGAAAAAAAATCATACGACAAAATTAGGGAGAAATAACCTTAACCATTCACATGACCTTAAAGAGACACTCATTAATCTGTTCTGCTTCGGCAGTCGAGTCCTGAATTGAAGTGAATCGAATCAAATTGCGTAGTTTAACAACTCATAATAGCGCACAGGCAATGAGACGTTGTAGCGGGCGGCCACGAACTAATTTCACCACCTGAGGTTAATTGGCGCGTACGTAAATCTAAGTACAGGGGCATTTTTTTTCATTCTACCCTCATTGGAACGTGGCCACCGCGCCCGAGAATCGATCCCGCGACCTCTTATTCGGCAGGGGAACGCCGTGGCCTTTGAGCCATCGTGGCGGGAGATTGAGGAGCTTACAAGCACAGGGTTAACGTGGATATGAACTCTGTAACGTCATCACTGTGTTGTTGATTGCTGAATAATGTGAACAGTAAGCGTTGGGTAATTTAGGATAGCGTATGGGCACCGGCAGTCACACATTTAAGGACTACGTTTTTTGACAAAATACAAATTTTTCAGTAAACTTTACTTAATTAGTAAAAAATTATTTAGTTAAGTTTATTATTTATTTACAATACCTCAAGTTCCCCTGATGGAGAGGTTTTACAGAGGGGCGGGCGAGCACACAAATTAGCAGAAACACACTACTACTGCAATAAGCGTTGAAATAAGTTGAACAAATAAACATCAAGAAAGAAAACTAGTAATAACTAAAAAAAATTGGCACATACACAGGTTAAGTAATAGAAAAACACAAAAAAGAAAAACACGAGAACTTATCAAATATAACAATCGACAAATATTGAACGTAATGTGTATAAAAAGTGACAGTAAGAACTTCGTAAAATTCACATTTTACAGCCCCTTAGGAGACTTCCGAGCTACGTTCGGGGTGTTGATGTTGACATGTTGCCTTCAAAGATACTTTGTGACGTTATCTCGATATTGAGTTGCACTTGAGCCTATGTTTGATGTAGCGAAATGTCTGGCGAAATACGCGTGCTTAACGCCTGCTTTACCTCCGCCGCCGATAGACTCGGTATTGGGCTACCTTCGGTATCGGCCCACGTATGGAGAGTGCTTAACGCCTGCTTCATCTCCGCCGTGGCTCGGCCCGGCATTGCACTATCTTTGGTATCGGCCTACGTTTGGGGAGTTTTGTGTCTACACATGGACACGATCCTGGGGGAACTAGCCCTTAACATCTTCGCTGTAAAAAATGGCTGGCTCTCCCGTAATCGAGAGTAGATGCAAGCATGAAATAGCACCAGGCAAAGTAGATTGGTTCGAGAAGATAGTAGCCACAGTTTTAAAATGGGTGTAGTGCATGTTCACAACGGCACATCCGATCACACCACACCGCACCACACCATGCCATACTGTGCGCTGGTCTATATGGACATTGCCGAGCTACAAGAAGAAAACCGCCTGAAGGCGGCACGACAGGCAGCGAAAGATGCCAGTGAGACAGAGCGCACTGCCCATCTATAATAAGAAAAGCACCTGAAGGAGGCGCCACGCAGTGTAGCGCCATCTCTCGAGGCGACGTAAAACCCGCGCCGCGGAACTCACGGACCACTGGCGTTCAAATTCAAAAGAGCACAGGCAGCTCGGCCTCCGCGCCAAAAATTACAATGGAGTGTATGGTTCCCTGCATCTGCCTTTTGAACGTCGCTATTGCTTGAGTGATATTGTGAACAAACATTAGGAATAACTCTGAAGCAATATTTTTTGTAACTGGTTTGGGCAATAACTAGTGTATGTAATAATAACGCGGTCCTGCACAAAGGGTTGGGGGCCAAAGACCGCATTTTCTCAAGTTTTGATGGGTGGCCCGGGTGATCTCATTTTGTTCTCGCAACATTCCCGGATGTTCACCTTTGAGTGCCCGGATAACGGCTCTGCCTTTTGGCTCAAGGTCGCATAAAGGTCGCCGACAATAGGAGCTAAACGCATTTCATGCTTAAAATCCCACGTAAAACTACTTTTTTTTAACCTTTGTTCAGCGTGCGTTCGTGCTGACATGTTCTTTTTTAGGAGCTGTTCCTAGAAGGAAGAATAAAGGAGGCGGAATGTCAAGGGGAGTAATGCTTCTTGCAACATTCCCATTGATGGATCGGTCTTCAGGCATGCCTTGTATTTCGCAAGTGTCACTAACTTACTTGCTCTATAGAGCGAACAAGGGAATGCTAGTTTTTAAGCAAGAAATTGAATGGTAAGTGAGGGAAACGGCCTGCCGTTTCAGTCTTTTTTGCAACCTTGCATCACATGCAGCAGGCTTCACGCAAGAATGCAACTCGCCTATAAACAAATAATAATAATAATAATAATAATAATAATAATAATAATAATAATAATAATAATAATAATAATAATAATAATAATAATAATAATAATAATAACGTAAGCAACTTGCTCCACAGATTCTACGTAAGAGGAAATTGTTGGAAAGCAACGCCAGAAGGCGATTGTATTTCGCACATCGCACATTTGCCAGCCTTGTTTTTTAAGCGAGAGTATTTGGATGTTTGTAAGTCAGAAGCAAGAACTCGTAAGCATACTTGTCGTATAGGCATCGTTGCAAGCTACATGGAAAGAGATGCGGCATAGTGTTCCTCTCCCGCTCTACCAGGTCTCGAGTTGTCATTTAAATATGTGCTTCTGATCTGCACCGTAATTTAATCGAAACAGTGTAGAGCAGGCTGCCAGGATGCGCCTATATATTGTGGAGCTACGTAACGTGCCGGAACCATCTACACGGAAGGATCAGTCGCAGTAGACGCGAACAGCTGCGCCGCCGCCTTGTGGATTAGAACCCCGGTGCCGTCTAGTATCGCCAGCTGGGCAGCCGGCGCTAGTATTGTTAAATGTGCCTCATTCGACCCTCTGTTGAAGAGCTCGGCTTCAGAAAGCCTAGAACAATACGGCTCCTCGACTCAAGTGACCACTATACATTTCGGTAGTCTTTCCTGGCGACTCTCGCGCTAAAATTTCGCCACTAGGTACTTGCAGTGTCTTCAAGAGGCACTGGAGGGGAGATTTGTCTTTCAAGCAACTCCTGATCACAGTGACAACCGAGGTGCGCTATTGAAGCGCAGTGTGTGTACATGCGTTGAGAGGCGTCATTGTCGCACACTTGGCCGTGTCTTGAAAAAGTTACGGGAGACGCCCCATCTTAGAGTACCGGACTTTTCGATGCTTTTAGAGCGTGCCGCCATTACTGGAGCCTCTTTGCACTGAATAAGTGTACTGACCAAGACACGGCTTCATTGCGACTGTCTCAATTTCTGCACTTCAACAGGTATGAATTTTTCTGGCCTAAAACTAGTTTTATTCACCGCGCTCATGTCTTCCGAAGGAATTCTCGATAAATTTTTAATAGGTACGTTCGCTCACTAGGCGGTCGGGGTCACGTTACAGAAGTGGTGAGCCTGATAGTAGGGCAGGAAATTGCTGAAAGTCTGAATGAGCGCCTTCGTTTCGCGAAGACGTCTCACCGTGAGTTCATCGCATATTAGCATTTCCTGCAATTGAGGATGATGCGATCACGGACGAAGAACTCTGCGAAGCTTCCCAAAAGTAAAACACCGAATAATTTAAAGCTCTCGAAGCAGACAATTTATCATTATATTCAGTCGCTTTGAAAAGTGCGTAGCTGCAAATCAAGAGCGTGCCCTGAGTGTGTTCCCTCTTTTCACTCATTTCATTGTTCAACCCCCTTCATCATTTTTAGAGACGCAAATTGGATAGAAGTGTGGTTTATTTCTCGCACTTTTCACCACTTTTCTCACCCTGCATGGTCTGGAGCAATTTACCAATAGGTCCTTCCCGCGCTATAAAGAAGACGCCTTGTGTGGCATAGAGCTTTAACATGCTAGTGTTTAGCAGCTAAGGTTTCCAGAAGGCCACAACATACACCCATGGAGGATTTTGCGCCTTAGTAGAGTTGACTGGTTTAGTAGATAACGCAATGCCGTAGTTGTAGAGCGGTGGTAGAACAAAAGTGGCATGCGATACAAAAGGCTTGGTTGTCAGTTTTCAAACCTGCCATGACGCAATGCCTAGTCTCTGATGGAGATGAGTAACGCGTAAACATGCCTACCTTATGTAATGCCCTCGTCGCTTGTAGCAGACTGTGTTGTTTACCACGGTTTTCTGGCAAAATATCAGAAGGTTACCTAGCAGACGAATTTGTTCTTCATTCACTCTGAGAAGGGATATTACAGCAGCGTGTATATTACAGTCTTCCCGATTGCAGAAGCTGTTATGGAAAACCTAGCCAGACACGAAACGGACCTTCATCCCTATAGAAAAGGGATTCCTGCTGAATCAAATTGAACATCGCAAAATAAAGGAACAACAAAAAAAAAACCTTCCGCTAGAACGCGAACACAAACGAAAACGATAAAAAAAAACGATATCCACAAGGACCAAAGCTTCCCAGTCATGCCTAGTGGTTTCGTCATCGTTTCTCAGCAGGAAGGTCATTAGAGGCGTCACCCTGCCTTTCTTTTGAGGCAGAAACGTGGCTTGCATGATTCCGGCAGATGGTCATTAGCGCCTTGCCCCGGAACCCTATGGGAAAGTAAAAGGTTGCGCCCAATCTTCGGTGTCGGCCCAATTAGTTCCCCTCGCAATAGATAGTACGCTATTGTGAGGCGTTAGAAGAAAAGCAGGCGTGGTCAAGGTAGGATGCGCGCGACGCAGAATGGCACACAACACGCCGCTCATCTAATCAAAAAGAGAAGCTTGCATTGAGGCTTACGCAGCCTGCTGGACGCCGGGACGCCGAATGATACAGCTGGTGGCCGGAACGCTGTGCTTGCCCTCCCGCTTCCCGTCATAAGAGCTCCTCTAGTAGACGGCGTTCTGGTAAGAGGAAGGCCGTCGCAACTTCCTCTTTTCTTTCTTCCAGAATGATCGTAGAGAAGATGCAATGGTGAAAGCATGCTTGGCATAAACCGTATTCACGAACGTTCTTGCCGTCCAACTCTTTTTTTGTGTGTGTGCGTGTTAAAGCAGACCGGCAGCGACAGTTCGTGTTGCGCTGCTAAGCAAAAGGTCGTGGTAGTGATACGCGGCCACGTCGGCCGCATTTAGATGCGGGTGAAAGGCAAGAACGATCGCGTACCGTGCATTGGGCGCATGTCAAAGAACCCCAGTAGGTCAGCATTATTTCCGGAGTCCCCCACTACGGTGTGCCTAATAGTCATATCGTGGCCTTGGCACGTAAGTTCCCAGAACGTATCTATATTTTTTAAGTTAAGCAGCACATGTGCCTGCACAATTAAATAGTTCGCATAACAAGAAAGCGGGGCTGCCGTGTCTACGATAAGACAAAAAGACTGTATAAGTTGCACGAGGGACACCCAAGAACACTCGTAGGTTCCTTACTCGTAATCTATGGAGTCGCTCTTCGGAGGTACGGTAAAGGCCGAGTAGAATAAGGTTCGAACAGGATATATTTTGTCTTACGGGATCCCTTTTATACCTGCAAGTAGGCGAAGTATATTTACCGTAATATTTGCTTGGTCTTCAGCTGATTTTATAAGCAGACCCCGCGATAATTGTTTAACTATTGTTATAAGCAGACCCCGCGTTAATTGTTTAAGTATTGTTACGTCGAGAAACCGAATTTTTTACAGTGTTTAGGTGTGTTCCTTCTGCGATACGGAGAAGCCCTTTAACTTTTCGCGCGTGAAATTCAGTACTGTAGTTATTTTATTTTTTGCAAAGGACAATGCCATGTCCATTTCCTTCAAGAAGTACATATTTATTTATTTGTTTATTTTTATTTATTTAAATACCTTCAGTGCCCAACGGCCTTACAGAATCTAAGCCTTCTTGTAAACTCTTCTGTAAGTCACATAGAGCGAGTCAGAAGCCCAAGACATCAGCGTAAAGAGAACACTGTAACCCTGGTAATAATCATCGAGGGATACCCGCCATATCACGCATTTAAAAAATTAAAGGGCCTAAGACCCTACTCTATACGGTACACCATGCATGACCTTACGCTCTGCAGAATTTCCTTCCACAGTCTGCATTAATTCTTTCCTGTCTCTTAAAAAACTCGGAAAACATCACAGTGACCTTCCGCGCAATGCCAATCTTCATAGGCCGAGCAGGATACGATTGTCGTTGGCCATGCCGAATGCTTGTCTCATGTCTAAAAGGCTGCTATGGCTACATATTTCCGCTCCCAGTTCGCGTCCTACGTACGTCACAATGTGTAGGATATAATCCATTGTACAGCGTTGCTTGCGAAAACCTGTCATCGATTGAGGCCAGACCGCTGTTTCACAACACTAATGAAGCCGTAGTGTCTACCACTACTTTACGCATGCGCAGCTTGTCAGGTTAATGGGGCGGAACGGGTCTATAGATAAGGGGTGACTTTTCCGGCATTAATATTTATGTATTTGTTATACCTCAGTGGCCTCGATGTAAGGCATTACATGAGGCTGACATGCAGTAAATATGGGAATTACTCGAGCAGCACACCTTCCACGAGCTGGGCACAACTTCACTCACCCATGAGTCGTTATTATATACTGACAAAAAGCGCTCTGGTGTCCTCCTGTCCAAGAGTCAGCAGAATACTGTATATGGCATAGAGTGTGGTCCTGCAGTGGTTCATTCGGGACACGTTGCAAGTGCGCATTTAACTTGCTGAATGAGAAAACGCTATAAAATTGGTGATGTTGTGCATAAAAGCAGGTACTCACTTTCAATTGTACTAATGAGACCCACTTTTCAAGTTGAGAGAAAAAAATCAACGTTATACCAGAAGAGGTTATAAACTGAAAAAAAAAAATATAAGTTTACTGTTTCTGGAGAATCTCGAGCAAGTGCAGCAGCGCGAAATGGTTTTGATTTATTTACTGGAGCGTGTTTTCTTCTTGCATTGCTAACGCTTTCTGGACGTGTGTTGACGCAGCAAATAGTGACATTTGCAAAAAACGCTCAAGAGGAGCAATTACCGCCTCGATAACCAGACTAAACGCGCCTGTAGCTGTAATGAGGGCCATGACCAATGGCGTATACCGGCATGTTCTCTTCAGCTGTATAGCGATGGCCTCATCTTTACGTTGACGGTGTCTAAATTATTTTGCTACACATCTTCAATACGGCAATAGAAACGCATTTAAGTAAAAAGATAAAAAAATTACGTTATGAAGTTTTGCGTGCCAAAACCATGATCTGATTATGAGGCCCGCCGTAGTGGGGAACTCCGGATTAAATTTCGTTACCTGTAGTTCTTCAACGTGCGTCCACTGCACGGTACTATAGCGTTTTTTGATTCCGCATGCATCAGGCATGGGGCCGCTGTGGCCAGGATTGAACCCGCGACCTCGTGCTGAGCAGAACAACGCCGTATCCACTGAACTACTGCTGCGAGTGAAATAAAAATTGGCAGTGTCGCCCGAAGGGCGAAGCCCCGACTGCGATAGCAAGGTTTAGCGTTGCACTTGAAATTCTCCGACAGTGTTCCAACTATATGCGAGTCGGACTGTCGCGGACGCGACATGCGCAGGTACGCCAAATTTCTGGCGCCCTTAAAGGCTTAATCCACCGTATAGGGCCTGTTATGGCATTTCACAGGCGCCACTACGCTGCCTGTAAAGAGCCGCGCCGGTAAAATTACATGCAGCTTTGAGCACTCATACCGTTTTGCACTTTCAATATTTAATAGGCTGAAAGACTTAAGATAAACGGCATGCGCTATGAATGTTATGCTTCAACATATTTGTTTGTGCATGGGCGGCCATTCTCAAAGTTCTGAGCAATAACTTAGTCAAGAATGTAAAGACCTGGTATGAGCAACTTTAGTGATTGAATAGTGTGGCAATATAACCCGCACATACGGCATCGATAAGCATATAGCACACATATACCTAAGTATATGCGAAGCCCCGCGGCGACGCCGCCGCCGACGACGACGGCGGTAATTCGCTTGGTGTGTCCGTATGGATGTTATCGCAATAAAAGTTCGAAAGTGGAAGAAATTCCTGCTAACTGTCGCCTTATTCTACCGTTTGGTACTTTTGTCTGAAGGAAGAATGAGCATGACTTAAACAGAAACGAAGGACCATACCTTAGAAAGACTTGCGAAAGCACGGGACTGCAATCCCCAGTTGGGTAGCACGCCCCCTCCTTCCACTCACCCCATTCCCGAGTCTTTTGTTTCCAACACCAAGTAATCGGATCGTTTGTGGCTTCTATTGACAGAAACAGCAGCCCATTAAAAACGTCGAGGTAAAAGAGGTTTGCGCAATGGCTCGCCATATTTCGTTATTTTGCTTGGCCTCTCGGGTCTACTGCGCTCTCCGAAAAAGTGGCGACCGCAAAGGTCTTAGACATCTAAATAGGCTAGTGCAGACTGGAAAACAATTTTTGCATTCGGCCTACTTTCTGCTGGGGAGCACTCACGAACAGCACACTAAGCGCCTACGAATGCGCTCAATCGCTGCTACGCCCAATAGCGCCGATGCAGCCAGTAACGATGTCTCTATGCACGACGCAGGCCAGCGGACGCGTGCACTTTGCGAACGGCAGCAAAGCGATGGCCTATTCCACCGTCGCGCGAGGTTTTCACAAACGCCCCGCATCCCTTCTGCATTTCCTGACCATATTTTTCTTTTCCTTAGTCGGAGAGTAGAAGTGTGAGCGCAGCGAAAGCTGCCTCAGCGCGCTTTACGCTTCGAGCTCCTGCTTCGCATAAGGTTCGGTAGCTGAGAAAAGCGGCATTCCTACGGCGCTGTAACTGCCCCGCCGAAAGTGGCGTGTGGAATGGCCTCATCGCGGGTTTTCGTTCGCTCATATGAAAGGACGCTGAACGTGCCGTGGGCGCTGGCCGGCCGCCGCCGCGCCTCTCACACCGAGCGCGCGGAAGAATCCGTCGCCACGGGCGAGCGCTTTCATGCGCGCCGACGGAGGACGGCGATGGATCTTCAATCTCGTATTCGCCGGCCTCAGCGGAACCCCCCAATCTGTTACCGGCTGCCACCGGCGATGCCGCCGACGCACCGCCGCGGCATTAATCATGTCCAGGTACGAACAGTCGTTCGGGAAGGGGAGGAGGAGAAAGGTGACCTGCAGCCATCGGCAAACAGAGACGCGAGAAAAGAGCTCCCCCTCCTCGGCGCGTGCAACCCGTTCCCGGGTGACGTTGGCCAGCCGGGGGGCCAAGTGGCCGGCTCTTCGGCCCGACAGCAGTGCCCGAGTGCTCCCTTTTGTGCCCGGGCACTCGAAGAAGCCCCTGGCTTTTCCGGCGCCGTCGATAGGCCAGTCGGGCAAGCGCCGCGCACTAGTGGACGCAGTAAGGAGCATAGTCGTATTGCCGCCTGCCTACTCGCGCCTGCCTTCCCGACCTCCCTTTACCGTTCTCACCGCCCTGATCCTGGTTTTCTCACCCGCCGCCGCTGTCTCCCGCTTCTATCCTTGCTTGCTTTGCTGTTAGGCTGCTCCAGATCCTCAGTCCCTGCCTGTGCCAGTAGTAGATCGGCGCGCATTCCCTGCCGGCCAACTCATTGATCATCGACGCGGTGCGGCCGTTTTGTGTGCCATTTGCAGGCCTTTGGGCACAGCCATTCGTCGTTCTTCTGAATGAGTGGCCGTAATATGGCGCCCAGCAATTGCTGGGAGGATTGAGTGGTGTTTGTTTTCTTACGCGAGGCCCGCCGTGACGCCATGAAGTATGCGCCGCCTTTTGTGCTACGCAGGCGCACATTGTTAAGTCGTGCTCGCGCGTGTTCGCATTCGTCTTGGAAGGCATGTGTGCCGGTATAGTTATTTCTTCTTCGTGGGAGGTACTGTGCAGTGCACCTATCGATTCGAGATTGCAGCTCGGCTTGGCTGCCAACTCTTTCCGCGATCTCTGCCTACTGCGCAATGTGTATGTTGTACGTCTTGACTGCACTTGAAGAAAGGTGTATGCTTTGCTTACATTTAAAGTCACCATGGGGAGGGGCGTGCTTTCAAGCGTTCAGGCGCTTTACAAGTCCGACGTCTCTATCCTTCGAATTTTCTTTTTATATTGACTTTCAAATATTCCGAAACAGTTCGTCGCAGAATACTGAACGACGTTCCAATGCACAGTTCCGAATAAGCCCCGCACTAACAGTTAAGAACGTAATCGCACGTGCCTGGTAATAAGAGGAATCGCCTTACGGTCTCTTTAGAGTAAAAGAATATTTAATGCGTCTTGCGTGTGCGTTGCCATGGATGAAACGTTGCTCCTCTAACGCCTTCACTATCTTGTCTCTCTCTCTTGTCGCACTTTCTGTGCTTAAAGTTGTGGCGGTGTCCAGGTCTCTCCGAGGTGCTTCTCTTAGATATATATATTCGATGCAAAGGTACATTATTTGCTGCGAGCTAAGGGCGGAGCCACCAAATAGGTGACGAAAAGCGTGTGCTACGTTGGCCTAGTTGGCGTTGCATGGCTTCAGAAGTGTGACAGCATAGCGACATGATGACGGAATAGGAAGGTGCCCACAGTCCCACATATGCGTAAAGCCGTCATCTTCATATGCTTAAAGAATGATAGCTAACGAGGAAGGAAATAAATTAGGCTAATTTATTACTATTTCTTGGTTTCAAAACATATATACAATAGAGAAATATGTGGTAAGGAGGAGGCTAGCAGCTGCCACCAGCGGGGGCACAGCGCCTGCCTACTCTTCAGGAAGGAGGGCACAGCAAATAAGGAATGGAAGATACGGAGAAGAAAAGGAAGAGAAGGTAAAGAATAAGATGAGAGATCGTCTAGCTGCGCTGTCGCACTTTACAAGTGACAGAATTTCAGTGTTTTCTTTAGCGGGCACAAAGTCTTGGTAATGTTGTGGTGCGGCTTCATGGCTGCGAAGACGAAAGAGAGAACAAGATGAGAGGTCACAAAGACTAGAGTGAAATAATGACGAGGAGCTATGATTGAAAACGCAACAACAGCGAATTGCAAGAAATCAAAACTTGGTCTGCCCGAGATGTCCTTACGCTTTCAATCTGCGGTGCACCGTTTAAGAAATAGGGGCGCTATAACGTAAAACTATTCCAAACATTTCTATTCCAACTCTGCAATCAGCCCTCCGCGATTGGACGAAAGCTTTTTTGGGACCACCCCCACTTCACATTTCTGTCACACGACGTCACGAAAACCGCTATAGCTCCCCATTTGATATGACGTGTACACACTGATTATGCATGATTTGACCGAACAAAAGAAAAATAGTTATTTCTCATTGGACGCCTTTTTAGCAAGAGCCCCCGGCTATTTGTCAAAAGTTTTCGGGCGACACCCACTTCACCTGCCTGTAACGCGATGTCACAAAACCGCGAAAACTCACAGCGTGAAAATGACGTGTACCCGTTAAAGATGCATTAATATGCCGAACAAAACTGAATTTTCTTCTGAATAGCCGCAGGCTGCCCCGTTCCGAAAGGAATATAAGATGGCTGCCGCCGATGGCTCAGGCGCTGGCTAGTCGCACCTGCCGGAGAGCATCGGTTTATTTGCATGTAATAAAACTTTTTGCGTGGCCGTGTAACGTTTTCGAGCGCTTATGCCAACTTTTCTTTGCTGAGGATCCGTTTTAGCGTCATTCTTAAGCTTCCGTTGCATGCCGCCGCGATTTTCGACCAGCGACCGCAAGCTAAGCAAAAGAAATCGGACCAATCGCAGACACCGGCACCACCCTTTTTATCCGGTTATTGATTTTAAGTGCAGTGGCTCGGCTCCATCGAATCCCTCTCCACTTGAATGTGCTCCTCGCCTCTTGTCAGCCAATTAGATAAGACAAGCCGCTCAGTGTAGGCAATATTATTCGTTTTTCAAGCAAACAAAAGTTACCGCCTATGAACGAGGAGATCGTTTGATTGGTCTGCTCAGACAACCCTGCTGGTGATCTCCCGATGCTTGCGTCGGTGGTTACGCAGATTTGAAGTCAGGAGATTGGAATAAAAACATATTGGAATAGTTTTACGTTATAGGGCCCTAGATCTCTTTTTTGTTCAACACAATTGAAGACGTCGTCGCTATCTATTCTGCCATCGACTTGCGGCTATAGTGACGACATTTAAGTGTTTTTTTTTATCGGGCTTCACTGAAGCTGTCCGCAAATTGTGACCTAATTTGAGCAAGCTGTACGATTACTGCCAGCCAACCAGCATGCCTTCCTGCAACATAGTCGCGTGGACAGCAATGGTTGCAAAGTAGAGGGAACGAGATTGACCCCAGGAGCCCTGTCACACGAAGAGCCGACAAAGTACACGAAGCAACATATTCTTGGTAATGTTGTGCTGCAACTTCATGGCTGGGAAGGTGGCCAGCAGGCTTCGCTGACTATGTGCATGCCGGAGGCATAAGTGAGTGATTATATCGTTAAACGTGGGCGCGCAAGCCTTAGTTACGCATGTCTCTGCGGGAATTTTTTTAGCTGAGAAATATATTTTTCTTAAGCTCTTTATACCTGGGTTGTGGCGCCGTTGAGTCTCTACTCAGATCCCTTGAACAGTGCTGCCATAAAAATATATGGGTACGGGTGAAAAATGCCTTAAACTGATATCTCGACAACATTCAATTCTTTTGCCTTTACTCTCAACTACGAGAAAGATTGTAAATTTTGTTGTCGGCATTGCTATTGACTTGATTCCAGCTAATATTACAGGTTACCTATGTCTTTAACTTCTAAAGACACATAAAATAACTCTTCTCCGAGGGAGTTAGCAATTGCATTACAAATCTGTTAATACTTAACAGGTTTGAAATATTAGCTCGGTAAAACACATTGTTGATCCGTTTCTATTTCTCTTTAAGCTATTCTTTTGCACAATTTTACAACTGAAGCCCGGTCGCAATTAATAGCACTGGAGAGAGAGAGAGAGAGAGAGAGAGAGAGAGAGAGAGAGAGAGAGAGAGAAGGGGGAGAGAGAGGGAGAGAGAGGCAGTGGAAAGGGGAAGGCAGGGAGGTTAACCAGAGGGGAAGATCTGGTTTGCTGCCCTACGCTGTTGTAAGAGGGGAGGGGGAGGTAAAGTGATAACAAAGTAGAAATAAAGAAAGAAAGGTCAGGATGACAGGAACCAGTTCCCAGAGAGAGACAAAAGGGAAGGAAAGACAGGGAGGTTAGCCAGTGTAAATACCGACTGGCTACCCTGTGCTGGGGAAAGGGGTAAAGGAAATAAAAGGAGAAGGAAGAGAGAAAAAAAAACAAGGAAAATGCACACAGTAACGCGATGTTACGCGCAACAATAGTCAAAGGCATTCGCGCAACCCACATGTCCTTAAGAACTTGAGCAAAGCCCTTAAAGCCTTGAGTGCCGAAAGCCGTCTGCACCAGTGTCCTAGAACTTTCTCTTCTGTGAAGAGGCGATTGTCCAGTTTTTCGAGCACGGTCGCGAGCACTTTTCTTTGCACATTGTAACGTGGACAGTCACAGAGGAGGTGCGCGATCGTCTCTTCGCAGCCGCAGGTGTCGCAAGCAGGGCTGTCGGCCATTCCAATGCGGAATGAATAGGAGTTCGTGAATGCTACGCCGAGCCATAGGCGGCACAGAAGTGTTGCTTCCGCTCGTGGCAACCCTGGTGGAAGACGGAGTTGCAAACTTGGGTCCAATCTGTGAAGACATTTGTTCGTGAATTTACTGGTGTTTCACAGAGTTAGCGTAAGCTCGCAACCAATTCCCAGGGTGTTTTGCATCACTTATGGGGTATTTTATGTATACGTACAAATCATGCATATATTTGCTGTATTCCCTTTATTGCGTAATGTGTTACCATTCTTCATTGAAATAAAATATTCTCCATTTTTCGCGTCAAAGATGTCTGCGAGCTACAGGTTGACACTTATATTGGCTAGACAGTATGTATGGACGATGCAGTGTAATTTTGCAGCAACAGCAGCTAAAAGCATGAAACTGAGTTTACTGTGCCTGTCCGTCCCTCCATCGATTCCGTTGCGCCGCCATCGTCATGCTTTGCATGCAGCTGCATAATCTTGCTCGCAATTTCAAAGAGTTTGGCACAAGGTTAGGAGCGTTGTGGGGGAGGCACGAGAGTCGTGGTCACTGCTATCGTAGTGTACCCGCCGTGGTTGCTCAGTGGCTATGGTGTTGGGCTGCTGAGCACGAGGTCGCGGGATCGAATCCCGGCCACGGCGGCCGCATTTCGATGGGGGCGAAATGCGAAAACACCCGTGTGCTTAGATTTAGGTGCACGTTAAAGAACCCCGGGTGGTCAAAATTTCCGGTGTCCTCCACTACGGCGTGCCTCATAATCAGAAAGTGGTTTTGGCACGTAAAACCCGAAATATTATTATTATTATCGTAGTGAATAAATGACTTCATAGCTGTAGGAACTTCTGAAGCAAACCAAATTTTTAGCCTTATACTGGAGCGTTCGGTATAATGTTCCGACTCTCACAGAAAACACAAACACACACACACACACACACACACATGCGAGTCTTTTACACGAGATACATAAAGTAGGAACAATTCATTTGCAATGTTGGCACCCTCAACTTTCCGTTAGATTTCTTTTGTTATGAGTCCCCTAAACTCGGCGTCCCACGGCACAAAGTCGTGGACTTATTTGCAAACGATGGTGACTGGGTGGTGTCATTAACTAGTGAGTGCTTGGATGTCGTCCCTCTATCCTAACCAGTCATTCTGAGGCGTCTACGTTTTTCGCCTTCTTAGTGTTTTTAGCTGGCAGTGCACGTGGGATCTGATGCAGGCACAGGGCGCCGTGAAGCAAACACCTCGCCACAGGAAGCTCTCGTAGGGAAAGTCTATTGAACTGAAGATTATGCATGCGCTCCACTCCTTTCACATAGTACTTTTGTGGAGTTTCACGGTGCTATAAAGTTCAGGCGCTACCTTTAATTCATTTACGGCTACCTTTAACACTACCTTTAATTTTATTACATTTATCTTCTGTATTATATATATATTTATTTATCTTTTATTATATATTACACTTATCACTACCTTTAATTCATTCATGGCATGAGGTGGCTGGTCGAATATTGCTGCGGCATGCAACGGAAGGTTAAGAATGCTGCTGAAGCGGATCCTCAGCAAGGAATAGTTGGCAGAGCGAGGTCGAAAGTGCTCGAACACGTTACACGGTGACGCAGAAAGGTTTATTACACGCAAATAAACCAATGTTCTCCGGCAGGTGCGAGTAGCCATTGCCCTGAACGATGGGCAGCATCCATCTTTTATTCCTTTGGAACGGGGCAGCCTGCGGCTATTCAGAAGAAAATTCAGTTTCGTTCGGCATATTTATGTATCTTTAACGCGTACACGTCACTTTGACGCGGTGAGTTCTCGTGGTTTTGTGACCTCGCGTGACAAGCAGGATGAAGTGGGTGCTGCCCGAAAACTTTTTACCGATAGCCGAAGGCTAATGGCGAAAAGGCGGTGAATGAGAAATAACTATTTTCCGCAAACGAAAGAAGTGGGCTGAAGGAGCAAGAAACGCTAAGAATAATACAAGCACAGCTCACCAGCCTCATCACATACGGCACGCCGTACCTAGCTTTGAAGAACGCTGAAATAGAAAAGCTCAACGTAATGATAGGGACGGCAGTCAATGTCGCCCTGGGACTCTTCCCCATGCATTCCACGAGACGTCTCCTTAAGATGGGCGTCCACAACACGTGGCAAGAGCTCGCCGAAGCGCACAAGAACAGCCTACTGGAACGACTCAAGCTCACGCCCACCGAGAGATCAGTACTCCGACACCTGAACTACAGCGAGACGTACGTCGTAGACACGGACAAGAAATAGCGAAGCCCACCGAACGTTCGAGAGTGCATTTCCATCGCACGTGTCCCGCGCAACATGTACCCCATATACCACGAGAGTGAGAAGATGGGCTACAGTCAACGCCATCAAATAAAATTTCAAGCACGACCCGAACGCCCGCTATGCCGACGCGGCCACGTATCCGCATCGAAACGCGTATGCTTTCAGCGTCGTAGACTCCCGAGACTGCGAGTTAGCGTCGGCAACCATCGAGGCACGCAACTCGGAAATGGCTGAAGAAGTGGCAATCGCTCTCGCCACAACCATATGCACAGATGCAGCGGTTATATTCACCGGCTCTCAGGCCGCCTGTAGAAACTTCTTAAGGGGCCGCATGTAGGCCGATGCACTCGAGATGCCAATAAGACGGAGCACTCTGCTCTCGTATCCATTCGTAACGTGGGTACCCGGACACGGGGCACTAGAGGGGAACGAAGCGTCCCACGCCGCTGCCCGCGAGCACGTCAGCCGGGCTTCCCTCGCCCACGCGCTCTCGGACCCGCGACAGAAGAGGCGGAGGCCGTACCCATTAACTATTCGGGCATATTACAATACTCCAGGCTCGAGCATCGAGTGTACCCTCCACCGCACCCTAAACTCGGCAGCGAAGAAAGCATGATCCTTAGACGCCTACAATGTAACGCGTACACTCACGGAAAAATAATGCACCGCCTCTATCCGACGCTCCACGGCTACCTCTGCTAACTCTGCAACGTACCTGGCACCCTGGCACACTTGCTCCTGGAGTGACCGTAGCAGGAAGGCAGCAAAATGCAACCGGAAACGGATGCGGAACGAGCACAAGAAGCAAACGAAGACCACCTATTCGAAACGTGGAAGGCCAAGCTCGCTCTCGGGGAGCTGGAAGATCAACAATTCGTCGCCAGGGCCAAGAGGCAGTCGATGCCAAAGGGTTCCTGGACTAACGAGCCTTCCCACCTTAGGGTGATACCGGGCGTCGTTCGGGACACTGTTTTGAATAATAAACGTTTCTCTCTCTCTCTCTCTCTCTCTCATTTGTTCGATCTGATCATGCATAATCAGTGTGTACACATCATATAGAAGGGGAGCTATCGCGGATTTCGTGACGTCGCGTGACAGACAGGTGAAGTGGGGGTGGTCCAAAATACTTTTTGATCATTCGCGGAAAGCTGATTGCAGAATTGGAATAGAAAAATTTGTAATAGTTATACGTTATAGCGCCCCTGCTTTTGGCCAAAAACAGCTTCAAATATGCGGAGCGCTGTTCTCGTCGAGACCATTTGGTTTTGCGGAGCTATAGCCTTGACGGCTGTGTGTGGATTTCGTCGGCAACATAGGAAGCGGGGTGTGCAGAAACCAGCGTCTTATTCGCCTGCCCCATGAAGAGCTGCCGGAAAGTGTACATAACGAATACATGACTGATTGGATTTCCGCCCCCTTTTATCTTTTTGTTTTGCATTAACACTTGACGCGGATTGTTCGTTCGTCATCGCTGTACGACCTTGTTGCAGCTGACAAGATGGAAAACTTTCAATCTCGGCGAGCCTTTCAATCTCCGCGCGTCGTGTCTCCCATTAACGCTGCTGTTGTCAGTGCTCCTAGTCGGCAAGTCAGCGTCATCTGCCTGTGGCGCCATGCAGTGAGTGGTCTGCATTAACGGATGTTACATGCTTCTCATCGTTTTTTCCCCTGCTCTTTTTAATGGTCATGCTTTTACTCTTGGATTTCTTCGATGTTTGCATTTCAAATGCGGCCAATATGTGTTTCCTTCGAAAGAATGTGATGTGTGACCTTGTGTCACACACGCACACACACACGCACACACACAAGCACGCACACGCACGCACGCACACACACACGCACGCACGCACGCACGCACATAGGCAGGAACACGCTTGACTGATCTATCATAAAGATCATACGGTATATCATTTATTTCCTTCGAACACTACGTGTGCAACAGCACGCGCCAAGCTAACGCTTGTAACCCAGTAATTAAAATAACAATAAGAAACAGTAATGAAAATAATTGTTTAAAATGTGTCGCATGCATTTTAAGACACTTCATCTTAAACCTGCACTCCAGAAGGTTTCGACAGGCGCCAAATGTGATATAGAAAAGAGTTGCAAGAGAGGAACGAGTCTGTGTGTTTCCTGCGAAATCAGTGTGTCGTAATGTAGCAATGTTTCACTTCTTTCATTGTCTTTAAAAGTGTAACAATTTGCCTCCGACAAACTTGCGAACTGGCTCCCTGAATTACAAGCAGAGATCACATTAAACAGTCGGTGTTGTTACCGCACTTTATGTACTTGTTAGCGTTCAGGCGTCAAATCCATTTATTTCATAGATTGCAGTTGTTGCTCCGGCGCTCCTGTCATTGTAAAGACATGCTAAGAGAGAAGAACTAGCTGGCATCGCTCATGATACCAACCTGTTGTAGATACACATTTAATAAGAAATAAATGGATTTAATTTAATTTTGATGTAAGATATCAACAATCGCTAAATTAAGCACGTGCATATGCGTCAATTAACTTTTTTTTAGTGATATCCATATGGCGTGCGATGTATTGAGTGAATGAATGAATGTTGTAGTAAGGATTTCTCATTGGCTTCTGCAAAATAAAAGCATATCGGAGATGGGGGGTCAAGAAACATACAAACTCGAAACTAAGAACATTGAGATGGCGAGAAAAGCAAAGTCCAGCAGACGTGGGAGATACTGAAAGGGAAATACCCTGGTAAACCGCCGTTTATACCTTTCCGGAGATTCCAGTTTTATCAGCGCTATGATGTGGTTGGTCGGTCACAAAACGTTTCCTTACTGGCGGGATAATCCACTCATCCGAAAACATTGCCGTCGGAGCATACTGCTGGTGGCACCTCTGGAGTGCAAGGGGCCCCTGATTTACTTGGCAAAAGATAGACTTTGCTAAGCCTTGTAGGAGGCTTATTGGAAAAGTCGATACCTGCGATTCTTTTCATCGCTTCTTTACCTCGTTCTTTTGTGTGTGTGTGTGTGTGTGTGTGTGTGTGTGTGTGTGTGTGTGTGTGTGTGTGTGTGTGTGTGTGTGTGTGTGTGTGTGTGTGTGCGCGTGCGTGCGCGCGCGCGCGCGCGCGCGGGTAAAATAGGGTGAATGATCAGCATAAAAATGCATTTTTCGGCCAAGGCAAAGAAAAGGTTATTGGGGGGGGGGGCAAGAAGAGGATAGATCTAAATTGAAAAAGCCATAGGATTCAGCTTCAGCTGTTTGTTTTATATTCGCATAATTAAATAATAGACAATGTGCACATGCTTCCGCTACATTGCACAGAACTCACATTACGCCGATCGCAGATTCAATGCTGATAATTTGCCTAGTTTTGTGCTATCCGGAAGAAAAATGACGTCTTGAGTGATTCTGGAATTCGTTTTTCTGTCATTGGTGCTTATGTTCTTACATAGACTCTATTGGGGGTTTGAATTTATGTATAAGCACATTTTCAATGTATGCACTTATAACGCGAACATTCAGTTGCAGGGAAGTTCTGTAATGTCATTTTGTTCATTCCATTCTTTGACTCGCGTTTTCGTAACGAACGGGCCAATGCAGACTGATCCAAAAAGAAAAAGAAATACGTCTGCAGTGGGCATCCTCAGTAAATAGTAAAGCTTACTGTAGCAACTGTGGATATGCAGCGATAGAGACTGCAGCTATGTTTCCGTTCGTGCTAGCGCTGTCTGAACCGATGTCATGCGGGCTCGATCAGGCAATATCGACTTAGCGGTAATAGCATGCACCGGCCAGAAGACGCGATACTGGCTCGCTAAGTCAGTCTCGCTTGCGCTAGTTGACCCCGCTAAACTTGGGTGCCTGTGTGCGGAAGCATGCCAGTACGCGTGTTGAAGTTAATAGCCTAGTAAATCAATGCTATCAGCTTCACCGTTCAGTGACAGTATAACTAACGCCTCAACATATACTGCTGGCACTGTTAGTTACAGCTCCGTCAACAACTGCGGCAGTAGCTACTGCAAGAAAAAAAAAAGGAATGTAGTTCAGAAAAGCAGACATCGAAAAGTGTAAAAGAGCGTATATTCTGAAAGATTTTATTATACCGTAGGAGCCAAAACTGTATTGTCAGAGCGCTCGTTGTGACTACACGATGAGATTTCATTCTACATTTTATGACAATCTTGTGTTCAAAATATTGGGCTTCGAAGATCGCAATATTTTGAACTCTGGGGTCGGTGCTAAGTCGGTCATGATGAGACCGTAGCGCAGCTGGGTATAGTCTTGTGTATTCTTGGTTTCAAAGTTCGTTCTCTTTGATTTCAAAGTTCTAGCTCTGCTGTGGTAAAAAAGTGTATATATATCCTCTTATACGTATGGTGGCGGGCTGGGAGTGCAGAGTTGCTGAGTGATAAGGTGGTAATTTGTGTAGAATGTACGCGAAAAATCATTTTGGGTAGTGCAGCAGAAATTTGTAGAAGTGTATGCCATTCCCATTCATGTTTACTCTTCAAGAAGCGTCTTTCTGTTCGTTCTACTAAAACAACAATTTTATCTATACGCACCAGCCATAAAACGTCTACCATTGCCATGGAGCTCCCTTCAGTGTGTGCAGCTTTCGCTTACGCTTTGTGCGCACCAATCATAAATACGGTGGCTGTCCTCTCAAGCAGCACTTTTCTCCCTGAAGTTGGCGTATGCGAGAAAGACCCATATGTTCAAGAGAACAACTGTATACATAACCGAGCCGTGTAGTTTTCACCGCAACATTCTGTTTCACTGCTTGCATTTAGTGCCTCACCGCATACTCATATTTTTTTATTTAAGTGAAAATGAAAGAAATAGAAGTGGCCACCCAATAATTGTGACGGCTACTCTTTTTCACATGATAGTAACAATATATAAAAGATATATATACTGTAAGATAAGAAGAAGCAACGTTATAGGTCCGAGAAATGTAGAGCAGAGTTTGGTAAAAATTGTAAATAAAGTTCGCATGCAGCCCTAGACGAACGCGCAGATACGGAGACAAGTTGCACCACACATTACGCTGACTCCTGACATGTATGCGTATTCACAGTTCCAAACACTTCCACGAGGCCACGCTGCAGTCTAAGATGAGCACTGGTGCAGATGAAGAAGATACACATATCAAATAATGCACGCACAGATATACGAGAGTAAGAAGCGGGCTTCATCACACGAGACGCACAAAAAAGAGTACGACCACGTATTCATACTATTCGCTAAAGGGGTACGAATGCGACGGCACTGTCGGGAGTGCTGTCGGGCGGCGCTCTAAATGTGCCCTCAAGTGCAAGGCGGAGCAATACAGCAAACCCTCCACAGTATCGACCTGACATGATGGTTTTTACATGCCGAGCGGTATTGAAAAGCGCGACTTCGTTTACATAGTATTTGGCTAAAGGTCACTTCTATGAACCAGTACTTAATCAACGTGCAACTCATGCAGTCATCACTGTGCAATGGCATGAAACATATCTTTACATAAAGACGCGCCTTGCTTCCTCGGGAGCTATTTTGAATGCTGCTTTAAATTTCATCTGCAGCTTC
Source organism: Dermacentor variabilis (assembly GCF_050947875.1). NCBI lineage: Eukaryota > Metazoa > Arthropoda > Arachnida > Ixodida > Ixodidae > Dermacentor > Dermacentor variabilis. The sequence continues at coordinate 110,171,092 of NC_134568.1, read as the reverse complement.
TTCAAGAAGCACCAGGCACTTTGACCTTGGGACACGAATGCGTGCCTAATATCCCTCGGGGGCAGTGACCTTGACAAGCCATGCTCTAGGTACTTCTTGCAGTTTCTTTTAAGAAGTGCGGTATGCTTGAGTACTAATGAAAGCAACTCGAAGCTTCTAAAGTACGCTTTCCTACAGTCGAACGCTTTTACAACGAACGCCCTTACAGCTAAATGACCTGTAAAACGAAGGATTGATAATGTCTCGTCCGAATTGCAATCTTTCAAGTGTATTGTGAACGCCTCAATAGCGAAGACCAATATAACGACTTTTTCTCTACAATGGAATAATTACGGCGTCCTGGACAGCTAGTGTGTTGCTTTACAACGAACGCCACGTAGCTATGCCGCCGCTACCCTCCGCTGACGTCACCGAGGTGCGCTCTACGCTAGCGCTAACGGCAGCGCTAGCGACGTACTTGACGAGCCTGCCCATATGAAGAGTAATCCTGGCGCGCTATAACGTAAAGCTGTTCCAAATGTTTCTATTCCATTGCTGCAGTGAGCCCTCCGTGATTCGTCAAACATTTTTCGGGCCACTCCAACTTCACCTGTCTGTCACGCAACGTCAACAAAACCGCGAGAACTCCGCATCTGCTGCCGACGTGTACAAACTGATTGTGCATGATTAGACTAAACAAAAGAAAAATAATTACTTTCGAATCTTCGCCCTTTTCGCCTATAGCACTCCAGTATTGGTCAAAAGTTCTAGAGCTGCACCCACATTGGCCTCTATATCACGCGACGTCACAAAACCGCGAAAACTCCCCAGGTCAAAGTGACGTGTACGTATTAAAGGTGCATTATTATGCCGAAGAAAGGTTTTTTTTCGGAATAGCCGAAGACTACCTCATTCCGACAGGAATAAAAGTTGGCTGCCCGCTGATCACTCTTGCACTGGCTACTCGTAGCTCCCAGGAGAATGGGTTTATTTGCGTATTATAAAACATTTTGTGTTACATTATAATGTTATCGAACCCTTCCGACACGTGTACGGCATTGCTCTGCCAACTATTCATCCGGAGAATTCATTAAAGCGGCATTTTTATCCTCTCGTTGCACGCCGCCGCGAGTTTTCACCAGCCACCACAATCTAAGTAAGGGAAAGCAAGCCAGTTGCAGACGCCGGAAACACTCTCTTCATCCATTTATCTACTTTCACTGCCCCAGCGAAACCCTCTCCACTTCGGCGTGTTCCTCAGCTCTTGTCAGCCAATTAGATAAGAACCTGTCAGGGTACGCAGTGTAGTTCACTTTGAAAGAAAACAAAAGGGACCTCCTCTAAGCGAGTAAAGCATTTGATTTAGCTATTTAAATAACGTTGCGGGTCACCGTGCGATGCTTATACGTCTGTGGTTACATAAATTTGAAGTAAGGAAATTGGAATAAAAGCAGATTGGAATAGTATTACGTTATACGGGCGCTATAGCGTAAAGCTATTCCAAATTTTTCTATTCCAATTCTGCTATCGCCCTGAACGATTGGTCAAAAAATTTTCGCCCCGCCCCCACTTCGCCGTCCATAACACGATGTCACGAGAAACGCGAAAACGCCCCCACCTCATTTGACGTGAACACACTGATTATGCATGGTTCGACCCAACAAAAAAAAATATATTTTTGGTTCGACGCCTCTTCGCCATTAGCCCTCTGATATTGTTTAAAAGGTTTCAGGCTGCACCCACTTCACCTGTCCGTCACGAGCCGTCACAAAACAGCGAAAACACACACATCAAAGTGACGTGTACGCGTTATAAATGTATTAGTATGCCGAACAAAACTGCTTTTTTTTATGAATAGCCGGAGACTGCCCCTTTCCGAAAGGAATAGAAGATGGCTGACCGCCGATAGCTCTAACACTGGCTGCTGTAGTGGCATACCACGTGCCTATCTTCAAGGAGACGGGAGCTGCCATACTACGTGCCTATCATCGAGGCGACGAGAGCTCCCACTTCTCCGTGACGAATCAAGAATTGGACACGGGAGGAGACTTCAAGAAGCACCCAGCCATCTCCGCGACGAAGCAAGAATTCGTCGCGGGTGACGTCATCACCCGCCACGCCTGGTTCCTGCTGACGAGGAGTCGCCAAAGGTATTTAATGGAGAACCGGCCCATTGTGAAGGGAGAGAGGCGCCTCCAGCTGCCCAGTAGGTCTGATGCGCTCTTACAGCTACATGTGCGCTTTCATCCACTTTCTGTAAATATTGTATAAAGTTTTTCGTTTCTTCTTCGTCTGCGGAAAGAAACCGTCTCTTGTCCATCACCCCGAAGTCAGAACACAACTCGGAGCTGCCGGGGAAAATGGATTTCTTTGTGCATAATAAAAAAAAATTGCGTGGTGGTATAACGCTATCGAGCGCTTTCGGTGCGTATACGGCGCGCTGTCGGTTCGATTCCCACCGCCACCGGGGACCCGCTGGTTCTTAAATTGGCACAAGCGTTCCCCAGCCTCGCCTTCGGCTTTCTTCAGGGGTGACGGGCTTGGGAAAGGAGCCTGCGCCCCAAATTCCCGTCGAAACATATGAGCACCGAAAAAACAAGAGTCTATGTCTATATACGACATCGCTGTGCCGACTCTTCCTTGCTGAGGCTCCATTCTAGCGGCATTTTTAACGTTCGGTTGCGCGCTGGCACGATTTTCGGCCAGCCACCTCAAGCTAAGTAAAGGGAAGCGGACCAATCACAGACGTTGGCACCACCCTCTTCATCCGGTTATCTACTTTCGCTGTGCCTGCTCGGCCCCATAGAAATCCTCTCCGCTTGAGCGTACTCCTCGCCTCTTTTCGCCAATTCGGTACGAAAAGCTGCTCAATGTAGGCAATGCTATTCGATTTGAAAGTAAAAAAAAAGCGACCTCCTATAAACGAAGAGCGCCGTTGATAGGGCTGTTCAAACAACGCTTCGGGTTATCGCCCGATGCTTGCTTCGGCGTTTACGTAAATTTGACGTCAAGAGATTGGAATAAAAACAGATTGGAATAATTTTACGTCATAGGGCACCACCGCCCTGGCTGCACTGATCCAAGGAATCACAAAAGTTTTGCAGTTTGTTGTAACGTATCAGCGGGTGCGACGGTTCAGAATTAAGTCGCAGTTGATGACGGCGGGATGATCTAAACGGAAATGACGATCGACGACGTCTTCCAAGCCACATAGGACGCGAATTTCAGCGAAGGTGACAGTGATGAAGAGCCTGTAAACGAACCAAAAAGTTCGACGGCATGATAGGCGATAGCCGCATTCGACGATCCGCAGTATTAATTTGTGTAGCCCCTGGCTGCGTTTCACCGCGATGCATACTGTGAATCTCGGTGCAAATATGCTCGCCTGAGTCGCATATTCTCCCACGCAAAGTGTGCGCGACACATTTCACTAAGGTTCTCTTTCATTCATGGCAAATAAAGGTTTTCTGTTGAACATGCTTAGCCTGCTCTATTGTGAGCCTTGTGTTGCGTCACCTTAACGAATTGATCTGTATAACAAAAGATTTTGCAGGCAGCGGGCATTTGGTTACAAAAAGCCATTGAATGTATGTAATGTAGGTTGTTCTTAAACAGAAATTTTACAAATCGCCTGCGGCATGCAAAACAATTTGTTCTTTTTTTTTAAATCTCTATCTTAAAAGAAGTAGCCGGCGCCAATTAAAGGTGACATCTCCTAAGTACCGTATAACAAAAAAAAATGCAGTTTGACTCCGTGAGCGATTACTGCAAGAGGCGGACATTTGTTGCACAAAAATTCAGATGATTAATAGACTAATTAGTTTTGCTAATTAATCATTCTTTACTCTAACTGATTTACGCCACATATGGACATTTAAGGAATTTAGCCGGTGAGTTCACAATGCATAACCACTTAGAACGAATTCCGCGGATAACGCGAGTTCCAAAATGTGCGTTCAAAAAAAATGTGCGACAAATTTCATTGGCGTTCCAGTAACTTTTGTGTTTCAGGGCTTAAACAGGCATTTCGTTAAAGTAGAGTATATAAGCAGAGCAACAGTGCCGTCAAACTTTCTACAGTAAGTTTGACGGCGCTTACTTCGAAACTGGTGATTGTGTGAAAATTAGTTCCACGTGCGTGTGTCTTAGGAACTGACTGGATTCATTTCATAATTTTAAGACCTTTTTCATCCGCGATGTGGCAGCACTGCGTTCATGACCCCAGAGAACATCCGGTCAGCCATTTACGAGAGTCATGTTAGCCAAGAAAAAAAGAAGTATTTTGCCGCATACTACACTGCAGGCACATATTCTTGATGTTTTCAGATAAAAGAACGTGCGCAACGCGTCGAACTCAGGTGCGGGCTTTTTTTTTTGTTGCACTTAACAATACAATTCATTGTCAAATACTCCAACTCCCCAACAAAGCTGGTGCCAGCTGGAGGGTCCTGTAAGTTTATAGGCTAGTGTAACTTCTGTTGCTCGTGACGGCTTAACCGGAAGTCTTCTGGGAACTCTGTTTGTAAACATGAAAAGGTCTAACAAAAGTACTTGCAATGGTTATCAAGCTTATTCATGAAGGTTTATTAATTTGTCAAGCATTTTGATTAATTGCGCAAGCAATATCCGCTTCCTAGAGTAATATGGTTCAATGAACACATTTGTGCTCTATGCCGCAGGCGAGTTATAAAAGTCATGTTCATTATTGACTAAAAAATTTACCGACCGTGCAAGCGAAGCTCAGGATTAGCGGCTCTTCGTTGTCGTAACGCCTCTGCTTCGCGCTCCCTCACGGCGTGGTCGGCTCGTCGAGGACAAGCCCTTTCTGAAGCGAGTTCCCGGCGGCGTTCATCAAACGCCGCCTTTTCTTCGGCCGAACGCACAACGCGTGGCCCGCTCCCGCTGCCGTTCCTTCAACGCAGCCTACCCTTCGGCAGAACGAATCAAACGCGGCCTCCCCATATGACTGCCGAGCCTGAGCTGGCGGGAAACGACGGACGTGAGGCTGTTGTAATGTGCATCATGTTAGTGAATGTATTAACAACTCAGCTGGCCATTTGTGGCAAATCCGAGAAGAACGAGTTATCTGAAAAGTACTGTTCCTGCAGTCTCCTTGGAAACCCTTCACCATGCGTTAAAGCGACCGCAAATTTCACGGCGTCACCGGTAACCCGAACCGCCAATTGGAGGAGGAATTTCACCATTTGGAGAGGCACAAATAACAGTTCAGTTACGTAGCAATGTACAGTGGTGTTCAATCGACGACAAATTTTGAGCATTGCTTCTGTGAAGATTCGTTCGTTCGTAATACCAAAGTTCGTAGGTCATGCGAAGTTGTGCATGGCACTAGTGCTGCTTAGCGCTGTCATTGATTCGGGGCTGCCAAGATTGTGTGACTTTTCCACTTACATATATCTCAAGGCTTTGGGGGATCTGCGGGTATTCCTCGTCTCAGAATATATCAAAAAAGAGTCATGTGAAAAAAGAAAGAAACAGTGTATTCCTTGGTTCAGCAGAGAACAGGTGTTTCTGAGTGAGATAGATAGATAGATAGATAGATAGATAGATAGATAGATAGATAGATAGATAGATAGATAGATAGATAGATAGATAGATAGATAGATAGATAGATAGATAGATAGATAGATAGATAGATAGATCCCGTGCCTTTAAATCCACTTTTCAGAGCTGTGCAGAGCGCTCTGAAAACACAGCTGCTACGCTTGCACTTTTACGCTTTTGCGTCGAAGCAACCATAGAGCCTGTCCGGCAGCGGGTGCATCAGTAAATCGACGCAGAAATATTGAACCGCTACTCCGAACACGGTTCGCTGCGCGCAGTTATTACGCAACAAAATTTTAGTGACTAAGTCTATTGGCTCAGTTTTCTTATTTTATAATTCTTCCTCTTACTGTTATGTTCGGTCATAGGAGAAATCAATGGCAGACTGAGGAGAGACAGATCGAATATGTCAGTCGGCAACGTTTGAAAAGACGCTAACGCTGACATCCGCGCTAATGCTGGTTCGGTTTGTCTCTGCTGAGCTTTTGATCGTTTAGTTCTGGCATTTACACTTTTTAATGTCTGTGGATTTAGTCTGTAAAAAGAACCAGGAGAAATGAGGGGCTTAATTTTTAGTAACGACTGTGCAACGCCAAGAACTATGATGCCGAGGAATGCATAGGGGAGTTAAGTGGTCCTTGCTGAACTGCATATTTAATTACATATTGGGATTGCATTTTTGATTAATGAAGAATTCCGAACAAAGGAAAAGCGAAGTAAATGTGCGAGACTAGAGAACCTTGCGCCGGTGGCATTTTAGTAAGTAGAGTAAGGAATGTATTGGTTAATGGGTTTGAAGCATCACCGCTAAAAAATTTGGCCGCCCAGCAGACGAAGATAGCTAATAGGGCAGCATAAGCAGTGAATTACGTTGGAACTAAATGATGGCAAAAAGAAAAAAAAAACATCATCGACTGATGCGCAGTTTCTGCTCACAGAGTGGAATATATCTGCGCACTTCACTACGGCAGAATATTGTGGAACGTTCTTTATAAATGCTACAATCTAACAACGCACGAATGACGCGTTTTCTGCGTATGATATCTATGAATTGGGGACACCAACAACCACCGCTTCTAGCAGCTGCGAATGGAAACAGGGGAAGTGTCAGTGTTTCTCTTTTTTTTCTTTTTAACGCGACCTAAACCATACCGCTCACAAACCATACTTGATCAGAATAAATACACCTTAAGCGACAAGCCACGCATTACGTTTACGCATCCTAGTGGTCGAAAACTTGTTAAAACTGCATGCGATGTTTGAAGCATGGGATTCAATGAAAACTGTCGAAATTTAGAGGCATTATTGGTCAGACAAAAATTCTGCGAAGAGTAACTGGAATGTTTTATTGGTTTGACAAGAGCTGATAACTTTCAGTTCGTTTCAGCAACGCGTTTCAAGGCGACCGAGAAGCTCGTCAGAAATTACCTTGTTCAGAACGGTGACCAGATCAATCTCAAAGTTATAGGTCGATCCCCGGCTCATGGGTGTCTACGTACAAGCTTGTGTCAATGCCCGATCAGTGTGATCCACCGGAGGCCAAACAATGATGACGTGAACCTGAGTTTACTCGTTCGGTTCCGAGCTTCGCTGTAATTCGGTTCAGATAAGTGATGGGCCGCACACACTGCTTACATATTTTGCTTGCGCCTTCGGGAGAATAGACAGCTTTAGTTGGCCGTCCGTAACCACCCACGCACGCAGCGCGCAAGGCCGTGCGTACGCAGCGAAGCGCGCGCGCACGAAACGGCAATTGTTGGCCGGATGCAAAAGTTGAGAAGGGGATTGCTGATTTGCACGTGCAGGAGCTGGTAATATGTGCTACTCATCGCCGCCATATGCCCACTTCTGAAACTGCGTAGCCAATATCAGAAGCCACGAAGTCAAACAACAAGCCAAGGTCAACCACTGCCACACCTAGAGTGTTTAGCTTCGGATAAGGTGGACCGGTCTTTGGGATATTCTACTTCACGTCTGTACATGCTGCGGCGTTGAGAGGGAAGGAAAATTACACCGAAAATGTCGATGAACACATAAAAAAAAATGTGATGACGTAATGGCCCGCCTAAGAAGTGAGGCGCGCCATTACGCTCTCTACTTCTCTACTTCTCTACTCCTGTGTCCTGTCTGCACGCCTCACTTCTTTTTTGCATACTGAATCCTTACCAACTAGCTCAGCTTTCTGTCGTTCTACGCGCCTAAGAGTGAGGTTAAAAAGGAAATAAAGGTTTGAACGCATGCACAGTGTCAGTACTTTGAGGCTACGTTGTACAAAAATAAAAACGAAAAATATCCGCACAGCACACCTTCTTGCAATAACCGGTGAAGGTCATGGTCCAAGAATAATCCTTAAAGAAAGTGCATGATTCTGTATTGTTGTACATTGCTCGCATCAGTTATCTCCGCTGCCCCCGCATCTGTTGTCAAGCATCAATCGTTTACTGCTTCTTTATGTCGGACTGGGTAGTTACTTTCCGATCACGTTTCGTTGGACCGTGGTAAACTTCTTTGTTCGCCGCACATACGTCATTCTGTGCACACCATTCTGTCCGCGACAGAGAGTGAAAGAAACCAACACAGATGGCGCATATATATATATATATATATATATATATATATATATATATATAGCGGCAGCGTAGCAACATTTTTAACCTGCTCTTTCGAACTTTTTAAATTGATTCCTAGACCCGCACGTTCTGACACTTAAGCGCACCACGCTGCACAAGTCGCATAAAATCTTCGCCTCTTGCACGCAGCAGAAGTGCTTGCCGAATGGATTCCGGCAATGCGAAGATGGTCGCCAACGGCACAGCGCACGACGCGGCGAGTGAGGTGCCACATTTATGTTTGTTTTCCACGCTTAATGACGTCCGTATGTCAGCCATCTAATCGGCCCAGAAGACCCAAGAGAACAAGTAAGACTGTAACCTGCGGTGAAATGGAATTTCAGGCGAAGGTGCGACTTAACGCTTGCTCCCACTCTGACGCCTCCTTCACAGCCCTGAAAGCCGCCCCAAGAAGGAGTGAATCTTTCGCGGAATGAAGCACTCTCTTTGGCTGCACCTATACCGCTGCCTGTCCGACCGGCGACGTGGAGGCACGCATCGTGTTCTGGCAAGTGTCGCGGGAATGTCCCGGCCTCGATGCAACGCGAAGGACGCACAGAGGGCCCGCCATCTACTTTACGAATGATTCTGTCAGGCTTCGGGCTGATGTCGGCACACATCACTGTCGATGCGGTACTACAGGGTCGCTACGAATTAAGCAATTTTTGTTCTTCACGATCCTTCTGCCAGAAGGCTATGCACGGTGTCGAAGTTGCACCGACAGCATCGGCAGGGTGTGACACACGGGGTGATCATTTCGAAGTTTTTGCGGAATTTTTAAAGATCACCTGTGGCAGACAGCATAATTCTTCTCCTTATGCTGGATTATTGAAAAAGGCGGGCAATATTAGCACAATAAATCGAAATAGATATTCAACTAATTAGCGAAAATTTACCAATTATCTGCTTACATAATTATTTTACGGTGCATACTGCAATTTAGGAATTGTAGCCGATGAGTTTCGAAGGCGTATCCACTTGAAATTAATTTCGAAGATGACACCAGCTTCGTGATATTATTTCCCACAGTGTGGGTCGATTACATGGACGTTCTATGTACTTTTGGGCTTCACTGCATGAAAGAGCGTTTTGTTAAAATGTAAGTGGAACAACAATGCATTTTTACTGCGAGTTTGATGGCACACGCCGCCAAACTGGTGTTATTCTAGAAATTCATTCCAAGTGAATACGCCTTGCAAAATCACCGGCTGCTATTTGTTAATTGGCGTACGTGCCAAATAGTATTTAATTAGGAAGTTTATTGGCGCATTTTTGTTATTAGGTGAATATGTATTTTGATTTCGAATGCAAGAAATGTCCGCATTTCTGAATAATTCAGCTGAAGTACTAGAATTATGTTATTCTCAGCTGGCGATATTTAAATATTCCGTAAAACTTAAAAAAATGTTATCACATCATATATCAACTGTGCGGCTGCCATGACTGTTTCGTGGGATCCGAGATTTCACGCACAGCCAATTGATGTGAAGATGGCCATGATTGCGACCACGAAAGTAACGCGTTTTCTGTTCAGATGCGAAAGGCTTATACGCAATGTAAAGTGTTTATTAAAAAATGAGTTTACAATACGCCGCCCTTAATTTATGTAATTGTGTTGAATATTCTTGCATGGGCCTGCAGGAACTTAGAGATTAATCCTGGCCGCGTCGATGCACGTTGTCAGGCAGCTGGAAGTCTATTTCGTCCAGCGACATTGGTCACGTCGTGCGATAAGCGCTGGTTCTCGTCACACCAGCGAATCTACGTAAGTAGCATTGTGCTGGATCATCACTTGGGAAGAAAACCGCTTGGGAACGAGGAGGGATAATTTTTCATCTGCTGAAGGGTTCAGGTGTCTGCCTTGAGCGATACCAGTTACAGTATCCGCGGCAGGACACTTCAACTGCCTTGATATTTTCTAAAGCGAAGAGCTTTATTTGGCTCTTTCGCCCGTTTTCGTGGTCGGTGGTTAGTGGTCGAACTTTCACTGTCGGTACAAAGGGTGAGTGCCTTCGTGCAACCGACTTGCTAGGTGCGTTCGTCGCCAACGGTGCGCATATATCAAATAAAAAAAGCTTTTGATGCAAACGTAGTTCTCACAAACATATATTCAATGGAAAAATAAATATTTTAGCAAATATTATTGAAGATCCAGGGCTGTCCCGGAAGTTGTAAAGGTAGGCAGCGGGCGAGAATGCGAAAGTAGAACTCGACTTCGTTGCAGACATGCGTTGGGGATGTCATTGTGCGTGTAAGCGAATAGCCGGGTCTCTCGACACATGCTCTTGCACGAGAGTTTTGGCGTGTTCGGAGGTTTACATTCTATAGTGGAGCGCTGGGAAAGAATTGCCCTCCTCTTTCCCCTGCGGCACCTGCAGGAGAGGGCTCCGGCACCGCTGCACAGGGGCTGCTTAAATGTTATGTTCTCCATCGAATTACGTACTGAAACAACAAGCGCTAGCTCAATGTCCTCAATGCAACAAACACGCGTCTTCCATCGCAATCATTCCTTTAATAAAGCAAATAGCTTTCTAAAAGCGTTCATCTTGCGCTTACATTGAGAATCGTCGTTGACATTTCCTGCACAATTCTTTTCCTGTTTCTTTTCAGCGAAAACAGTGAGGCTGCGGGGCTTCTGGCAGGCCTGTAATTTATCCTTCTGGTCGTCCATGTGTTCCTTCGCTGAGTACAGTCAAGTACCTTGAATTGAACCTATTCCCTGGATTCGCAAACTCGTAGCACCAGGCATGCGTTCTAATCCGAGGAACCCTACGGGCGCCTGACGTGAACGGATTGCCGTGCATTTCACTGCTAATCCTCAGTATGTTTCCTTTCGCGCACTATTTTTCCATGTCACGAGCTTCTTTACCGACTTATGTGGGCTGCGTCCGAAACGCGAAACACGCCTTTCATTACTGTTTACCGAGGGCATGTTTAAGACCTATTTTTCTCACTGCTCCTTTAATTTCCTCGCCTAATCACCCTGTTTTCAGCGTATGTGGTCTTGCTCTCTTTGTCACTGTCCTCGGCGTTCTCTGGGTGTCCAAGAAAGTTCCGCGCGAGTTTCCCACCCAAACGGCTCTTCGTATCGAGCCGCTTCGTTCGAATATATTCACGGGTGCGCGCACACTGTGACGCCTTCAGCGCGGGTCACGGGACTGAGCGCAGACTCTCTGCGTGGTATGTGTCCCCTTTCTCTTTTGGTGTGGTTGCCACATCGTATAGCGCACTGCCCCCGACCCGGGGCACGTGTTCTTCGGTGCGGAACAAGAGTTCCAGGAGACGGCGCGCTTTCGCCGGCGGGGCTCGGCCGAGCGCAGAAGTGAAAACGGTTTCCGGCTTCCGCAAGCAAAAAGGAGTCAAAACGATGGAAAAAGGCCGGCGGCTCGCCGACGTTACGGGATCATCGCTCACACTTAACGGGTGAAACACATGCGTGTGCGCGCGCTCGCGGACGACAAGGTTCCGAGGGCAAATCGCAGTCGTGCCAAACTACGACGCGAAGCTAGGAAACGTGCGAAGTTGTGACACGGCATTAGCTTATTCCGTGTTCGCCTCAGTCGTACTCTGGCGTCATTCTCTTCTATTTCACAAACGTCTTTGGCGCGTGTGAACGTGGCGGACACCTTGATGAGAGCTTGGAGAAAATGACGTTTTGTAGAGTTACGACGCCCTATAAGCCATTTTCCTTCCTAAAAACTTCGTTATATGACACCGCGAGGACCCGAAGAAAGTTCAAATGAGCAAAAGCGATGGCGAAAGAAAAATGTCCTAGGTGGCTTAGTACGGTGCGACGAAGGGCAAGCTTGGCTATCGAATGCTCATCTAAATGATCGTCAGTATACTCCATGAAAATGTTCACATCCATTGCCTCGTTTAGTTTTCTTTCTTTGCCTGTTTACTTTGAGCCGCTCAAGAAAGTTCAAATTGAGTTGGTGTACCACTCTGGCCATGCCCAAGAATGATGTCTCGTAGGCCTTATCGCGCGCAATTCTCATTTCACGGCTCGATTGAACTAGAGAAGTAAAACGAATATGGTCTTGCTTTGGTCCCGCTAGTTCGAACCACTTCAATGTAACCTGCGCCGTGGTATTGTGAAACTTCGCATTGTCGGAACTTTGTGGTGTGATTTCAACGAAGGCAACGAGATCTATCGAACTACGGGGGCTAGAAGAAAGGGAGGGAGTGCATGAGGACGGAAGTTTCATTTATATACACTCTAAAAACTAGGCAGAGTATCGCAGGAGTTAAGGGGCCGATTTACTCTTTAAAGCATTGTTTTACTCTCGCAAAATATCGAGTGGAGTGAAATGCATTGTTCGATCCGTCAGCAAGGAGAGAGTGAAATGTTCTGTTCACTCTGCTCTTCTGACAGAGAGTAGAATGCCCGTTCAACTCTTGCGGTAATAGATAACAAAACGCAGCGTAAGTTCCTGCTTCAGCTGTCGGAGGCTGGCCCCGAACATGGCGATGTATCCCTCCCGCACGCTGAGCAAAGAGCACACCGTTTTGCTTCTAAGAGAACAGGCAGCCACAATGCAAAGGAAACGGAGCCAGCGTTCTACTTCTTCACTTGTTGTCCCACCGCGCGCGCGCACAACATCGCGGAACAGCTCAGCACCGGAGAAAGGTGATCAGCTGGCAAGTGATCGTCCAGTGAGCAGGAACGACGGCCATCCAAGGGAGACTGTGTGTCAGCCATCTCGCGTCGCCGCAGAAATAGGACAGTTGTTCGTCATTCGTTGGATATAACAACAAATCCTCCATGGTAAGTGAACTCTAACTTACGTGCACATTCTGCGTATATGACATGCTATCGACAGGAAGTAGTCGCGACGTTTAGCCGACGCGATTGATAACGGACTAGGCAAGCGCACTTTGTCTCTCGATGTCAAATAAAAAAGCCAGTCATCGCGATAACTGTATGCGATTTTACCACTTGCTGCTATGCGTAAGATTTTTGAACATCGCAAACGCTGACAGAACCATTGTACGTTCATTGAGACCTTAGGCGAGGGGACGCATAAAGTGGTTTGTTCACCAGCCCATGATTCCGAGCCCTATGCGGAGCGTGCTTATCGTGCGTTTTGTGTGTTCGAATTTTTTCAGTTTTGCGGTCTAGTGTGTACGGAACGCTGCTGAAATAACATAAAAGAAGGCGTCATTTTGCTGGCGGCATGCTTTCGTTATAATAAGCCGCGCGCTTGATGGTGTCATTCACTCATGGGTAATCTGCGCCCACTGAAGTTACCTGCAGTGCCAATGCTAGTTAGAAACATTGTCGCAGGCATTAAGCTGCATGCTGCAAGAGGTCAGTTGGGCACGTTATCTTGAACATACTGAAAACGCATGACAAATTCATATTTAAGGCTGAAAAAGACAGCTGTTTTTGCTCATGTATTGAAATGGTGTGATTATATGTCTGATTTTATGTCTCGTATTGCAGTTTTCGAACACGGTGCGAATGTGAAAGGGTGCTTATGTGTACGAACTCGGCGAATTGTCAAGCGGCGAGTTATGCATCGGGATCGCACAAAACGGCTACTGCGTGGAAGTACAGTTGCAGGGGCGTTTTGCATACGTTTACTGTTTTGGACATGCCTGTGCATTTGCTAATATGAGTTGGCGCTTCAGAGTTATGTCATATGATCACTCTTCCTCTGGGGGTTACAAGCGTAATCTGTGCATTTTGATACTGCATGACAGATCCAAGTGTGTTTATCGCTTTGATATTTTTAGTGGAGAAATAAAGTATCAAGATAAAATGTTGCCTTAATTCTGTGTGACCAGTCGTCTGTCTTACACAAAACAAGGAGTTGGACTAATGAACTAATAACTGCGGTCTAACTGCAACTTCTACATGCCTTCAAGAATGTAAAATGCTAGATTTCAAACTATAGTCGAGTCTGTCGAAAATGAGCTTGATTGCGCACCTCATAAATGAAAATAGGTTCATGCCTTTTAGTAAGCTTTAGATGCAGGCCGCTGTGAACTGTTTCTTGTTTGTCTTGAAATGTGGGTAAGCTTGCTATAACAAGCCTTGTTGCCCATTCTTATAAGCACATCCAGTAACATCCATTCAACTGGTGGACCATACTTTCATCCCTGCTGAGCATCATGTTTGCAGATGTGATCCTGAAATTATAGCTTGAGCAGTGGCACAGCCAGAGATGTCGCGGGGGCCACACTGGGCACGTGCTTAGGATGCGTCACAAGTGGTGTTTAGGACACACCAGACTAATGACAGACTTATGACATCTCACAATGAGCAATATTCTATTTATCAGCAGGAGTATTTTAACATTGGTGCTGAGCGAGGAGGAACTGTCCGCTATTTCTTTTTTGTTTAAATTCAAAAATTGAAGTTAGTTTGGCAGTTGACTGTTGCAGTCATTCAGATCTTTCGCATGCATTTCAGTAGGAAGACTAAGAGCTAAGACTTTATTTTAGTGCCGTAACCTTGACTGTCTTGATGTTGTTTAAACCATGTGCTCGTGTTGACTTTTGCACACGATATTTTTCAGGCACCCGCTTTATATAAAGCAAGAAGGCAGCTGCAAGGACGCAACGATGTCAAAGAGCCAGCCCAGCGCGACTTCAAGTAGTGCAGAGGAGCGCATGCTAAAGAATCAAAATACATTGCCTTATAAATTGGACAGTAAAACTAGAATGTGGGTATATTGGGTGCACCATTTGACTAAATGTCACAAAACTTTCAAAATACAGAATGTCACACCAAGATGAAAATTCTCACGTGCTGTAGGCAGTCATTTCAACATTGCATTTTTTTAAATGTCTCTGATGGGAAAGTCAAGATTAAGTATGCTCTCTGGAGGCAAACTCATAGGAGCAAGTCTCATTGAAGAGTTAGAAATATGTTTTAAATGAAAGCTCATTAGTTTTGTGAGAAGTGACCGCTTTTTGTCTTGCCTCTCAACAGATTTATCCATGTGACAAAAAAATATAATATGGAGCCGACAAACAAACAGACCAAGGACAACATGTGGGAAATTACTTGTACTTACTAAATGAATTAAAGAAAAGATAAATTAATGACAACGAAAGTGGATGAAAAAACAACTTGCCGCAGGTGAGGAACGATCCAACGTCTTCGCATTACGCGTGTGATGCTATAACCAATTGAGCTACCGCGGCGCCCTTTCCCCATCCACTTTCTTGGGTATTTATGTTTTTTTTTACTACTAGAACTAACCTTAGGAGTGTTAGCCAGCGCCACCACTCTCAAATATTGGCGGCGGAAAAAAAATAGTGGTACAATAACATTGCAGATTTGCTTAGTGACATAATAGATGCAATGAGCACGGGGCCTGGGTTCACTATAAAAAGCAACAGCTCAAGCTTGATTAGCTGCTCACATAATTTACCAGCACCTAGGTGCAAGAGTGCAAATACAAGCCACTGTCATTCTGTATTTTAAGCCCGCCGTGGTTGCTCAGTGGCTGTGGTGTTGGGCTGCTGAGCACGAGGTCGCGGGATCGAATCTCGGCCACGGCGGCCGCATTTCGATGGGGGCGAAATGCGAAAACACCCGTGGGCTTAGCTTAGATTTAGGTGCACGTTAAACAACCCCAGGTGGTCAAAATTTCCGGAGTCCTCCACTACGGCGTGCCTCATAATCAGAAAGTGGTTATGGCACGTAAAACCCCAAATATTATTATTATTATTATTCTGTATTTTAAACGCTGACATGGGGCAGAAAGAGTTTAATGTCTTCCCTTTTATCTTTTTTTTACACCCTAATTTTAGAAGTGTGGCTTCGTCTTAGGTTCCAGAAAGGGGAAGCATTGGGGCAGAGTAACCCAGGTTTAAGAAGTCATTATCGTTTACGTGCATGCTTATGAAATCAGTTCATTAGAACCACTCACGGCTCCCAAAGCGGGAGCAAGGAGCAAAATCTTTAACTGTGTACCCCGTGGTGCGCACCTTACGTCTTAATTAGAATCCAGAGTCGCATGCAATTGAAAAATTAATTTGGCATATGTAAAATTGTGATTTCTGCTTCTGTGAATTGTCATATGAGTGCTTCTGGCAGGCATATGATATTTTTATTAGGGTGACTCCATCTACTTGCCAACCAAGTATGCTAGTGGAGGCAGGGTTGTGTTCAATGCAAAGAACCCAGAACATCTTCATGGAACACTTGTTAATCAATTGGCGGATGTGAACATATAACGTTAATCAAGAAAAAGCCCCTTAGTTTGATGGCTTCTGCAGATATAATTTTTATAAGGCAAAATAAAATTAAAGCAATTTCGCACATAGTAAATTTCTGGACTTAAGATAGAGTGCACAGTGAGGCACTGTATTAGTCTTCTGAGACTAATACTTGTTTTGAGACGAATATAGGATTCTGTGAAGTGCGATAATTTTTCTTACTTTAGCGTAACTTAACCACTTCAGTAGGAAAAAAGCTTTGGTTTCAGGTAGTTAGTTCACTGTGCAAGTATATACATAGCCGTAGGCAAAATCCACGTGCATGGAAGGGATATGTAAAACAGGATGGTCCCTTTCCCACTTTGTAATTTGCTTCTTTGTTTCTTTTTGTTTTTATGCACTGCCCTGCCTGTACTTTTGCTTACGTCGCCTTTGATGCATCATATTCATCACATCTGATTTTGGGTTCACATCTGAGGCCATGCTATACTTTAGTTAGGCTGCATCTTCAACTAGTCGCAATAATTGATCATGTAATTATGTAAGCTGCTCTTCAGAAGTATAGCGTTCATACCGTAATGCGAAGTGAAAAGCTTCCTTATATGAAAAGAAATTTGGTGCACAAGATTGTAATGCCAATGCTCCTTGCAGTTTTATACCCATTTGCTACACACTAGATAATAACGTAAATTATTTTTTTTTGTGTGAGAAAGTGTAACGGATCAATCCCAACAGCACCAGGAAACTACTTTCGTGAGGACGCCAACCGAGTAGGAAATATGATACGCCTCTGTACCGCTTTGAGACCGGCCGGGATATTGCTGCAGAACTACGACAAGACACGCTTAGAAACAATGGGGTGCAGCCCAAAGATGAATAACTTTATGGGAAATATTAGCAAAGCTAGCTAGACCTGCGGCTTCATGTGAGAATATACAACACATTTCTAAATGCACTGTACTCTGTCAGGAACATCAATACGTTGTACAGGACGTTATGAAATGCGCTGATGTCTTAGTCTATGGGACAAAAAAAGTTTCTTGTACAATTTATACACGTTACGAGCGCCATGCTTAGCAGCTCATCTGGTAACCTCTGCCATATAAGCGCATGCGTTTTGTGCTAGAAATGTGTTTGCTGGCCAGTACCGTGGCACATATTTATCTCCGATCGTAGTGTCAATACTTTGTGAGTTTGCACATGTTTGTTCTAAACTCTAAGGAAAGTATACACTCTTTGGGTTATATTTTGTCCCAACCAATAATCGTCATCTGTCTTGCCCGCATTCACTTTCTTTAACTCCGCGAGCCCGGTACTTCCATGTCACGAACGGTATGCACGTTATCAGCATGACAGAGCTTTCTGGACAGGAAAGCAGGGAGCGCAGCGTTTTCAAGAAAGGAAACGCAAGCAAGGAAGAGAACAATTATTGTTTGTAGACAAGATAAGCCCCAATGGGTGTAAAGATTTTTAGAGTGTATGTTTAACTTTCCATTGTATACTTTATTTTTGAAAATATGGAGCCAACTGCAAATAAATGACATTTCTACGCTGTAATACTAATTAAAAGGAAAAATTGAGACATCCACCCAAACTTAGCAGAGTACTACAAAGGAAGCCCATACCGGTTTCTCGAAAGAAAAGCTTCGCAGTTGAAGAAAAATTCGTCCTGATCCGGGACCACCACCTTTCCGGGGCAGCCACTCTACCATCTTAGCTAACCGGGCGGCTAGCAGGTGGCACGCGAAGTCCAATTTATCAACAACTCTCAAGCAAAGGCAAGGGTTGGACGTAATAGTTCTGCGGAAACCCCCAAGGTGGAGAGAAGTAATTAAAAAAGGGAAAATGAGACATCCACACAAACGTAGCAGAGTGCTACAAAGGAAACCCATACGGGTTGCTCAGAAGGAAAGCTTCCAGTCGAAGAAAAAATCGTCCTGTTCCGGGACGCGAACCCTGGCCCACCGCCTTTCCAGGGCAGCCGCTCTACCATCTGGGCTAACCAACCGGCTAGCCTGGTTAGCTCAGGTTAGCTCAGGATTATTACTATTATACTGATGAAACTTTAGAGATTATACTTATGTTTATTACAAGATGTGTTGTAAAGTTTATGGGCATCATTGTAATATGATTTTATGTGTGTGTCTGTATTTTTGTCAAATTATGATTCAGTTTGTCTTCTGATTCATCAATAAAGATTTTGACCTTTTAAGAGCAAAAACGTTTCATTTGAGTAACTTGGCGACTACAGTTTACATACAATTCACCAAGCATAAGTGTAGCAGCTGCTTATGAAGGAATCAAATATTCCCGACATGTAAGTATTGCGAATCCCTTCTAATGTGATCATGGCTCTACATCGTGAGCGCTTTCACACTATCGGGAAGAGTACTCGCACTCGGTTTTGAAGGATTACAATCTCTCTGTTAGGAGTACAAGCACTCTGTTTGGGGGAGTAGAAACACTTGCTTTGGAGGAGTAGAAGCACGCGGTTTGGAGGGGTAGAATCTTTTAGTCTAGGGGAGTACTATTACCCTTGTGGGGAGAGTATTAGCATTCTGCAGAAATGTACTAGCACTCCCTTGCGGTGGAGCGATAAAACTCTGTCAGGGGGAGTTATTCTACTCTCTCTCTCAAAGAGAATCAATTTACTCTCGGAAAAAGAGTGAAATATGGGACAAGCAGATACTCCCTTGAAGAGAGTTCCCGGAACTCTGTTTTTAGAGTACTATGAAAGGTTCTGAGCCGAACATACGGAGTGGTGGTTTATCCCGGATAGAAAAGAAGCTCACATGTTGTTTTTTGGTGGGTCAGTCATCTGAGTACAACGCCTCACTTACGTCCTAATCGTCTGTGTTCAGAAGTTCGCATTGTTCTGCCCAGCAAAAAAGCCGTTTTCGTCCAAGCCGTCTTCATCCGCTTACCCACCGCATGCTAATGCGCTACCCGGAATGGTACGGCATTCAAACTTTCCATAAATATTCGCGATGTATCATATAAACATTCTATTTTGAATAGTGCTAGAACAGCAAAATAGACACCTGAACTGATCAACAGTGGTCGAAAAAAAGGATGCCACTTAAGCCAACATGTCGAAAAGGGTGGTTGTGGAAACACTGGCTCAAGTGACATCGCTTATTGAACAAGTGCCGATCATTGCCTATGGGTGCTATATCATGCAGGCATGTAAGCGACGTAAGCACGTATGCGCATGCGACACGCATTGATCACCTCTGAGAGCTTTATTCTTTACTGAGAGTGACATTGTATCATTGTGCTAAAACTTTGGGTGTCCTCGTGTGCTTATTTATTTATGCGGCATTATTTGATTGTATTGTGTTTTATCTAATACGGTTTAGTTCAATTTATTCATTAAACTTACCTTAATTGAATATCGTTGAAGTACGTTTACGAAATGTGCTTTATTGGCAGAACTTTTGTCATATCACCACATGTTATCATCCTTTATTCATTGGACAACACATTGTCTGTGGAGAAGCCGTGGTGACGCGTATATTTGCGAACGTTTCCAATATCATAAAAAAAAAATAATTCTGAGAATTTCTCAGTAGCAAATAATTCTCAAAATGATCTGGATTCGCTTCTTTTTTGCGTCATAACTAGCACTCGTTTTTGCTGTATCTTGTGCGCGCAGAATTTGATGCTAAGGTCATATTTTTTTTTAAATATGAGATTCATATTGGCAGGTATATGTTTATAACCAGTGCAACTTCGGGGCTCTTTGGAGAACGCTGGTTTCTCTTGTGCAGTTAAATATAGTCAGCCAAACAAGTATAAATTGATAAATACGCGTTCCGCATAAAAGCCATTTAATCAATAAGCATATGCAACATAAGCAACACAACGGTCACATACACAATGAACGACTCTAACACACTTTTGTCCGAATCTCCCTGATATTCCTTTGCGTCATAATAATTTTTTTATTTTCTTTTTTTATATGCTTGTCCTTCGCCTTTGAGGGAAGGATACAGCGGATATATTTTCTTCTTGAGCGGCTTACTGCAGATTATTTGAGAGCTCCAACTTTTCTCACCGTTTTTCTGTGTCTTCTTCAACCTCGATTTTTTATTCCGTACATTTTGTACTCTCACGGGGAAGGGAACAGTTCTGTTTCCGGGAAATGACCTACCCTCCCTTCCCACTCAAGGATATAGTGGGCTGTGTATTGAAAGGACTTTCAAACTGTGAAAGCTCTCACCGAAGGCAAGGAGGGAAAAGAATAAGCCTGCTTCGCAAAAGTACCTCAAAAACTCGCACGAGTGTCGTCGTATCCACGTCTTTAATAAAGGACGCGTGAAAGGGCCAGAGTCCTGCTTCCAACAGCCAAAAGTTCTGCAACTCTAGCGCTTTTCAGAGAGTTTTAGTCACCTTAGGCTCTAATCGCGCGTGTCTCTTCTGACAGAGGCAGCACTGGGCGGTTACAAGCTTTGCACGGGCTCCCGAATTGCATTTCGAAGTTCGACAAAAAGCCGCCCACGCCTACGGGCTCCGGCTCCCTGGAGACGCATTTGTCGAGAGCACCCGGGATTCAGCGACGCGAACCGTTCACGGACGACGCCACTGCTGGAGGGACACGCGGGGACGGACATGGCTGTAGAGGCAGTAGATAGAGAGAAAAAGAAAGTGGCTGAATGACATAAAAGAAGCGCCGGATGTGACAAATTCTGGGGTCCTTGGTTCTTTTTCGGCGGATATGTACTGTGTCGATGGCGACAAACGATTTCGGGCCGACCGGATGAATTATTCAAGATTCGTCCCGAGAATGACTAGGAAAAGGCGAAAATAAGAAGGCGAGAGCAAACAGGGAGAGAGAAAACGGGAAGCCAATCGTGCGTATAGGTTACTGTGCGGCCGCTCTGAAAGCCACCTCTGCTGTGAATTGCGAGGCCCCATGCATGTTGCATGCTGGTAGTCACCGGGGTAAGGCTCGCGCATATAGGTCGCCTCGCCTTCGATTTTGTGCGGCGCCCTGAAACCAGAGACAAGGTCGAAGTTAGCCGTGCACGGGTTCTAATTGCAACTCTGAGGTCCGGTGCTTTTCGCTTTTTGATTTGCAACCAGGGTGTTTCGATCGCGCATGAGGAGCTGGCTATGAGCTGCAACGTGACCGACAAGCAATTAAGACGATGTGTGCGTCGGTACCCCTTCGTGTTTTTTTCTGAAAGGGGGCGATCTTGACATACTGGTCGACACGAAATCCTATATATTATTTTCAGCTGTCCAAATTTACATGCTGTACAGTGCTCAGCGATTGAAACGCGCTACTCAGAGAACGTGGCGGCCGGCACCTTTTGCGCCACCGGTGATCGCTGGGTGATCGCTTGGTGATCGCTTGGTGATCGCTTGGTGATCGCTGAGGATGCATCAAAAAGATTCTCGCTTTCATGCGATATAAAAATGCATCATCTCAGTGTCACGAGCGCCCACCGGTGGCGCAAGAAATTACCGGCCGCTATGTTGTCCGAGTGTCGCGTTTCAGTCGCCGATCACTCTACAACTGTCCTTTGTTTGCGTAGTGAGTGAAAAATTGATGGAGCTCCAGTATTTGTGTTCTTCTGCGGTGGGGGCGGATTCTTGAGGGTAGTCTTCCTCCTTCCCCAGAGGTCTTCACCCGCTGCTTCTTACGTCCTCTATCGCAAATGTCGGCTGCCCTCAGCCCAGGGCTCCGCTGGCCTCTGCTTTCCGTCGTGCACGCCGCACTAGGCCTAGCTGTTCTCCGCAGCGGTCGCTGGACAGCAGTTCCTCCCATTGTTCAGCACTCTGTTTAGGTAAAGATACCGCTAGTGTTCAAACGTTCGCAGTAGCTTAATTTTCCCATAACGGCCGGCACACGTATCAGGGGCAGAATTCAGAAATATTTTTTCTATTGGCTGGCCGACTGCGCTAATAGTTCGCTAATATGTCCAAAAGAACGATTCGTTGGAAGCTGTTTTTGTAAGAACAGTTCTAGCCTAGAAACTTTTTTTACAGCCGCAGCTAGCTATTATAGGTTTACTTCCCTAATCGTTTTTATGTCCTCCGCTTCCGCCGTCATCTGGCGTAGAAATCCCAAAATGTGTTCCGTGAGGTTCTTTAAAAGTGAAAGAATGGTGATTTCGCCCATAATACGCATGAGTGACTCCATAACTCATAATATTATGCGTAGTAAGTCTTGCACTGTTTTGCGCGGTATCGGTGTCGCAGCAGAGAATCGTGCTACGCGTAGTCGCACCGCTATAGGGGCTTTTCCATATGTGGTGCTAAGGCTCGTACACAAAGAGACAAAGAGGTAACTTTATCATTCCAGGACTTGGACGCAAACATAGTGAGGAAAGGACAACATATATAGGCACAGTACAATTAAAATCCGTTGGCATACGTATGTGACGCTCTAATAATAGCTGTTAACTATTAATTAACTTAATTATTAATAACAACTTGAGGATATCCTCAAGACGCGTTCGTATCGTTTAATAAAGATGGTAATGCTGGTCCCCGAAAGCTCACTGACGGAGTTTGTGCTAGTCGCGGTACGGCGGCGGCGCGACTTGTATAGTCGGCCAAATTCCGTGGGAAGTCGTTGGCTGTCATTGAAACGGCCCGCCACTGTTCCCACGCGCGTTCCAGCAACGCGGTCTTCGCACAGCCGAAATTACAGGCTCGTCAGCTGCCCGACTGCTTTGGGCAACAGGCTAGCTAGCCATATAGTGCCGGTTCGGAAACTTCAGTGACCACTTCGGCCGGGGCCAGGGACGCGAGTTCACATGCGCGCCAGCGCGACAGCTGCCGAGGACACCGCGCGAAATAGTGAAAGTTATTGTTTGACGCACAACATTTCGCCGTACTGTGCACTTTGGAATTTTTTTCACCGATTATCACCACCACACATTTTTAATGCGTTAGCATTAGGAGTGTCAAAGCGAAGAAAAGCGTATATATATATATATATATATATATATAGGTGGTGGGGTTGCATTGCTTTTTCGCTCGGATTTCCAATTCAAAGTCCTCTTCTCTCCACTAGACATAGAATCAGTCTGCTGTAGACTTTACTACGGTAAACAATTCTTAAACGTATGCGTTTGCTATCGTCCCCCTAATAGTTCGTTGGAAACTCTTGACAACCTGGACCAACTTTTACTGCAAGAGAATTTTGCTTCCTCAAATTTCGTCATGCTGGGTGATTTTAATGCTCCCGGAATCGACTGGACGTCTGTCTCATTTTTTGATCATGGTAATGCATTAAACAGGAAATTTGTTGAATTCTCGTTATCTCTTGGCCTAAAGCAGGTCGTTCTCAGTCCCACCCGTGGTGACGCAGTACTGGATTTGATTTTTCTCAGCACTGATTTTGCCAAGACGGGTTACAAGTACGAAATAATTGATGGTATCTCAGGTCACAACGCTGTTTTTCTATCTGTAAACCGGCCGATCCATAACCAAAGTTTTACGCTGTCCACGTTTCGCGACTTTTCCAGAGCTGATGACGTCCGTATCATAGATGAACTATCCTATAATTTCGACGCATTTTTGGTACTTGGACTATCTAATGACGTTGATGCGCTCGTGGCGTGTTTCGAAAGCATAGTAAAATCTTGTATATATCGATTCGTTCCTTTGAAAACTAAGAAAAAAAAACAAGAACCTTCCCTGGATGAACCGAGAACTGCTGCACTTATCGCGACGTGC
Organism: Dermacentor variabilis; assembly: GCF_050947875.1. Taxonomy (NCBI): domain Eukaryota; kingdom Metazoa; phylum Arthropoda; class Arachnida; order Ixodida; family Ixodidae; genus Dermacentor; species Dermacentor variabilis. The sequence continues at coordinate 110,147,075 of NC_134568.1, read as the reverse complement.
TGGTAGACTTCGCACTAGACGTTCGAATAATCCTCAGGCATGCGTTTTGTACGCTCAGGTAAAAAATGAACTCCAGAAAGAAACCACCTCGGCCAACAATTTCTTCTATCATGTTCAGTTGCCGAAACTGCTCAAGTCTAACCCCCGTAAATTCTGGTCTTTCATATCTCCTGGCTCTTCTTCTCCCACATCTTTTAAAATCAACAAGAGTGTTGTTAACGATCCATTAGAGATTTAAGAAGCGTTTAATACATATTTTCAGTCAGTGTTCGCCTCGGATGATTCCAGTCGTTCAGCATTTGCAACTAACGAATCATATGCAATTGATGATATCAACATTAGCCAAGAAGGTGTTTTGAATCTCATACTAAGCTTAGATACTAAAAAACCAGCCGGCCCTGATGGAATTCCGAATTCCTTTTTAGTACGATTCTCGCTATGGACATCTAAATATCTGTTCATTATATGTCAGAAGTCCCTTAATAGTGGCGTTGTGCCTTCTTTCTGGAAAAGAGCTAAAAATCTGGTGACAGGCAGCTTTTATCTAAGTATAGGCCTATTTCTTTAACTGCAACCTCATGTAAAATACTAGAACACATAATCTATAAGCATATAATACTGTTCCTTGACAATAATAACCTACTCAACAGCTTTCAGCATGGCTTCAGGCGCGTTTTTCGTAGTGTAGCACAACTTACGGAGTTCACTCATGACCTTTCCCATTACATCGACTTAGGTAATCAGATTGACACCATTATCATTGACTTTAGCAAAGCTTTTGACACAGTACTACACTCTAAATTGCTTTTGAAACTCCATAATATTCTAAATAACCCTCATTTAGTGTCTTGCATTTCCAGTTTCCTTTCTTTGCGATCCCAATTTGTATGCTATGATTCTGCGGATTCGTCTGTAGTCGACGTCACCTCAGGAGTCCCACAGGGATCCGTACTTGGCCCTCTACTATTCTTATTGTTTATTAACGACCTTCCAGACCATGTTACTTCAAAAATACGCCTCTATGCCGATGATTGTGTTATGTACAGCCAAGTTGACTCACTCACTGATCATCAGTGCCTCAAAGATTCCTTTGTTTCATTTTGTGACTGGTGTGCTACTTGGAAAATGAGCATAAATTTCGATAAAACTGTTATAATGTGTTTTACTAACAGACACATGCCCGTATGTTATGATTATATATGCAATGGTGTACCACTAACACGAGTTTTTCAATACAAATATCTAGGCGTCATTTTTACACTCATCTTGTCTTGGTCTAAACATATAGATTACATTTGTAGTTAAGCGTTAAAAAACTTAGTTACATCCGCCGGACGTTGTCCCCTGCTCCGAGGGACACTAAATTAGTAGCATACAAAACACTGATTCGCCCAATTTTAGAATATCCTTCTTCCGTATGGAACCCATATAAACAATGTGAAACTAATTGTATTGAGTTGGTCCAGAGGAAGGCTATTCGTTTTGTTTACCGTCGCTTCGACCGAGACTTTTAACCGTCAGCTGCTCTTAAGGAATTAAACCTCCAGTTTCTTTCGAGACGGCGGCACATAGAATCTCTGAAGGTTTTCTATTCTTATAAGAACTCTCTCGGTCACCTATCAGATCCCTCCCTTTTTATGCCTGCTTGTCCGACTTCAACTAGAGCTTATCATGCCTCTAATATCAGACCACTCCATCCACGCACTAACACTTTCAAATACAGTTTTTCCTCCGCATGATTGAACAGTTGGATTTGTTACCTGCCGAAGTTCGTTTGTTACCCATTTCTCAATTTTTAAATGCTATTGCTGATGTATAGTTCCTTCACATTTTTATATTTCTATGTTCTTGTTTCTGCATATCATAATCAGTTTTCCTCGCATGTACCCCCACTCCTACCATAGCCCTAGCGGGCTGCAGTATATATATATATATATATATATATATATATATATATATATATATATATATATATATATATATATACAGAAAGGATGCATAGAAAGGCAGGGAGGTCAACCAGAGGCAGTTCCGGTTGGCTACCCTGCACGAGGGGAAGTGTGAGGGGGCATAAAAAGATATATACATACTTCACTTAACTTGAACCAAGGATTTGAAAAAAAATGGTTAACCGTAACAGAACGAGACAAACGACATATAGTTTGGCGTCATGTGGCGCTCCTTAGGGTATGTTTTATATTGCGCTTAATTATTTAATTAACGTCAATTATGCAAAATTTATACAGTACCTCTCTTTATATTCTCTTTATAGGAATCTTTCTACTTTTCTTGTGGAATCATGCAAATCATGCTCGCTGCCTATTCTTAGTGGGCCTGACGTCGTCAAAGGTGGTGGGCGTGAATTGGCATCTCTGCCTTGCTGCCTCAGTCTCTTCACGTTATTTCTGGAATCTACGTGTCGAATGCAGGGGCGCCATAGCTGGACAAGCGTAAAATTTCTGCAAGAAATTCCACACTTTTAATCCTTATAAGTCCTTATTAGCACAGGTTTAAATTTGATGGATTATACCTACTATATGACAACGTAAGTTCTCTCAGATGCGACCACTCCCACTCGGATCGACAAGCTTACCTACCGAGCTATGCCACCATGCGATAGGCTAAATTTAGCTCCGATTGCGTCATGCGTGGCGCGACAACGGCGATATTTGTGCGTGCAACCCATGCATGATCGAGTGATTGCTCCTTTCCAATACACAACGAGAAGTAAGGCGCCTGTGTAGTATGGTTGCAAAGACATAAGCGATAATAGTGTTACGCATTTTCCTTACATGCGGTTTCAGCAAGCGACCCCCGATGCTGACTGAACTCAAAGATGTCTCACGTGAACAAATACACATGTCTTTTGCTCATAAGCCCTCCTGTTAGTGTCTGAGATGTCTGTTGTATCTGCCAAACAGTGCACGTAAATGTCGATTGCATGCCAACAACAAGCTTACGTGAAAATTCTATTCGGCGGCTGAACAGCAAAAGTGTCAGCAAGAGTTGTTCTTATTAATCTGACTTGCATGCTGTAACAGCAGTCAGTGCCTTATTTAATAATGCACAGATCAATATTTCGCTAGTGGCAGCGTTCGAACTCAATAAAATGCCTATTTGCTGACGTTTAGACTGTAATAAGACGTCAGGTATATATATAGCTGTTCTGACAGGCTCACGTATAGACTATCCACACAAGTGAATAGGAACCGCGTCACAAAGTCGAACTGCCCCATGCATGTCATATGTGAAAGAAATGTTTCTCGTAACTTGGTCCTGTAACTTTTTTCCTATGTGTAACAAATTAAAGCATCGATTTCTCGAACATGGGGGCAGCTCTAGCTTCTTTGGTGGCTGTAGAGTCAGGACTAGCCACGCCCCCCCCCCCGCAGGGAGACGAGAAATTATATTTGTTTTGATGTTGCCAGCGACGAATACACTTCTTTCCACTCTGTCATCTTGTCTAGCGCGATCGAAATCATATCGATTTCTCATATAGCAGCACCCTCTTGATGTTTTGTATCCCTATATTTCACCAATACTCTTTTTTATTTGAGCCTCCTTGAAGTTAAGAAAGCAAAGGTATACTGATTCGAGACTTATTACTTTTGAAACATTTTTAACCGTGCATCAGCGACTATAGTGTATTTCTGTTTCAGTTCAAATTTTTGTTAGGGGAGGGTAGAGATCTTGTGGATGTCTTCCTTCAAGCAACGTAATACACTCTTAAGCTGACCCAGAACTGAAGTTGAAGGAACATTTTATATGCTACAAAGAAGAAATGCACCGCACAAAGACACGTAAGCGCTTTAAGGAATCCAATACAGAGAGAGGAAATTTATTGAGCGAAGGCAGATACGTCGGCCTGAGGTATAAAGCTCCCTTGTTTTGTTGCTCTGCACATTCATCAAGTTTCTTGCTTATTTCCGCAGAAGGAGCATTTCGTTCTTTTTTAAATTTTGAAGCAAATTCGATGGTTTATAGAATAGATAAAAATATTCTTCAGCAACTTCATCGGTTGGTTGAACAGATGTCGTTGATGTGGCTGCTGTGGACTCGCAAATTGTTCTACAGTCTACACCAGCTCGTCTTTTTGCCCATCGCATCGATACTTAAACAGAGCATCATGTCATCATTGGTACCACGAAAACGTTAGCGAGATTATCTGTCAATCTGTTGACGATTGGTGAATGAATTCTTGCGTATACTGGGCGTGGTAGCTTACCGGCTGTGGCTTTGCTCTTTTGAGCTCAAGGTCTCATGTTGGATCCCGGTCGGGGCGGCCTCATTTTGATAGGGGTGAAATTGAAGAATGCTCGTGCAGATAGATTTCGGTGCACGTTATGAAACGCCAACTGAATGAATTCGTAGTCTGCCACTATGGCGTGTCTATTAATCATATCGTAGTTTTTGGACGTAAAAGCCGACATTTTTGTGGGATCTTGGGCGACACGGACGTCCGAAACATTGTTACTTTAGTCTCGGCGTCTTTTAAAATGCATAAAACCATTTTTTCCCGCAGTATCTACAACTTTCGCCATTATGCAAGAACTGAAGAAAGAAGGCCGTGTATTACATAACTTCTCTTACATAAGACAATTACTTTTTTGACCGGCGTTCGGGCACCGACACTCAAATAGCGATCGCCGTAATAACCAGATATACAACTGCTGGTTCAACCGCGAACGGCACTGAAGAGATGTCTTGTGAATACCGGCCCCAGACCGGATTCTTTCAGGGCTCTCCGCTGGTGAATTACTCGATGGTCTATGTACTGTTTTCACAATAATATGACAACCTTCAAAGCAACTGCGTGTAACTCAAAAAGGAATGGCACGTAAATGAACAGCTCACTATAAGGTGATCTACGTTGCTCTCTTTTAACTGACCTCGCTCACACATATTAGTAGACGTGTCCCATAAATAAAGCTTGAAAGTGTTCGTTGACATGTCTCCGGAATGAAGCTTTAACTCCTTACCTAAATCACTGATTCTAAAGATTTCGTTTAGTAGTCGGCACTGATCAGCATTACTAATTTAGGAATGAGAGTAAAAAACGTACTTCCGGACTTTTATTACGGAAAACATATTATGGCTGTGCACATCCCCAGAAAGTGGTTGTTTAATCCATTGCCATTTGACTGTGTGTTCGTTCGTTCGTTCGTTCGTTCGTTCGTTCGTTCGTTCGTTCGTTCGTTCGTTCGTTCGTTCGTTCGTTCGTTCGTTCGTTCGTTCGCTCGTTCGCTCGCTCGTTCGTTCGTTCGTTCGTTCGTTCGTTCGTTCGTTCGTTCGTTCGTTCGTTCGTTCGTTCGTTCGTTCGTTCTTTCGTTCGTTCTTTCTACTTCAAGTTGCACCACGCAGCATGTATTGAAGGCAGACTTTCTAGCCGAGGGAAAAAGTATCTGCTTCAAATTCTGAAAATTCAAACTTGCGATTCTGTGATTAAGTAAGTAAAAGTAAGTAAGTAAAAGCCGAGTAAAGTTCTGGATTGCTTTTTCAACTCGAAACGCATTAACGCGAAGTTCGCGCGTCTTCACCGTCACAACCCAGCCGGATGACATATTTAGCACGGAAAGACGCGATAGTTTGAATAAATTGTGAGAAGTAAAGTCAATAGTGCCGTTCGGCCAACCTCACGTGCGTACATTGCTTTTGCACTACTGGGGTAAAGGTGTGTTCCCCTAAAAAAAGAAGGGGCGGGGGGGGGGGGCTTACTGTTTTTGACACAACTTAGATTCCAGATAAGAAATGAGGTTCGAGAACAGAAAAACCGACCAAAGGCAGCCACATACATTTCCTTCAAGAGAGAGAGAGAAGGGAAGAAGGAAAGGCAGGGAGGTTAACCAGACGGAGTCCAGTTTGCTACCCTACACGTGGGGAGGGGAATGGGGAGTGAAAGAGAGAGAGAGAAAAAAATCTTAGGTGTAGGATTTCTATAGTCCGACACTCAAGTCTGTTGCCTTTAGGTAGTGAAAAAGCGCTCGAACTGCTTTCTTGGCTAATGAACTGTTAGGCCAGGCTCCCAAGATCTTCGCTTCCGTAAATGGCCTGTCATCCATTCTATTCAAGGCACATTGGAGAGTCTCACGTTGATTATCAAAGTGAGAACAGTGGCACAGATGACTGACGATCTGCCCGCCGTGGTTGCTCAGTGGCTATGGTGTTGGGCGGCTGAGCACGAGGCCGCGGGATCAAATCCCGGCCACGGCGGCCTCATTTCGATGGGGGCGAAATACGAAAACACCCATTTAGTTGCACGTTAAAGAACCCCAGGTGGTAAAAATTTCCGGAGTCCTCCACTACGGTGTGCCTCATAATCAGAAAGTGGTTTTGGCACATAAAAGACCATAATTTTTTTTATGACTGATGGTCTCTTCACACTTGCACTTAGCGCACATTGGTGAATCCGTCATTCCAATACGATAGCTGTAGGAGCTGTAGGAGTAGGTGAATGCTACTCCTATCCACTGCGGACACAGCAGTGCTGCGTCAAGTCGTGAAAGGTTCGCTGCTAATTTAAGTTTCAGTGATGGGTCGAGGCTGTATAAACGACACTTAGAGTTCTGTGGTGTATGCCAGTGACTTAACGTGATGGTACGAGTGAGAGTGCGAAGCTCAATTGCAGCGTCGCTTCTCGATAAAGGTATAAGGAGTGTCGGTGAGCCAGCCTGGGCACGTCCGGCAGCGTCATCGTCGAGGTGATTACCAACGACGCCACAATGTCCCGGCAGCCACTGAAATATGATATCATGTCCTCGTTCAGAAGCGCAATGGCAGGTTTCATTGATTTGTGACATCAGCTGTTCATAATTGCCACGTCGTAAACGTCGCAAGCTCTGGAGGGCTGCTTCCGAATCACAAAATATTGCCCATTTGTTAGGCGGTTCTTTTTTAATGTATTCGACAGCAGCGTGAAGAGCGGCCAGTTCGGAACCCGTAAATGTCGTTATGTGTGAAGTTTTAAACTTGATGACGACCGATTGAGATGGTAGAAAAATGGCACCCGTAGAATTTTCCGAGACGGAACCATCCGTGTAAACACGGATTCGGTTAGCGTATGAACAATGCAAAAGTTCAAATGTGATCTGCTTGTGGGCCGCGGTGGTCAGGCTAGCTAAATTTCTTCACTATTCCTGGAACAGCAAGGTACACAGGAGGCTTTTTCAAGCACCACATAGGGGATGGCGTTCTTGTTGGGGGGGAGTGCCTCAAAGACAAAGAGTGCCGGTTAGCAGCAATTGATCTGGAGAACGCTGCCTTGGGTCTTTTCTCAGGCAAGCGAGCGAGATGGTGGTCAGGGACTCTGGATATATGGCGAACATGCGCCCGGAGGGCGTCGATAGCTATATAGGTCATTATTGGGTGGTCACTCGCGGTTGCAATTGTTGCCACGTTTGAAGCATTTCGAGGTAGCTAGCCCCTGGCATGTTCGAAGAGCTTGGCCTTGAATGCTCTGTAGGACATGGATGTTAGTTTTGTTAACATTGGACAGCACCGGTGTGCTATATTGCAAGCATCCTAGGAAGAGTGTCCTGTATAGTTGATGCATAGATGCCACGGATGCTCCCCACGTTTTACTGGCAAGAAACCTTAGTATATGGGAGATAGAAGTAAGCCTCTTCTTCAAGTATGAGATATGGGGGGTCCATGAAAGGTCTCTGTCGATAATAACGCCTAAGAATCGGTGAGGTTTTGCGTAGGAAATTGGTTGGTGGTCAATAGAAATGGGGTACCAGGTCATGGGCTTGTGGGTAAAAGCGACTAAGGCGCACTTCTCGGTCGAAATGTTGAGGCCTTGAGCACGCAGGTACGATGATGTTAGGGTCACTGCTTTTTGGAGCCGTGCACGCGCCTGGAGACGTGTAATTGCCGAGGCCCATATGCATATGTCGTCAACATATATGGAAACGTTTACTGTATGGGGTAGAACGTCGGCAAGTCCAGGGATTGCAAGGTTGAACTAACAATCCCACCCTGAGGAACGCCACGGCAAGTGTAATGGTCAGAGGTTCGGCCATCTGCACTGTGCAAAAAGAAGGATCTTTTGAATAGACAGCTCCGAATTCACCGAAACATGCGTCCACCAATTCCATTATTTTCCAGGGCATCAAGCATGACCTCATGCGTTACATTATCATAGGCGCTTTTCACAACGAGGAACGTCCCTGTAATGCCAATATACCTCCGCAAATCTTACACACAACAGCGAAAAGTATACTTGTGGTTGTAACAAGTCCGGCCAGGACCACGCAACACATACCACCATCTCGGTTGCTTGCACCACATCGGGTCCGTATTTTCGGGAAACTCGGTTCTCATTGGAGGCGATTTTAACACCCTGCCCACCATGAGGGGCGATATAAATGACTCCAAGAGATGCACGCCAGTCTGCGAGGCTTTCACCGAGTCAAATCTTGCTCATCTGAGTCATTCAGATAGTACACACCTGCTATCAAGGCAACTCCGATACTACGCGCCGAACCCGCTTGTCCCGATGTGGTGGCTTGTCCCGAGTCTCCTACATGGCCGGCCGAACCCGACGCGTGGAGAAGCGACCCTTCACAGGTAGTGATTGACATACGTGCCAAATGCATCAGTCAAGTTTATTCAATAGTCTGTTCATCTGACAATGAGATAGGGAGATTTTATTCAAACGAAATGTGAAGAATTCGGCCTGGGCAGGTGTCCTCTAGCATGCTACTCTGCACGGGGGAAATGGAAGGGGAGTGAAGGTATATAGCCATGTATGATGATGAGGAGAAGAGACAGAGAGAATACACAGTAAGGCAGGGAGGTTAACCAGTGGATGCGTACGTACATTAGACAGCAGCCGTACAAAAGCTGTGCGTCCAGTCTCGTGGCATGCATGAATTTCAATAACGATTTTGGCGCCTGCCTTGCCTTTATAGAGTGAGCGCCCTCCATCACTGGATCTAGCAACAAAGTGTCGCGTAAATGATTTGCAAAATCATCGAGTAAATAAAGCAATCACGCACAGTTGCCGATTGGAAGGAGGTCCGCTGCGATGACAGAACCACGTTCGACCTAATGGCCTAGAATAAACAATCAACTTAATCTGCGGATCTCACCGGATTGGGTTGCTTTTTATTTACTTTTGATAAACGTTTTCTATCTCTCTCTCTCTCTCTCTCTCTCTCGCTCTCTCGAGACCTCAGGCACTGCCTCGACGCTGCAAACAATATCAATAGAAACAACCGATCCTAGATCGCACTTCCTGAAAATCAGGTCGCAGCATTTCCAGGCTGTGCATCCGGTTAGTCGTCACCACTTGCAATACAGTGCCCGCATTTTTGCTAACTGCATCGCGGCGTGCTCTCAGTGCTATAAAAATCAACTGTCGTGACATCAGTGGCGAGAGCGATGTGAGTACCTTGGCTCTGATGCAGGAAACAAAAAATTATGGCGCACATTCCGGGTCTTGGAGCGCGGTGGTAACCACATATACCCATCATTATACATTCGACTAGCGCTATACTATACGTCGGAGAATTTCCTAACCATGCGGCAGTCAGCTTCTTTTCTAAAAGCAACATCCTGCTACCCGTCTTTCAACTGGCTGGACGTGACTAAGTTAGGTAATGGATAGCGGTGGCTGCAGACATCGATAAAGTGTGAGATAATGTACAACACGAGATTGTCTTACAAAACATGGAAAGCCTCGGCTTTCCGCTTTAAGTGATTGACATGAATTTGGATCTTTCATTGAAACTATCGTGTACCGAGATGCTTCGTTCTGCCACAATTGTTTAATATTGCCTGAGTGCCTGTATACTGTAAAAGCTGCAAGACGTGTCGGACACCTGGCTTCTTATTTGTGCTGAAATTTTCACACTGTTGTCACCTCATGGAGACCTTTGCACTCTTTGTCAAGAACTGCAGAAAGCTCTAGACCTCCTCCACGCATGTAGTACGTTAAGGCTTCTGTACACCAATTGTCAACACAGAGGTCTTGATATATATACCGCAGTTACTCGTGTAAAGCCCGCCCTCGAGTAATACGGGCACCCCACTAAGCATGGAGTGCGAAAATCTGTAAAAAAGTGTCAATAAGTGCCATGTCCCCACCCGCGTGCTGGTTAATTTCCGCAATACAATCACTAATATCACGTTGCCTTCTTCCAGTGGAGAGTAGGTAACTAGATGTTTTTCTGGCTAACATCTCCGTCTTCTCTTCAGCAGGAGAGGCGTACTGCAATTACACTCCCTCTCTTACCGAGCATGTCTGCTCTCGGGTCCACACCCTTTCTTGGGTGGAGGAAGTTTCTGTCCGGATACGTGAGATGCAGCAGCCGCTACACCTGACGTCAATTTCACACAGATACTACTATCTCAAAACGGTGCTGAATGTCGGAAGTATTCTGCCCTTCGTGTGCAGCAACAACAGATCATCTACTCTGGACATGCCCCGGCCCGAAAACTGTCCGCGAGAAGCCCTCAGGGCTGTTACTTTACGAAGTGACCTACCTGACGACTAGAAGCGACTGCTAATGGACACATTTCGCATGTTACTATTGCAACAATTGCATATAATGGGCTCTTAAGCTTTAATATATCGTCATTTCATTCGTAATATTAGCGACGCTACCATTACTGAAAGTAGTGATGGCACGTTCTTTAACTAGCGATGAAGTTAGAAAGGTCTCGCAAGACATGTCCCGGGAAAAAGCGTCGGGAGAAGGAGGAATAACAGTCGATTTAGTCAATGAAGCAGGATTTATTATGCTTGAAAAGGCCCTTTATGCGCAATGCCTCACGCCTTCAAGTACACTTGAGAGCTGGAAGAATGCCAACATTATACTAATCCATAAGAAAGGAGACGTTAAAGAACTGAAAAATTATAGGCCCATTAGTACTCCATGAAATATTCACCAAGATAATTTTCAATAGAATCAGAGCATCAATTAACATCAATAAACCTAGAAAACAGGCTCGCTTCAGGAAGGGGTATTTATACAATGGATCACGTCCATGTCATCAGTCAGATAATTGAGAAATCTGCCTAATACAGTCAAGCTCTCTATATGGCTTTCATAAATTATGAAAAGGCATTTGATTCAGTACAGATACCAGCAGTCATGAAGGTATTCCATAATCAAGGACTACAGGAGGCGCACGTTAATTTCTTCGACAATATGTACAAAGGTTCCTTAGATACGTTGCTTCTCCACGCACATACACACACACAAAATGAAAATGGCCTGTCAAGAAAGGGGTCAGACAAGGACACAGTCTCTCCACTGCTGTTCACTGCATGTTTAGGGGAAGTGGTTAATCTATTATACTGGGAAGGCTTAGGTGGGGCGATCAACGGCGAATATATCTTCTTTGGTTGCTCTGTTACATTGCTCTGTTCTGCAACACTGCTGACAAACTGCAAAAATGATTGAGGCCCTTAACCGAGAAAGTGTAAGAGTAGGGTTGGACATTAATATGCAGATGATAAAAGTAATGTTCAATAGCTTGGCATAGGTACAAGAATTCATGATCGCCAGTAGGAGGCCATCGTCCCGCAGTGGACGTAAAAATTGGCTGAGGATGAATTTCATTACCACGTTATGCCACGTGCAACCCATAGGATAGAAAATAAAATCCCTAGAAACATTCCTAATCTTATATTAGCTAAAGTATTTGAATATAAGCATCTTCTGTAGAAGATATCACACACGTAAGCTGTGGGCTGCGTACTGCTTGAGGAAGGCTGTTGTGCACTTCAAATAGTACTGGGGATGACGCCCCCTATTTTAACCCAGGCAAGTTCCGCATAAAATGCACAAATGTGGGTGTTTCTCAGCGTACGTCGCTTCACTTGAGATGCAGTAAAGAACACAATAGTGTGTACAGAGTGTCCCTGCTCACATGCACCAATCTTGAAAACAAACCAAACAGAAAAGAGAGTACAGAAATTTGATCTATATTTCTCTCTTCTATGCTTTCCGCGATTGAAACCAAACAACCGGCTGAACAAGCGTCTAGTATTTTTTCTGTCTAAAAACTAGCTTTCAAAATAAGTAGAGGTTAACAAATTTTTATTATTAAATTTACGTAAAATATGTGAATGCGAGGTTTTTTAGAGTATGCTTCAGAATACCAGTTTCAGTTGCTTTAGCGTGCTACCTTGGACATATCTTTCTTTTCCTCTTAAGAAATAGAGCCTGGGAAGTTTTGAAAAAAGAAAGCCGACGTGGCCTCACGCTTTCTCGCAAATGCTGTGCTTCTCCCAAACGTGCTGCGAATGCATTCCGCCCATGCGATGGCCACTCTCACTCATGAATGCGACACGTCGCTTTTCTTCGTAATGGCCGCTACATTCGTGCCGCAGTTTTGGTTGGCCTGATGCGGTGGATCGATGCTATGTTTCTTGATAACTTGGCTCTTGCAGATTGTTTATCGCTGTCACAAACGTTCCTGCTCTCTTGCTAGAGGCGAAGCTCGTAGCTGGCAGGTGCTTAGCGGCGACACCAAATAAAAGCATTAGAGGAGAAATTCAAATCCTTAATCAACGTTCTTCGTCGATTTGCTGGATTGAGATGGGGTAGTTCAACCTCTTCCTTACTACGCATTCACTCGGCAATCATTAGACAAAGAATATCATATTCTGCTGCTGTGCTACATGGAATATCCTGTAATCTAGAGGAAACAATTCAAAGATTGATGGCCAGAAACATTTGCATATGTATCGGTACACATATTTCGCGTGCATCTGCCAGTGCTTTGGTAAGTGCTCAGTCCTCCCGCCAACCAACTTTTCATGCACTAAGATTTACGGAAATTTGTCGTCACCTTTTTCGTTTGGCTACGCAACACGCTAATCATCCACTATACCAACACCTTCAGGATAGAACCGCTGCACGCATACCTGAAGAAATACGGCGGTGCAAAAATTTACTGCCTGCTTACGAGTACTGGCCTACTTGCGCAACTCATCCCCCATGGCGTCTAGCGATTCCAGGAACAGTCACTTCAATTCCTGGAGCAGGTTGCAAATGTGACATGTCCGTAGTTGCGTTAATGCAATTAAGTTTATCACATCTTTATACTAAGAACGTAGATCGCATTCATGTGTATACCGATGGATCATGCTGGAAAGAAAGCTCTACATCTTCGTTTTAAACCTGCATACCAAGAGAAAAGAGCTTATAAACTTTGCCAGTTTACAACGTCCACAACGGCAGAACTTTACGCAAGACTTTCTGCTTTACGTTGCATATGTCAGCAGTCAGAACCACTGCGCTGTGTAATTCTGAGTGACTCATAAGTCTCATTGGTGTGCTCAAATGAAATCAGCTTAAGAGAAGCAAACAGCACATTGACATACGAAATACAGAAGACATACGCCATAGCGAAAGATCTGCGACACAACATAACTTTCCAGTGGATTCCAGGTCACTTTGAAATCATAGGAAATGTAACAGCCGGTCACATGGCACGTGCAGCACATCAAGAGAATGAATTATCATTACATCCTCTAGCACCGAGTGATGCGCGATGTCTATTGAACAAACTATGCAGTAGATTGTCCAAGGAAACTTGGTTCATAAATGATGCGCAGAACTCTCAGTTATATAATATAGATCCTGGAATAGAATCCAATATTCCGTTTAAAGTTAGTTGATCTAATTAAACAACAGTTCATAGGCTTCGACTAGGCATTGCCTATACTGAAAGCTTCCTGTATAGGATAAGAAAAACTAACAGTGTTACATGTTCATGTGAAGAGGCTGAAGAAGACATAGAACACCTTCTTCTACACTGTAAAAATCACTATGCTACCCGCAAGAACCTCTCGGAAAAACTGCATGGCTTGGCTCGACGGCCAGTATACTTAGTAAAAATTTTAGGTCTATGGCCAACAGAAAAACTTCAAACGATCGCTGCGCGCGCCTCAGTATCTTTGTAATATTTTTTATTCCTCCAAAAATTGTACTAAGTCATAAAATAGTTATAGCTCGCATTGTTGTTATGAACAGGCGCCCTTAGCTGCATGTTCATTGTGTATTAGTGTTCATGTAGCGTTTGTATTTGTTGCATTTAGAGTGCGGCACTCAACTGTCCAGCACCTTCTGTGTGAACGTCTTGGTTTTGTGAACATTTATGCTGTGTGAACTCATGTGTTGCCTGGGAACACTTCGGTTTTGTGAGTATTTATGTAATTTGAACTCTTCTGTGGCGCGACCATTTATTTATATTGCAGGATTGAGACTTAGTATGTGAATGCTCATTCATGTGTTTATTTGTCCAGTTTGGTGATTATTGACAACTTTCCGACATTAACTATCAAGAGAAGAGGATTCGCCGGTGCCACTCATAGGCACCAACCTCTCCTTAAACACATTTAATAATACAAAAAAGATAAATCCCTGGTTGAATCGATGTAACCGTTTGGTTTTGTTATGGAGCGCATCTAGTTGGTTCGCCGCGCGTTCGAGAGCTGCGATGTTGCGGCACGGAAGCGGGCAGCAACGTCGGCGTTTTTGAAATTTGGGAGGCTTTTCCTTAAGGCGGAAAAAAAGGGGCTGTGATATACACAGCCGGCTGCATCGAGCTCAAATAGATGACTTCAAATGGGCTCTAAGAATCAGCCGTTGAAATAGTGGCCTCAATAAGCGATAACAGAACATGCTTGAGACTTGCGTCAAGTGGCTGCTAACAACACACAGCTGGTTTCATCCGCGTGAATGATTTTGCGTTCTATAAATACTTTGTGTATGTTAGCTCGGTAGCCTGCATGGCACAAATGTGCGACTGTAAAATGGTGCTCTTCTTGGGATTTTTATCCATCACAATTTATATACGTGGCACTGCTACTATCTGGAAGAAGTTATCCCTTGGTGCTTCCAGTATTCTATTACGGGGGGTATTTCATTTCCTAGTGTAAAGATAGGATAGGATAGGATACACTTTATTGCTCTAATTTGCAGAGTCATTCAGCAGTTAGACCGATTACTTTCATCTTCGTCTTGTCGATGGTGACTCCCGTCTTGCAGGGTTGGCGCCCCTATTCCAGGGCACCACTGAGCGTGGCTGCTCGTCGGGCATGGTGTACCAGCCCCGTTGGAGGCCTTGGTTGCCGCTGGGGAGCACACTCTCCCACTGCTCTGCACTCGGATTTTCTATATTGTGGAATGTTTTGGTTTTGCTGCATTCCCACTTGATATGATAAAGGGTGGGTTTTACGCCACACCATGGGCATATGTCCCTGTATTGGTAGTGTAAACATTCTGCTGATAAACGTTTATAAAATACTCGTTTTAGATTACATTTTGGTAAGAGTTTCTGAGGGGCGTTGTGAATTGGTGAGATTTGTGACTGAGTAATGCAATGTAAAATGCTCAAGAATCGAAGCGTGAACAGCAGCAAACAGTGATGAACTCTTTTTACACGTAATTACAGTGAGGCAGATGGGTAATCACACTGTAGCCGATTTCTAAACACGGAGTAGTCCCAAGTGTGTATCTGCAGTATTTATTCAGCTACTGTATGCAGGTGAACCTGGAAGAGGCACAACGATTTGCAGTGGTTGCGTTATTGTCCGCACCTATGTTTTTTTTTCTTTTTTTGCGCTGTACATAGCCTGGCCTGGCCACACATGTGTGCAGTTAAGGGGCCGCCAAAGCCCCGTAAAAATGATTCACACACTATGAATAATCACAAGCGGGCTATAATCTGACTTCCTGTTTTCTGTTTGTGTTTGTTTCCTGTCCAGCTATAGTAAAAATGGGATAACACAAAGGCACGCGTCGGAAAGCACGAATGAGGCTCTGCTCGTTTGCACGCACGTGAACTATTTTACGCATGTAGCTTCGCGTGCTTCTGTTGCCTTAAGGTATACTGGTAATGCTCATCGGTCGCGAGGCTTTGATGCTCCACTACGTAGATTTTAAAATTAAGTATTGCGCTCTTTTTAAAAAAAAACACATACAGCTTTATTTATAATAGTCATCGAGCTTATAATAGTCATCGAGAAAGCGTGCCACCTGTATCACACTCGAGGGAAATTTTGTTTTTGATTGCCCCTTATGTAATGAATGAACAAATGAAAAGACTATTTCCACTATTATTTTACTGCGAAATTTGTCACATGCGTCACTTTTTTCAATTTTCTTGTGCGCAGCTTGGATGCTTGGCTGGTTCATGTGCAAGACGGTGTCGTACCTTCAAGGCGTAGCAGTCAGTGCCTCCATCAACACACTGGTAGCTATATCCATGGACAGGTAAGTGCCCTCGACGGCAGGTACTTGAATAACTCAACTATAAAGAGAGCGTGCAAGACATGTAGATGCACCTGCTATATAGCGCTGCTCTTCCACGAAATTATGTGTTTGTTATTCTTAGGAAGCAACTAGAACGCAATAGTAATGCGTGCTAACGATCAGTTACGCGATTACCTAGTGTCCTTGTCTTCCTAATAATTTTTAAGGCGAAAGCCTTTCTTGGCTCATCGTGAAGTTTCTGTCAGCAGACCTGACCGCCGGAGTGTCCGCCGAAGCGTCATCACGCCATATAAAGACAGATTAAAGACATATTAAAGAATGAAAAATCATTGATGGTGGCAGTAAGTGAATGATAACCTTACAATAGATTGGTAGAGGTTTATAATGACTAGTAATGACTAATAATGACTACTAATGACTCCGAAATGACCAATATGTCTAACGACGCCTTGTAATTACCACAATTGATTAGAAATGACTAGAAATATTTAGTAATTAGTAGTAATGACTAAAATCACTACTAATGACGTGTAATGACTACTAATGATACGAAAGGACCAATATGTCTAACGACGGCTTGTAATGAGCACGATTGATTACAAATAACTAAAATGCTTAGTAATGACCAGTAATTACTAATAATGACTGAAATGACTTGTAATGACTACTAATGACTCCGAAATGACCAACATGTCTAACAACGGCGTGTAATGACCACAACTGACTATAAATTACTAAAAATGCTTAGTAGCGAGCAGTAATAGCTAAAGGAAAGAATAGAAAGAAGAGGCAAAGAGAAAGAGGCGAATAATAAGAGGAGGAAGAGGAGGCTCTCGCCGTTCGCCTCTTAAGAGAGATCTTAGAGACCCTGTAATTTTTTGAGTCTGTGCATAGCACGAAACTGAAAGCGCAATGCGTTTCGTGCAGAATATATACGCCAGTTCTACAACGAAGAGTGATGTAGACACCATTCAGGCAAATATATTCGAAAAGAATGAGAACGTTGCGCGAAAGCCTGCAAGTCAAATCTACGTGGTAAACTGCGCGAAAAACCAGTATGCTTGTGAGGTTTGTAAGCCTGCAGTTATTCCTGCCGCCGTCTTTCTAAACGATATACATATTAAGCTGTAAATCAAATGTTGGGAAAATTGTACAGCGACTGTGGGTCTGCAGCAAAATACTAGTGGTCGTGAGCAGGTGCTAGGAAACCAGGTTCTCGAGCTAATACATCTGGCTGCCAATGGGATGAATATGCAGCTGAAGAAGACGCTTTCAATGTCCGCTTCTTAGAATCCACAAAATTCAGTCCTAGCCGTATCTGCACTATTCATAAAGTGCCTTGTGTATGCTGTGACGAGATGAATAGATGTGTCGCACATTTTCTCTTAGAGGCTCAATCAACGCGCGACGTAAAAGTATGGTAGGCCTCTGGAAACCTGGCGGCTGGCATTTTGCAAAAATGGAGCAACCTTACCCTACAAAACAAACTAAAGCTGCTCGCTTTTTCGTTATTACGTATAACGAGCGCATTATTAAAGCGCTGGGGTATGGTAAACAAAAATTTTCGAGACCTTGAGACGCACAGCTGCAAAATAAAGACAGCGCAACAATGTTTGCCCATTAGGGTGCCTCACTAGTCCCGCAACATAAAAAAAAAAAACTGCAGCTGTGGACTAAAGTCTGCAAGCGCAGGCACCCTTCGCACAGCTGTAACTGTATATTCGGACTTAATGTTTAAGCGAGAGTAGCTCTATGGAGATATTAGCGAAGATTATCGTCCTCTCATTTTTTCCCCTCCTGTCCATTTTTTCTTTATTATAGCTTCTCTACCATGGCATCACCAGTTCCTCTGTTCGGCAGTATGCATAAGAGAAATACGTGTAACGTTCAATGCGCCGTCTCTACTGGAAATATTAGACTGCCTGTTGTTACGAGGTAAACATGAAACGACGACGCATTTTGTCGAAAAAAAAATTTAGAAACGCGTATCTGGCATTAACATAAGTATCGCAGTGGCAAGTAACGCTGGGGTCCCATTTTAGTAGCTGAAAAGGTCATTACTCATGAATAGGTCGGCTACAGCCTATATTCACGAGCCTCATTATATGAAGCACCGCCTTCCCCAGTGCAGGATAGCAAACTGGATATCTATCTTCCGATTAACCTTCCTGCCTTTCTAATCTCTTTTATCTCTCTCTCTTTCTCTCTCTCTTTCTATGCAACGTTGTTTCTGTAAACCTGGAATGAATGTTTCTCAATGAAACAAGTACAAAATAGTGCTGATAGCCTTTTAAGAAATGAAACGACAGACCACTGCTCTGCAAATGTTGCCTTTTAAAGAAAATAATAAATATGCATAAAATAGGCGGCTCAGCCTATCTTGAAGGGTGAAAAATTCCTGAAAGGCCGATGTGAAGCATCAAGATACGCGGCGCGGAGTAGTGAAATCGTTGCACCAGTTGGCCAAGAGCACCATCGGCAACTCTGCGAAAAACAACATTTTGAAATTTGGCCCAGGCGCCACGATTTCCTCCTGGGCATCTTGTGCCTGCCTTCGAATCCACACAATTGGAGCGCCCGCCGAGAGTCGTGTTCTGTGTTCTTCACTGCGGTGAAACAAAATTATGTCGCCTCCCTCCGTACGTTGAAGACCGTCTGTCGTTTCTCGCCCCCCCCCCCCCCCACCACAACCCTGCTTCTCTGAAATGGTGCTGGAGAAAAATAATTTCAGCGTTTGGGATTTTTATTTATTTTTATGTTGTATTGGGGGGCAGGGTTTCGGAGGGGAGCACGTCGGTTGTTGCTCGTAGTGGCGCGGATATATATATATATATATATATATATATATATATATATATATATATATATATAGGTCACAGTAGGGGTGGGTAGCGAAGCAACATCCGCGTAGGTAGGTGTGGGGCCCGCTACCGGAGCAAGATGCGTCGTGGGTGCAGTCATCGCTGTCAACTCTTGCTTTACGACCTCGCTCAAGTCGAAGGCGGGGGTTGGGGCGCAGGCAGCAGGTGGACGCCTTAGGTTTTGTAGTTGAAGCTCTTCGCGGATGATGGTGCGGATAAGAGCAGGTAGATCTGGAGAATGGGGAACCTGAGGATCGCTGCTGTCATGTGGAAGACGAATAGACTGCAGCTCGTCTAGGCGTTGACACGTTGGACTGATGTCTTGGACAGAGGCCGGAGTTTGCACGATTAAGGCGTTGAACGCGACAGACCCAATGCCTTTTAAGATGTGGCGATCGCGTTCGGCTTCTGTCATGCTAGGATTCGCACGGCGGCACAGAGCCAAGACATCCTCTATGTATGAGGTGTAAGACTCTTGTGGAAGTTGGCGGCGCATTCCCAGCTTCTGTTTGGCGACTTCTGCACGGCCAGACGAGGAAGCGAAGATTTGCCGTTGCTTGGAGGTAAACGTGGACCAATCCGCGATGTCGGATTCGTGGTTAAAATACCACGTATTTGCAACACTGGTCAAGTACACGGTGACGTGCCTCAATTTCTGGATGTCGTTACACTTATTGCAAGAACTCACGCGGTCGTAGTGGTCGATCCAATCGTCGACGTCATCACTGAGGAGTCCCGCAAAGACAGGGGGATCGCGCTGAGGGCTCGTCACAGTTCAAGAGGGCGCCGCAGGCGGGGTCGTCTGTGTGGTAGGGTTAGAGGCGCCGGAAAGGCTGGGGTTGGAAGTGTCCATTGTTGTAGGGGTAGCTGGGCGCAGGCGGCGACCGGAACGGAGCTCCAGGGAGGACGGGAACGCGAGAGGACGTCGGGGTCTTGACGTACCTCCACCACTTTATAATACCGAGACCGATCAAGTTGTCCAGCGCTGTTTATTCCAAAAAAGGTAACGCCACAGCTCACGCGCGAAGAAGTAGAAGAACAGGGAAGATAATGATGGCTATCTACAAATGAAAATGACGAAGTACTTTTTGTTCCGACTATATATATATATATATATATATATATATATATATATATATATATATATATATATATTTACGACTGTTGCTTGTGTTTCGACTTTTTTTTCGTTTTATCTTGTGACGAGTCAGTGCGCCGCAATAGCCGAAAAAGCGACTCTTTATCGTGCTCGGCATAAAGTTAACGCGATTTCTTACATTCGGTCCTTGATGTATGCTTGTTGCAAAGTTGTGGGCGCAAACTTCGTGGGGAAAAAAATACGAGGAAAGCGGTGTGCATGTCACCACAGCTGAATCCGGATCATCTGTCACTGGCCACCTGTTGCACCCACTGTTCTGAAACCTATTGAAAGGGAGGCAAACTCTCTGCTTCGCGCTGCAGAGCTTCCTAGCATGACACATTACAAAAGCTCGACCCAAGGCAGCCAAGAGTTAGGCACATTTATTCACCGAGTGGCTGTGCTGCATAAGAAATTGAATCCAATAAAATGTCTTTATGCGCCTATATTTCGCGCATTTCATTCCTTAAAAAGAGTGTTTTTCAAGAAAACGCCCTTTTCATTGATTTAATTCACGTCATTACGTATTTGGCAAAATAACGTTCTCATGCGTCTAACTAAACTATTACAATCTGCGGGCAACAAGGCACTTCTAAAGGCTTATTACACTCAGAAAATAACACCGTTATACTCTTCCGATACTTACCGAATAAATAAGACGGGGAAAAAAAATATATTGCAGCCACATGCGCGTTGCTGTGTTAGTGCGAAAATGAAAACACCATTGAGCCACTAATTTATAATATGATATTACCGCTAATGGCCCACACTACACTGCACATGACAACGAACGGCAGGCAGACGAAGACTGGCACAGCGCACAGCCTACTTCGCGGGAACCCGCCGTGGTTGCTCAGTGGCTATGGTGTTCGGCTGCTGAGCACGAGGTCGCGGGATCGAATCCCGGCCACGGCGGCCGCATTTCGATGGGGGCGAAATGCGAAAACACCCGTGTGCTTAGATTTAGGTGCACGTTAAAGAAGGTGGCCAAAATTTCCGGAGTCCTCCACTACGGCGTGCCTCATAATCAGAAAGTGGTTTTGGCACGTAAAACCCCAAATATTATTATTATTATTACTTCGCGGGAATTCGATTGCTGAGTAGCCTGCACTCGACGTTTTAGCGTTAGGTTCTGTATCATCTAATGATTTAGGTTAGTGTATATCACATTGTAACGCCGTCATCAGCATTATTGCATTACCGAAAAAAAACGCTCTTGCATCTTTTCAGCTTACAAGGCATAACCAATAAAAGTAGGTCCTTCATAAGCATAGATTAATTGAAATGTATAACAAGAGACTTCTGTCAGTGTTCGTGTTTACGTCTCGAACCCAGTCTAGCAGCGCATAGGGGAGTGACGACCGAAAAAAAACACACACACACACACACACACGCACGCAAGACGCTGCTTTTTTCTTATTTTTCTTAAAAGATTTGCGTGGCAATAATTTAATAATGAGACCATGTCTTCCGGAAATGAAAACTAGCGGACCGTGTTCTAATTAGGGCCTCATGTTGTGATGCCAACACGGGGGCTTACAGTATAAGTTGAGACTCGCGTGGGATAAAATTGTTAGTTTTGTTCGAAGGCGAAGCATTGAATGCGTTATCGAGGCTTAGCGTTTCGCTGGAGGCGTCTCAGGACACTGACCTGATGCAAAGCGTGCCAACGGCGTAGCAGCCGCCGCACCTCGGCGGTGCACGAGATGAGACAGACGGAAAAACCGTCGGCGTTGGTTAGCGTCCAGACAAATGATTGCATAAATTCAGCTTGACGTTTACCACAGTGTGGTATGTATGTACACAGCTGTTCAACGGGAACGCTAATGTGTGTGCGAACTGCCCCTGCCAGCAGTGGAAGCCAGAACACTGTCCTGGCTCCGGCGGAGCGGATCGAGTGGAGGATGAAAAATGCGTCCACTTGGCTTGGTCGCTTTTTCGAGCCTAACGGACTTCGCGCCTCTGCGGGGCCTTCTAATTCTCCACGCGGGGACCACACACGCACTATCAGTAACAGGACAGCACGACAACGTCAACGCCGATGCCAACAGGGACGACGCAAATGCGTCTCGAGCGCCCGTATAATTGCTATCGCACAATAGCGACCAGATAAACTCAGATACATGGCGAACCGGTGACGTCGACGAAAAGTCAGCAATGAAGGAATACCATGCGTGCCATGACGAAACACCGCAAAAGGGTTGCCGCCAAGGTATCGAATGCTTTCTTTGCGGCTCCGCTGTCGCGCATGTCGCACATAGCGACGGTGTCGACGAGCGCTCTTGCGTCAATTATTCTGAACTCTCATTACTCTTTCAGCATCTGTGTAGCACTAAGAACGTTGTGAGGGCACTATGTTCTTCATGCCGTCCAAATGTGCCGTTTCTAATGCAATGGAACTGTCCGGGTCTTTCTTGCCTTCTAAGTGAACTCACACTTTCTTTATGCAACTTGCAGCAGGAATTTTAGCTCCGTCTTGAAAATGGTCTACTAGGTACTCGACTTCTAGATACAAAGTGTTTAGTCACAAACGAAAAGAGACAGAATGCCCAAATGACTTCCAAAAGTGCTCACAGATGGGCCTATCAAAGCCGATGCAGACATCTGCCTGGTTGCGTTATGTATGCCCTTCTTCGAGGTGCGTAATCTGGTCGGATAGGCTGCCTGGTTTCTTCAATGGTTGTTGAAGGTGCGAATATAACTGCTTTTTACACAAACAAAGATTTTCCAAGAGTAAGCTAGACTGCCCTCTTGCGAAGTCGAAACCTCCACTGCAACAACTATGTGTTAGTGTACCATCCATCAAGTCCTAAAGAAAGTCTTAGAACGCAATCAGCATTCAATATTTAAGCAATGAACACACCATATTGCTGAAGACCGATTCTTTTAGCATCGGAAGTGGTCATTCTGAGACTTCCGTTGCTTGGGCAATGTGCACCATACTCCCGTCTTCTAGTGCGGCCCACTTTTCTATGAAACTCACTTGCCAATGTCGCTCGTGAGCATGACGGCATGACTACGTCTGTTTGACGACGACGAAGTGACGGTGATACGATGACGGAGAAGAAATGTCGTCGATGGAACAACGACGATGACGACGATGACGACGATGGCATGACGACGATGGGATGACGATTCTGAAATGAGGATGATGGTATTACGCCGACAGCGTGGCGACGATGGCATCAGGAGACTAGGATGATGACGAGTGTAGGATGATGACGAGTGTAGGATAACATGACGACGACGGCTTGACGATGATTAAATTAAATTTTTGATTCAATTAGGGCGTTTCACGTGCCCAAAGCACGATTTGATATTGAGGCACACCGTAGTGGGGAACTCCATAATAATTTTTATCACCAGGGGTTGTTTAACGTGCACCTGAATCTAAGTACGCAGGTATTTCCGCATTTCGCCCTCATCGAAATGTGGCCGCCGTGGCCGGGATTCGATCCCACGACCACATGCCTAGCAGCACAGCACCATAGCCACTAAGTAACCATGGTGCGCTGATGCGTGGCGGCGACGGTATGACGAGAATCGACTGATGAAGCTGGAACGACCACTACGGCACCACGACGGCAATACGACAACGATTACAATAGTATAGCGGCGACACCGTGAAGGTGACATGAGGACACTGAGAGGACGACAAGTGTATGACGACAATGGCGTGACGACGACGGTATGACGACAACCCGACGACGAAGTTGGAATGACGACGATGGAAGGACCATGACTGCACCATGACGACGGTATGACAACGGACGCATGACGACAACTGCATGAAAACGACGCAATAACGAAAATTGCATGGCAACGATACGAGGGCAATCGGATGACGACGAGGGTATGATGATGATCGCGGGATGACGACAGCATGAGGAGAATCGTGTGAAAAAACTGGATTGATCATTGACAACCTACGGAAGAACGGCCTTCCACGTACGTGCTCAGAACACTCGCCAGAGTGGTCCATATCTCGCGATAAACTTTCAGGTTTTTTTTTTGTATGGTGTCTGGTGACGGGGCCGGGCCCTGTAAAAACTACGCCATTGTTCTTACTCGACTTTTCCTGGCAGCCCCCCATCTTGACTATTTCCCGTAAAAAACACAGATGTCCGTAATGTCCTTACACGGCACTTAACGCACCGTCGCATTTACAGCAATCTCCCGTAAAAAATACAGACGTCTGTAGATTCATTTCATGGCACTGCAGCAGCGGGCCCTCATATTTACAGCTATTGCTGGTAAAAAAATACTGGCTTCTGTAATTTCATTCAGCGGGACCACAGATGCAAAGCGTAATATTCTGAGGAATTTTAGCAATATTTCAGTGAATTCTTAAACGATAATTTTTGGATAAAAGCTTGCCTGCTATATTTTTTATTATTGGTATTAAATTATCCCTTTTACTCAAAAGGTGTTCTGCACTACTCTTGCTGCAGATTCTTCTGCTTTACTATTCACTTTACAGTTCAGACATACATTTCATCTGAAGCAAGGAGAATTGACACATTGAAAAAAAGATAGCTGACAATAAAACCAAAGCAGCAGCTGATGTCCGTGTGAAACATATCACTGCTGATTTGAAGTTGAAGAAAGATTTGAAGAGAGAAGACGGGAAACAACCTAAACAAGTGAACGCAACATATAGAACAAATTATGAAAAAGTTTAATTGTCAAATGTTACGCTTTCTTTATGTGGTTTTACGTGCCAAAACCACGATCTGATTATGAGGCACGCCGTAGTGGGGGACTCCGCAAATTTAGACCACCTTGGGTTCGTTAACGTGCACCTGACTCTAAGGACACGGGTGTTTTGGCTCCCATTTAAATGCGGCTGCCGGGGCCAGGATTCGACCTCGCGACCTCGTGCTTAGCGTTTCAACAGCATAACCATTGAGCAACCACGCGGGTGGTTGAATGAATGGAGTGCATGAATGGAGGCCAATATGTCTGACTGGCAAACTAACTTCGCGCATATTTTTGACAACCACATGTAATGTGTCCACCAATACACCTAGAGCACGTTTTACGAATTTCCCTAGCTTATTGCTAGGGAATATGGACAGTAACTTTCGTATGCACGCGCTACGCATATTAACTGCAATGAAAGCAGAAACACACACCTTGTTCTATAATGCTGATTGCCTAGCGGTGGTAACTACAGACTCAAACTGGCAAGCTTTAGAGCGACATTTGCATCAGCAGAAATTCTACTGACATAAGCCGCTATGTTAAATAAGTGAGAACGAATGAAGCAACTTGTTTATTGCGTAAAATAGTCTGCTAGCACCTTTGAAGAAAGAAAAACGTCATTTGACGCTATATTTTGAATATCCGCGCTGGAAAACACAGAGTGCTTGAGCTGTTGGGCAGAAAACGAACACAGAGCATAAATTCTAGAGCATAAAATTTTTTGCGTGGTGTGCTCTCACTACGCCACATTTCACTTTAATTTTAACACTCCAAGAAATGTGCTTGAGGTAAAAAAATATATCGCACCGAAATGTCCCATTCTGCCTGTATGATCAGTTTCAGTTTCAGTTTCAGTTTATTCGTCATTCAAAAAACAATGAGTAAACAACAAATAGTATGCAGACGAGGATCACAAAGTCAATGACTGCAACGGAACCCTTAGTTCTAAAAAGAAAAAAAAAGGTGTGTACAAAACGTGGGTTAAAGCAGCAAATATAAAAAGTACAAGGAAAACAAATGAATGCGCGTATTTCGATACATTGGCAAGAGAAAACAAACAAAAAAGTACATATATCAAAAAGCATAATTATACAGAGAACATGTTATAGGACGTGAAACTATTTACAAAAAGAAATAAAGCATCTTAACTCATGTTTGAATACATGCAAAGATGACGTTAGTTTAAGTGAATGGGGTAGGTCATTCCATATTTTTAATACTGAAAACGAGGACGCCATTTTCCCATAGTTTGTGTTACATTTAGGTAATAAAAAGTTGTAATTGTGCGCAAACCTAGTGTGGTTGGTATTAGTGAGTAATTTGTAGTCCACAAATTCGAAAGGAAGCTGTTTGTTAAGTAACTTAAGAAAGAAAACACTTAGATGATACTTAAACAAGCCAGATACAGATCGTATAAAGTTTGCCTGGAGTAGCGGGAGAGCATTTGAGTAAAAGGAACTGTTGGTGATTATGCGAATAGCCTGGTTTTGTATGTGTTGAATAGACGATAGGTGGCAGTTATACGCATTTCCCCAGGAAGCAATACCATAGGTGATATGACTGTGAATGAACGCAAAGTATAAAGATAATAATGCGTGTTCTGAAAAGAATGCACGTGATTTTATGAGAGCTCTTATGCCGAAAGCTGTTTTCTGTTTAACAAACGCAATATGATTAGTAAATTTCAAGTGAGAATCTTATTTTATGCCAAGGAACAAAACACAGTCCGCTGCAGGAATAAGGTGACTGTCGAGAGTTACTCGGGGGGAAAACGTCACGATCTTCTGCTTTGTTTTAAATAACATGAACTGAGTTTTGAGAGGGTTTAAAATTAAATGATTTAACTCACACCATTCAACAACTTTTGCTAGTTCACTGTTCAGTTTAAGGAGTAAGGTTGCTAAAGAGTTATCAGTTATGGAAATAGTGGTATCATCAGCATATAAAATGGCATTAGAAAGGTCAAGAACATCGGGTAAGTCGTTAATGTAAATGCAAAACAACAAGGGTCCCAGTATTGAGCCCTGCGGTAACCCTTGATTAACCACTTTCGAATCGGAATAAGCGCCCCCTACACAGACTGTTTGCTCATGGTCATGTAAGTAATCCTCAAGAAAAGTTAAACCTGGACCTGTTACACCTAAAGATTCTAGTTTGGCAAATAAAATGGTATGATTTACAGTGTCAAAAGCTTTAGTAAAATCTAAAAATACTGAGCCAACAAATTTACCACTGTCAATAGAACACCTTATGTAATCGGTTAAGGCAATAAGAGCTAAGCTCGTCGAACTTCCAGGACGGAAACCGAATTGGCAAGATTTCAACAACTTAAACTTTGTTAGGTAACTGTTTATACGTTTCAGAAATAATTTCTCGATAAGTTTACTAATGGAGGACAAAATAGAGATAGGGCAATAATTCGACACAAGAGATTTATCACCTTTTTTAAAGACAGGAATTACTTTTGCCTTCTTAAGCGAACTTGAAAAGGTACCGCATTTAAAAATTTGATTAATTATGCTGCTTAGTCTTTCTGCAATGCAAGGGGCAACAAATATTAAGTGATAGGCAGAGAGATTAACTAGACCTGGGCAAGTGTTTTTTAGATTTAATATAGCAGAACAGACCTCATCGACTGTGACGGGAAAAAGAAAGAATGTATGATTGCAACGGTTACGTGGATAAGAAGAGGCTATTGGGCTATTGCTGTACACTTCATGGAAGTAATCACGGAATGAGTTAGCTATGCAAGACGATGCAGTGCAAGTGTCATGTTTATAAGTTATTTTATCAATGGTTCTACTAGCCTGGGGTGCATTCAAAAAGTCGTTGAAAAGTTGCCATTGTTTCTTCGGATCATTTTTAGCTTTGCAGAATTCTTTCTCATAATAAAGCCGTTTTGATTTTTTTAGTAGGTTGTTCAACATGGTATTGTATTTTTTATAGCGATGTGCTAGATTCACATTGAACGGCTGTTTTTTAGTCTTCCTGTAAAGGTTATCTTTTTTACGCATGCTGGTTAACAAACCTTTTGTTATCCAAGAATTACGTGGAAATTTAAACATTTTTTTTCATTTGACAGTTGTAGTGCTAGCGCACGCAGCTTTCAAAAATAATGAGCACAATTTTTCGAGTGCCTCTTGAGGATCACATAGAGTACCAATTGATGACCAGTTGGCACTATTTATTGTATTAAGAAAGTTATCCCGGTCGAACCTGGATGTGAAGTAACTAGTGTCATAGTAAGGTTTTTCCGTAACAAAGGTAACGAAAATGGGAAGGTGATCTGTGATAGACATGTCAATGACACCCGCACTTGGAGATGGTGTGATGTTGCTTAAGGCGCGATCAAGAAGAGTGTTAGTTCCAGAAGCGGAAAATCTAGTAGGAGAAGTAATTAAAGACTCAAGCCCGAATCCAACAAAACAATCGCTATATGATATTACTGAACTATTATCGGTATCCAGTAAATTAATGTTAATATCACCGACTATTAAAATCTGTTTATTTTCAGCTGAAACTTTATGAAGAATTGTGGTATGGTTGTGCAAGAAATCAGGAATAGATGAAGATGGGGAGGGATAAGTGCAACCAATGATTAGACCATTGTGATTACTAGAAGGCGATAGGTTAGCTTCGATCCACACTGATTCACATTTAGATACGTTTAAACATAGGTCAAGCCTACATTCGTACTTGATTTTCGATGATAGCAAGATAGCCGAACCGCCATGCCAATCCGAACTGCGGTGACAGTATTCGAAATCGAACGACCGAAAACCATATAAATTACCATCTGAAGAGTCAAGCCAAGTTTCGGAAACGCACAAAAATGAAAAGGAATGACCGAGCGAATCAATAAAGGCAGTAATGCTATCTTGGTTTTTGCATAAACTTCGCGCATTGATGTGTAGTAATGATAGTTAGAACCAGCGAGCAACGATTTTGTTTCTACTGTTGAGAGCAATGCCATAGAGGAAATGTTGTCAAGAACAGATTATGAAAATGACAAATGTTGCGAATTGATATCTACGTGAAGATGCGCAGATCTGACTCGGCACTTATTCTGAAGACCCTGCTGTCATCAGTCTTGCGCGCCTTGATATGGCAATTCTCGGTCCAAAGGTAACGCCAATGGTCAGGTGTTCATTGACGTAAATAGCGCTATCCTTGCTTCCTGTCAGACCTATCAGAGACGTACGCAAACGTGCTTTTCGAGCTTTCCGAAGGAATTCGTTTTTCTTGTCACGTGAACAAAAACGGGTGATGATACTTTTTTCTGGTGTCTTGGTGGCGACACGATGAACTGCGTCTATCTCTGTCGTTGAAATGGGGCATTCAACAACTTCTGCAATTGTGTTCAAAATGACAGGGCAGTCTTCGCCCTGTGTACAGGGGATGCCTTTGATTTCAATATTATTTAGTCGGCTGTATTGTTCCATTGCTGCAATCTTCCTGGCGAGCGCTTCGTTGTGGGCCCTCAAATCTTTGTTCGAATTCAGCAATTCTTTGACAGTTGTATGCACTTTATCGTACTGGTCACTCATGTGACGCACACTGTCAGCCAGAGATGTAAGGTTAGCAAGACCCTGGTCATCAAGTTGTTTCGCAATTTTAGCAGCAAGTTCATCAACGAGGTTATCAAGTTTGTTATTAAGGAGTGATTCGAGCTGCTAAATTTTTTTAGCCAGTTCAGCATTTGAAGGCATGTTATATAGCACAGGCAATAACGAAAGAAGCACTAGTGAGCAGCAGCCGCAGGTAGAAGCACAAAATGGGAAGAAATAACGTAAAAAAATAACCTGCAGTGGAAAGGTAGATAGATTTTCAAAAGATGTCGTAATTCCAGCGACTGCTGCTCACAAGTGGACCGAGTGCCTCAGTGGTTCCTTTTATACCCCTTTCAAGCCAGGCAGCGCAGGCGCAGTGGTGCTCAGGGCGAGGCGCAATGAGGCAGCACGTGCAGGCAGGAGAGCCGCAGTCCCGTAAATCCTTTTTGTCACCCTGAGGGCAGGCAACGCAGGCGCAGTGGCTCCTAGGGGGAAGCGCAGTTAGTCAGCACATGCAAACAGGAGTGCAGCTGCACGCGGAAGAAGGCTGCACAAGACGGTGACAGCAGGAACCACGAATTCGTCAGCACTGTAGTGGAAAGGTAGAAGGATTTTCAAAAGATGTCCTAATTCCAGCGACTGCTGCTCACAAGTCCAATCTGGTGCTAAAGTTCAGTACCTTTTTGTTAAACGCTGGTTTCGCCGTTGATATTGTGCCACGACGTGGGTTGATCCCAAGGAGTACTCTGAAAGGAGGGAAAGCAACTAGAAAATAAACATCAAGTACTAGATTGTATATTGTATAAATAAGCTGCAATATTGCTACGGAATAGTTACGTTAAAATTCAAGCTCCCACATAGCAAGGCCGATTAAAGCGAACACTGCGCATGCAGGTCACAACGCTTCATGTGTAATAAATGTAGAGTTGATGCTGCGAAGAACGTGCTGGCCTATTTTTTAATAAACTTTGTTACGCTGCGCCCTTTGTTAAGCTACTGCGAAGGGACGCACACATTTTACTTGCCATTGGTAAAGTCAAGTATGGTTACACTGAAATTCCGATATGTCGAACGAAATTCCAAGTTCCTTTCAGATGCCTTAATTCTCAAAGAGGGTAAAGATTTTGGGGAGTAGCCCATTTTATCATTTTACAAAAATATCAGACTTGTTCAAGTCTAAGAAACTATATTCCCAAAAACGATTTCATTGAGTTAGAAAAATAGGAACCGTCAACGCAGCATAAGCCACAATATTGTGAGAACAGGAAACAGAAGTGCGAGGTACTTTTGTCGAACAAGTGCTCTCGTTACTGAAATCATAAGCAGTTCGCGCATGCATGTCTGCTAGAATCTCGCAAGTTCTGAAGATGTTCGCCTGCGTCAGATGCACGACAAATACAAGAATTGACGTGTACATGACACCGGCTACACACGGCAGTGTATAAGGCGAAGAAATGGGAGTAAGCACATGAGCTGCCACATATTAACACTCAATACTGTTGAAGACAACGTAAAAAAAGATCTTGCCCAACGTAAAACACTTGCACCACTTTACGAAAACAAGCAATAACGTGACATGGCAGTCAGACAACGATTCCTTCACAGCCAACGACGTCATCGAGGTACTTACGCAGCATCAGCGGACCGCTGAGCGAGAACATGTAGAGCACTGCAAATGAACTGCTTTTAACTCCGCTATTACCAAGGTTTCTTAAGTAAGCACTACTGTCAAAACACTATCAAACTCAAAGTTTACTCGCACAACTGTATCTGCTCCGCAGACGGCAGTTAAGGAATACGCGCAGGGAGCTGCCGTTCGAGAAGTAGTTAGGTTAGGCCAGGCTAAGTTAGGTGCATAAGCACTTAAGGCTATGATTTGCCATGCACTAGATAAGATTATATAATTTGGTAAAAGTGCTTCAAACAACAAAAATAATTGCTTTAGAGTTTGTTTTAAAAGCCTGTTTCTTCTAGGAGCTTAAAATATCGTCTATAGATACAAGTGCCTTTAGATAGGATCGGAGAGGGATGAAATAGTGTTAATGTTATGGAACGTTCATGAAGGTATAGCTGTCTTTTTACCTTTAACGCCGGACATGTTGTTAAACTGTGATTGTTAGTTAGAGGTTCTTGGTAATGATTACATGCCACTTGTTCTTCATTTTTCAATAGGATATTGTGCGCGAAATGTGTGCGTCGAATAAGAACACGACATAAGATAAGCTTATGAACGTTCCTGGTGGTTTGATGTCTCTCACTCATGCAGCGTGGGTTTTACTATTTGGAGTTCGTCGCTAGCTTTAGAGGGGCAATCCTTTTGCCACTTTGAGGGGATCGCAGCATGTACCACCCGGACAGAGTCCTTGAATGGAAGATTTATTTGTGTTAGTCTTTCATGGGCTGTCGCTACTGCACATTGGTCCGCGTTTTCATTTCCCGGAATTCTCATGTGACGTGGAACCTAACCAAAGAGCATTTTCATAATATCCGTACTGTACTCTAAAGAAGAAAACCGCAGGAATGACGAGACCATGCTGTTGCATTTTTGATTCGACGAGTGGAATCTGTATGTCACATTTCGTGGACATAAGGCTGTTTTGATAGTCCCCTGGAGGACATCTGCATATATATGCTAATGGTGCAATCTAAAAGGACATGTTCGATTATTCCCGAGCTCCCGCAGGAATGATAGTATGTACATAGGAGTGGGAAGATATTTTATTCATCCGTTCTTGAATTTGCAAGCAACATGGCCGAATCCAACTGAACGAAAAAATCCCGTGTATTGTTGCTACCTGAGAAGCAAAGCGACTTATATAGACTGTGGCAGGTGAAGAAGAGCTAACGCTCGTCCAATGCAGTGTTTTAGTGCATAGCCTCTCCTTCGGCTTTCATATTTTGTAGGCGAATTTCCGTGCAGACGATACATCATCGCTTACAATAGCTATCATTAGTATGCTAGGCATACCGCCAGGCTAACCTCTCCAGGATCCATTAACTATCCATCTCTCTCTCTCGCCTCCTCTCGCGTAATATTTGTTCCAAACTGGCGAGCGGTATGGCACAGAACGTGACGTGGTTACCTCGTAGATTATGCACATGCCTTGAAAGCAGAGCTCAGCGCGCCCTGCATAAGACACGTTACAGAGAGGGGCCACATGATGACGTATAATAGTGGTTCTGATCAACGTCAAAGACGGATTCTCAACGGTCATGTGAGACCAACAACTCACCTCATCATTTTCAGCTTGCTGATTAGACGTGGCAGCTGTTCAGTTGATGTCTGGCGCTGCTTTCTCACCGCCCGTGCAAAGTAGAGGTCCTCATTCGAAGTTGCATATTGCCGACACCGTCAGGCATGGTGGTAATGCTCAGTGGCTACTAAATTGGGCGGCATTTGCACCACTTAAGTACACGCAAGTGGTCAGCTAGAAAAAAAAAAGAGCACTGTTGCAGTGAGTTTCTTCTTAATACATGGGCTGTAAATAAGGTATATATCGGTATGGTTTCGCTTCTTGTCTTCGAAGAGCTTGTCTTCGTAAGAGCTGTTTGTTATTGAGTGGCTGCCTTCTCTGATAATTTCTCTTTCACTATTGCTTCGCAACATGACTCGGACCTGGCATCCGATACTTCATTTAGTCCGCCACATCGCGTCAAATAACTTGGGCAGTGAGGAGGGAACTATCCATCGTGTCGTAACTACCCTGCTAATCTCAAGTGCTGTACACGGCTATAACTTCTACAGTCTGACCCAAAAGCAACGACGAAAACTCGAATCGCTTAACCACGAAGCCATGAGGGTTGTCACCGACCTGCCGCGTTTCACACCCTTCCACCGCATCGCCGAAATGGCCCGGATGAATCCGATCGAGGTAATAGCCGAGTCTGCCAAGCACTCACAATACTTCCGACTAAGAGCCACGATATCTGGTCACAGTTCCCTCTCGCTTCTTCATGTGCCAGACCCTTCGCGCCTCTGCCCTCTTTCCCTGCTCCGTGCTATTGTCCCCTGAACGGGGACTTTGCAACGATTCCCTTAAACGTGTATGCCTATCACGCATAGAGCCAGTTGACTTACGCAAGGCAACATGAAGCAGTAGTTCGCAACGCTTCTCCCCATCGCCACGCTGTCTACAGTGACTCCGCCCTCAGTGACGAAGCTTCAGTGATATCGTACTATTACCCATGCACGTACGCTGCCTACTCCTCCTTCCTCTCTGCCTGCAACGACCCATTTAACGGCGGAACTGGCTGCGATATCTGTTGCATGCGGCGCCGTCCTCAAGCCCCTGTTTGCAGCCTTCACTCATCACACTGTTCACACAGACTCGCTGACCTCCATAAAGGCGTGCGCCCGGCTGGACTCGCGCAATGTTGCTGTTCATTCGATACACCGGGCGATGCGAATGGCTGTCGAGGCTGGCAGCACCGCCCACCTCACATGACTACCAGCTCACGCTGGGGTCGCTGGCAACCGAATGGCCCACACTCTGGCAAGGGAGCTTCTTTCCTGCCTCTCAGAGACACGGCCACAAGTGCCTGCTGACCCATACCCTATCGACCCGAACACAGTCCTGGAAGAGGCGAACACGGCTCGAAGGGCCGCGCTCCCGGACGTCCTACCGTAAAATCCTACGCCTCTGACGAAGAAGTTTACCCGCGCTGAGGGCACACGCCTGCGATGGTTCGTCACCGTGACAGCAGCGATACCAGCTCACCGTGCCAGGATTTACGTCCAGACCTGGCAATCAGCCACTTGCCGCTCCCCTCCAGGAAACCAGCTGCGGGATTAGGAACATATACTTTGGAGCTGCTCGGCTGTCGCCGAGCACCGAAGAAGAGCGATGGCCACCTTGCCCCCTATTCTGAGGCCACAGGATTTGGACGCCTGGCGACTTCCCACTGGTCCCTCCCGGGAGACTGCGCGTCATATTCCAATCAATACTTCTATTTCTACAAGACTAAATATGGTCCATTATATTTGAATTAACCTCCTACTTTGTCCCTCGCCGGCCTTGATAGATTCAGTTCCTGGGGGCGAAAACTTCTTATGGTTAGTTTAATAAATGTTGTAACAACAACACCAATGCCAGGTACTTGTTCTTACAAACTAACTAATCTGCCCCGTGAAAACGCGCCCCGAACACTCTAAAACAGTTTGCACCCTTTGGGGTGTATATTTTCCTCACAATGATAATCGCCATCTGTCTTACCCGCATTTGTTTTCTTTAACGCGTTATCAGCATGACAGAGCTTTCGCGACAGGAAAGTAGGGTGCGCAGCGTTTTCAAGAAAGGAAACGCAAGCAAGGATGAGGATGGTTATCGTTGTGAGGCAAATATACACCCTAAAGGGTGCAACTTTTTTAAGAGTGAAGAAGAAATCTGGATGTTTTCGTACACTCTAAAAATAGTTGCACCCTTTGTGGTGTATATTTGCCACACTGTCATCTGTCTTTCTTGCATTTCCTTTCTTGAAAACGCAGCGCTCATTACATTCCTGTCGAGAATGTTCGGTCATGCTGATAACGCGCATGCCGTTCGTCACTTGGAAGTACCGGGCTCGCAGTGTTAAAAACGTTGCATACATCCGTAAGTCCTGCAGAGCTCAACGG